>NC_133504.1:187087500-187450000 GCF_049354715.1 Callithrix jacchus | reverse complement strand
CCTCTGGGTTCCGAGCATGACAAACTGCCTTTGTACCCAAAAGCAGAAAGGACAACCTCACAGGCAGGCCCAAAACAGGGAAGAGCAAAAGGGACAAAATCAAAGGGGCTTCAGTGCCCAGGGACACCCCACAGACCAGGCTGTGAAGCAGAGCAAGGCGCAGCAGGCCTCACACGAGTCCACTCGGAGCTGGGACGAGACAGTCCGGCCATAGGAATGGGCGCTTCCAGCCCTGGCCTGGCCAACAGGACTGAGATCCACCCAGCCTATCCAGGGGCACCAGCTGCTGACGCCATGGACGAACACCACGGGGCACTTCCCTGTTTGAGATGGTGGCCCTGGCCACATGGGCTGAAGGTTTTGGGGGTGTGCCCAGCCCCCCAGCCCCATGCCTGTGACCACAGTGGCTCCAGTGCAGCTGGACAGAGTTGCAGGCTCCAAGCCCTGACCCGAGAGCTGCACTGAGCATCCCAGAGTGGAGCAGTCCCCTCAGTTCTCCACATATGGACCTAGAGATGCCCCTTCTCCACTCCTCCCCATGCATGGGCCTGGCCGAGTCCCTGTCCCCTGCGTAGTTCTCACCATGAGCCCATGTAGGCAAGACAATCACCTTCACCTTTAAGAGAGGACAGAGAAGGCGAGGAGTACACCAGGTTTCAGGATCGGCACAGACGAGTCAGCTCCACAGCCGCCCTTGCTGAAATCCTGCTTTTAGGCACCAAGTTTTGGGCGTCCCCATGGCTCCTGACACACAGCAGGTGACAGTTACACGTGAAACTGTGTCCCCCTCAAAACCCATCTGTTGAAGCCCTAATTAATACCCTCACCCCAGAACCTGCCTGTACTTATTTGAAGACAGGACCTTTATAGGGGTGATTACATTAAAACAAGATGGTCACAAGGGCCCTGAAACAATGTGACCAGTGTCTTCACGGGACGTGGAGATTAGGACGCAGGCACATGCAGACAGAAGACCCCTCGAGGATGCCGGGAGAAGATGGAACCTGTGAGCCAAGGAGAGAGGCCTCATAATAAAACCAGCCCTGTCGACACCTTGTCTCAGCCTCCCAGCCTCCAGGACCGTGAGGAATCAGCCTCCGGTGTGGAAGCCCCCCAGCCTGGGATCCTTTGTCATGGCAGCCCAGGCAAAGGACACCATGGCTAAGAAGTGCCACCCGTCAACTCCCACCTCCTCCCCTCCAGTCATCCTCAGCTCCCGCCTCCCCCTGCCTCCCAGCTGGATGAGCAGCCCCAGAGGAGAAACCAGACCTCCCTGCTCTCCCCAGCCTCCCCGGCACACTGAAGCCACCACGCCTCCGGGGAGGGAGCAGCCCTCAAGGAAAGCCCTGACAGGAAGGTTTCAGAAGAGGTGACAGCAGGCACCACAGCCACAAAACGGGTTCAGCCGCCCTGCCTGAGGACCCGGAGGGCTTTGTTTAGCTGCTCTTGGGGCCTGGGGAGAAAAAAACAGGACAGAGGCAAAAGGCGAGGAAGGAGGGAGAACACAGCACGGGGGGGGGGGGCGGTGAGGCCGGGAAATGACTCCCCAGCAATGAGGCTGGAGGAAACGCTCCACCCCAGGCCGCCACGCAGAGGTTGCCCCGCCACCTCCCACCAAATCTCAAGAGAGCCCACCTCACCTGCAAAGCCCCATGAGAACAGAATTTTCTGGAGAAGTCGAGAAGAAAGCGGCCCTCTCACCTGGGTTTATGCAGAGGAGAGAGGGGCCAGAATGCAGGAAAGGGGAACCGAGGGCCAGTGGTAATGAGCACTGGGTGCAGACGTGGGGGACACACAGACCTCGGGGAGGCCTTCGGGCTGCAAGGGGCTATGGAGCCAGGCTGAAGCCAATCCAGAGGCCTGAAGCACTGCTGGCCTCTGGGTTCGATCCCAGAATTTCTCAGGCTGATATTCCGTCCTGCCCCGCAGGGCCTCACGCATGTGTATGAGCGCACACACGTGCATGAGAGCAGGTGCAATCACATGGATGAAATGTGAGGGGCCCTGGTCACACCCGCCGCCACGGTGGCACTGGCAGGGATGGCCACGAACCCACTTCAGTGAGGCATCATTCAATTCGCACTTATGATCCTGGAGAGGAGGAGACCAGAAGGGAGAAAACAAAAACAGAAAGAGGCCACACCCTGGTGGCCCCGGCTGTCCTTGAAGATGTGACCTGGGGAGCAGGTTTGCCCCTCTGTCTATCCCCCACCCAGGGAGCAAGCCCTGCCCGTGAGCTCTGGCACAGTGACAGCTCACACTGAGCTGCCACAGGGCCGATGCATCTTAACCTAAGCGGTGACTCTGAGGGAGGAGGCCTGTGACAGCTGGGGACAGATGGCGGTCTGGATTAGTGGGCCTCAGGGGAAGGGGCCGTGCTTTTCTTTGTCTCAGATGATGTGCAGCGGGCTGTGCCATTGTCAGTGTGGCTGGAAGAAACGGCCCCTCTGCCCTCCGCCCGTTAAGGATGAGTCCCCTCATACATTGCCCCCGACCCCAGCCATCACAGACATCTGGGCTTAACCCTCGAGCAAGCGGAACGGCACTGATCTGGCTGCAATTCACAGGGCTCCATCAGCTCCTGCCCCAGAAGAACACGTGGGGGCCCAACAAGGCCAGGCTTGGGGCCAGACGGACCCAGATTCCAATCCACGCTCTGCTCCTTGGGCTCCGTGACCTCAGGCCAGCCACATACCTCTCCAAGCCTCAGCCCCAAAGGGGCTCAGTGAAGTCACCTCCCAGGGCTGGGAGCAGAGAAGGGAATGCATGCCTGGTGCCCGCCACCGTGGGCACTCCCTCGGTAGTGGCAGTGCAGCTTCTAGCCCTCCCAGCAGCAAGGAAAGCCATCGCTGGAGATCAGAGGCCCTGGGCTATGGAACCCGTTTTGGGGGTTCAGCCCTCCAGAGCCATATGTTCTCATGGTGGGAATTCAAACACAGCCCAAGAGCTTCAGCATTGCTCTCACTGAGAGAGGGGGCCTTTGTTCCCTCCCCTTGAACCCAGGCAGGCCTCTGACAGGTTGACATTGGATTGCAAGTGACACTCTGTGGCTTCCAAGCTGGGACCCAAAAGGCCACACAGCCTCTGTCTCCTCTGCAGGAACCCCTCACTGCAGTCCCAGCCTCATGATAGCTGTCCCACTGCTCTATGGGGCTCTACTGGGAGGAAGTCCCAACGCGTCCCCAGCAGAGAACGCCCACAGCAGCCCTGAGAGCACAGGAGAGAGAGCTATGTGTGCCGCCCGTGGCCCAGCTCACAGGGAGCAGATGGAGATGTCCACGCAGACCCCGCGCACCAGCTCCAGCCTGGCCTGGCAGCAAAAACCACACGTGGGAGCTCAAGGGCGATCACCCCCAACCCTCAGCTGGGCCTGAACCACAAAGTGAGCAGGGTGAGCCCCAGTCCCAGCCCCTTCCCAGGACTGCAGCCGTCACCAAGCGGTGGCCAAGCGACGCTGGCTCAGGACAACTGAGAAAGGAGAAGCAGAGGAAGAGTGCGGTGAGATGATGCAGTCAGCGTTTCTGTCTCATTTCGGATTCAGCAAAACGCTTTCTCGGTCTTTGCATTCAACAGAGAATGATTCTGGTCCACTCTGAGCCACGAGCAGGGCTGGGCACAACACACAAAGGTGAAGAGGCCTTGGTCCCTCCGCTCACAGTTCACAGTCCAGCGGGCTCGATGCAGGCATCCGGGAGCCGTGACCGCAGCCACGATCACAGTGCCCACCCAGCCATAGACATGCGTGTGCAGCACAGCACGGGTAGGGGAAGGTGTAACTCTGTAACTCTGCCAGGGTAATCAGGAACGTTTACATGGAGGAGGCAATTCTGCATTAGGGTTTTGAAGAATCCACAGGAGTCCACCAACGTGTTTTCTATAATTGGATCACATTCTCTTTCTCCCTCTGAAGCATTTTACCGAATGTAAGTTGCTCACTTCCCATGAGGTAGAGAGAAGATTGGTCTGTTGACACCAAAGCAAAGACGTCACATGTCTTGCCCCAGATGAAATGTCCTTGGTAAACACAACTCATTCTTAATGAAGCTCGGGGTCCTCCGGGTCCACTCAGCCCCCGGTGAGCTCATGACAGAGGACCAAGCCCCAGGACTGTCCTGGAAGGGGAAGGAATGGAAGAAGCAGGAGGTCCACAGGAGCCCCTGATCCCTCCGAGGGCCACCCCTCCTCCCTGATATGGCTGGACTCTGTCCTCACCCGAACCTCACTGTAGTGTGCAGTGTTGCAGGTGGGGCCTAGGGGAGGTCATGGGGTGGAGTTCTCATGAACGGTTTAGTGCCACCCTCCTTTGTACTGTTCATAAGTGAGTTCTCACCAGATCTGGTTGTTTAAAAGTGTGTGGCACCGGCTGGGCACGGGGGCTCATGCCTGTAATCCCAGCACTTTGGGAGGCCAAGGTGGGTCAATCACAAGTTCAGGAGTTCAAGACCAGACTGGCCAACATGGCAAAACCCCATCTCTACTAAAAAATACAAAGTTAGCTGGGCATGGTGGCTCATGCCTGTAATCCCAGCACTTTGGGAGGCCAAGGCGGGTCAATCACAAGTTCAGGAGTTCAAGACCAGACTGGCCAACATGGCAAAACCCCATCTCTACTAAAAAATACAAAGTTAGCTGGGCATGGTGGCTCATGCCTGTAATCCCAGCACTTTGGGAGGCCAAGGCGGGTCAATCACAAGTTCAGGAGTTCAAGACCAGACTGGCCAACATGGCAAAAACCCATCTCTACTAAAAAATACAAAGTTAGCTGGGCATGGTGGCTCATGCCTGTAATCCCAGCACTTTGGGAGGCCAAGGCGGGTCAATCACAAGTTCAGGAGTTCAAGACCAGACTGGCCAACATGGCAAAACCCCATCTCTACTAAAAAATACAAAGTTAGCTGGGCATGGTGGCTCATGCCTGTAATCCCAGCACTTTGGGAGGCCAAGGCGGGTCAATCACAA
Source organism: Callithrix jacchus (assembly GCF_049354715.1). NCBI lineage: Eukaryota > Metazoa > Chordata > Mammalia > Primates > Cebidae > Callithrix > Callithrix jacchus. The sequence continues at coordinate 187,445,041 of NC_133504.1, read as the reverse complement.
GTTCAGGAGTTCAAGACCAGACTGGCCAACATGGCAAAACCCCATCTCTACTAAAAAATACAAAGTTAGCTGGGCATGGTGGCTCATGCCTGTAATCCCAGCACTTTGGGAGGCCAAGGCGGGTCAATCACAAGTTCAGGAGTTCAAGACCAGACTGGCCAACATGGCAAAACCCCATCTCTACTAAAAAATACAAAGTTAGCTGGGCATGGTGGCTCATGCCTGTAATCCCAGCTACTCGGGAGGCTGAGGTAGGAGAATTGCCTGAACTGGAACCCAGGAGGTGGAGGTTGCAGTGAGCTGAGATCGCACCACTGCAGTCCGGCCTGGGCTACAGAGCGAGACTCTATCTCCAAAAAAAAACTGTGTACACCTCCTTTCTCTCCCTCTCTCCTTCTCTCCCCCATCTCTCTCTCCCGTCTCTCTCTCCCCCTCTCTCTCTCCTTCTCCTGCCAGGTAAGATGCCTACAGCCTTCCCGCCATGAATAAAAGCTCCCTGAGGCCTCCCCTGAAGCTGATAATGGCATGCTTCCCGTGCAGCCGGGGGAACCGTGAGCCAATCAAACCTCTCTTCTTTATAAATTACCCAATCTCGGGCATTTCTTCATAGCAATGCAAGAACAGACTAATCCACCACCCCGCCACGGACCACCATGGGACACGAGCTGCGGGCAGAAGCAGCAGCTCACCAAAGCAAAAGGCCACAGGCCACAAGGCCACAAGGCCACAAGGCCACAAGGCAAGGATGCTGAGACCAGAGAACACGACTTGCCCAAAACCTGCTGCAGCCCCAGCCCCACCTCCTCTCTCCCTTCACCCTCATCACAAATGATTAAAAAGCCCTTCCACGTCCCCATTTGATGCCTTAATGGTGCATTTGTCTTCACATTGGAGGAGGATTTAAGCTAGAGGCAGATTTCAAGGAGAAAATTAAACATTGTCAGACCGACCTGCCTTCCCAGCCTGGCTCAGCCAGTTCCCCAGCCTGCCCCCTGGGGCTCAGCCCTGCAAGATTCCTGAGCCACCTGGGCAGAGCCCAGGTTCCTGGGAACTTCCCAGCAGATGGGTCCGGATGTGCATCCTGCTGCAGTGCCTAGAGGGGCCCTGGAAACCACCATGCCAGCCCCAGGACCCCGGAAACCAGCATGCCAGCCCTGGGACCCCCAGCTCACTCAGCAGCTACACCCTCTCTGCATATCCATATGAATTTCCTGATATAAGTATTAATACCCAACAGTCATTGAGTTCCTACTCTGTGCCTGGTGGCATCAGACATCCCTCTGAACAGATGAGAAAACAGGCCCAGAGGAGTGACTCACCTCACGTGCCACTCAACAGCATGGACTTCAGAATGAGGCTGCCAGGGTCAAACTGCACAGGTGTGGGCCACAGGCCAGACCAGGCATCTTCCAAGATGCCCTTCCCAAGCCCGGCCCTTCCCATGAAGGCACCAGGAGGCCCTGAGGCACCTGCACTTGGAGCTGAAGCACACACAGCCACGCTGTGATTCTGGGGTGCCTTGGTGGGCATGTCTAGAAAACATCTGCAGGGCACTGAAGGCACACCCCATTCCTGACTTCTGACCTGGCGACTTCACTCCAGAGAGAATTCATCCCAGGAAACCACCAGACACGGATAAAGAGTTCTCTCCAAGGGGACTCCTTGGGTTAATACATGTCAGTATAATTACTTAGAATTTTTAAATTGGCATCATTCCAAGGACACAGTGATAGAAAAATAAAGAAATGACCGTGTGGTCACCTGTCCTTTCCAAAGGATTTTCACCAAGGTAGGAAAATGCATACAATATAATATTAGGTGCACAAAGAATAATTCCAAACTCTGGGTGTGTGTGAGTATCTCTGTGTGTGTGTCTTTGTGTGAGTGTGTTTGTGAGTGTGTCTGTGTGTCTGTGTGTGCCTGTTTGTATCTGTGTGCAAGTCTGTGTGTGTGCCTGTGTGTCTGTGTGTGTGTGTCTGTGAATGTGTCTGTGTGTCTGTGTGTGTGTGTCTGAATGTGTGTGTCTGTGTGTGTACATATACACTAAGGTCCTTATCTTTGCACAGAAGAAAACTGGGACGGGAAGCCACCACAGAGATGGCCACTGGTACCGTGAGGAATAAGAATGTGGGTTACGGTCCGTGTCTTTCTCCTTAGGCCCCTCCTCTTTCGAGGTCTAACGTGAGTGTGAGTCCTGTCCATCAGAATATGAGTCTGGGTTTTGTGTTGCTTGGTTGTATATTGGTTTTAATACAATACAAATCCTGGCAAATTCACAGCTCAGGAAGTCTGGGATTTCACTGTCCTGGGGTCCAGTTAGGATCCAAGCAGAGGAGCCCTCCCTCCACCACCCAGCCAGGGCCTGCCTGATAAAAGCAAAGAAGCCTCTGCGTGTTCATGAGTGAATGAGTCGAGGTGGAGTGGAGGAAGAGGAATGATTTTCCAGCCTCCCTGCAGCTCCTCTGCAGAAACCCCTCCCCAGGCCGGCCCTACAACCACCCTGCCGTGCCCACGCCCACACCCCACACAGAGCCATCCGTCCCAGCCCTCCCCACACTGCCCTTTCCAGACCCTCCCGCTCTCTCCAGGCACTGCCTGGGCAGCCTGACCACAGCACACGGCCTCCCTCCCTGCACCAGCTCTCTGCCCCAGCCGCTGCACTACCCTTCTTTTTAACAGTTCTGCTGGAATCTCATTGGCTTGCCTGACAGTGCACCAAGCCAGTGGCTATCAGCACATGCACAGGTCCCCGCGCACCACCAGTCCACTTTAGAGCGTGTCCATCCCCGCACCCCACTCTTCGCCAGTCCCAGGCAACCACTGACCTGCTTTCTGCCTCTGTGGCTATCCCTATTCTAGACCTTCCACAGACATGCATCCACACAGGAGGTGGCTATTCGGTGCTGGCTTCTTCACTGTGTGTCACGTTTTCAAGGCTCATCACATATCAGGTACCGGAGCTTCATTCCTTTCCGTGGTTGAATAGCGTTTCCCTGTGTGCACGGGCCGCACTGTGCTTATCTGTGTGTCTGTTGCTGGACATTCGGGCTGTTTCACCTTTGGGTACCATGAATCGTGCAGCAGTGGGGACACAGGTTCTCATCTCTCTGGGGCTTATACCTAGGAGGGCATTGCTGGGTCACATGATACTTTCTGTCCCCAAAACATGCCCAGTTCATTTCATCACCTGAGGCCCCAGAACACCCTTTCCCCTTGCCTGGTGGGCTCTAAAGCCATCCCGACCACCCTGACCCAGGCAGGTCATTACTTGCTCCATTTTCCCCATAGCGCTTAGCCCCATCTGATCTTATTTCACTGTTTTTAGGTTCTTCGTGTCTCTCCCATGCTCCATGAAGGTCAGGATCTGAAAGGCTTGGTCCTTACTGAACCAATGCCTCCTACCACAGGACCAAACACTCGGAAAATACTCAATAAATATATGCTTCACTTCATATCTTTCTCCAAGAGTCAGCGAAGTGCTTCCTCTTCCAGGAAGCCTGCCTGGCCCTCCTACAGAATGAGCTGCCCGCTCCACGGCCCAGCAGCTCTGGAAGATGAGTGTTGACTTTTGCCTCCTCTCCGTGGACTGTGGGCTTCAGGAGGGAGGGCCTCTGCCTTTTCTTCCCTGTGTCCCCCATGCCCTCACAGGCCCAACGCATGTTAAGGGCTGGGTGGCTTTTGCCAAACCTCTGCCCCGCCAACATCCCTGTGGTTGCAACAGTTCTGTTCAGTGATGGGTGACAGTTCTGTTCAGAACTGGGGTAATCCAAATCTGCCCCCAGTTCAATTCGAGCTCTTGCACACCTTGAACTAGAAGAATGCCAAGGGCATTCTCAGTCACATAGAAAGTCACCATGGAACTCTGTGGTTCCGCTGGTCACACTGCATGAGAAAGGCTCACCCGGGGATATATATGTGTAATACCCAGAGACCTCATTCAAACTGCAGATGCTGGACCCACTCACAGGCCGGGCGTCTGGTGGGCGTCTGGTGTGTCAGATTCTGACACACACCAAAGTCTGGTAATAACTCCTCAAGGACATCAGTTCAAAAATTCGAGGGGAAGAAAGGTGATCATATCTGCCCACAAGTACCTGGGGATGTCTGGTCAACCGACAGGGGCACGGTCGGCTCTGTGAGCATGAAGGGCAAAGCCAATATGAAGAGATGTTTAACTGGGTGCCGTCACTGAGCTGACGCCTTTGCCCACATAAATAATTATGATTTATTAAACAGCATTCTACTTACTAAAGCTTTCTTCCCTCTCTCTGACAAACCACTGGGGCATTACTTTGTTTTGAAAAATAATTCCTATTTTAAACAACCTGTGTGGGTGCTGCTTAATTAATCATTTTCTTTCTATGGCAACTGGAGACATAAAAGGAACTGAATGTGGGATGTGTTGGAAATTTCTCGCAAATCCGTCTCCTAAGTCACTTCCTGCTGCTCCATGACCAAGCTTGGCCTTGGGAAGGAGCCAGCAAGTGGTACGTTCCACACACAGGATGCCCCCGGGGAGGCCACCCCACAGTGTGCAAAATGGGGCTGGAAATAGAAGATGCCACAGGCACTTCATTCAGGTCCCCACACATGGAACTTTCCAGAACTGGGGGACTATCAGCTGGTCACACTCTCTCTGAACCAGACAGCAGCCACTTGCCTGAATCAACCTCACCGGTCTAAACCAATGCTTAATAGATATTACCAGAAAATTGGCTTGAAAATCAAACAAGTCCCTGGCTCCTCTGGCCCTGCTTGGCATCAGGAATTAGGAGAATGGCATCTTTCTTCTCCCTCTGCCAGGCCTTCATCCACTCATTCCTGTTCTTTCAATCACATCACCCTGCCTTGAATCCAGGAGTGGGGTGCAGAGAAGACTCAGGTGAGGCCCATGGACACCATTTTGCCCACTCAGTGGCAGGAGCTCACCATAAGCAATTCATGTCACACGCCAGGGAGAGGGTGGCCGTTCCCCGCCCACCCCCACCCCCGCAAGCCTTGGTTTCTGCCTCAGGAGGCCAGGAGGACAGCTCCTTGCTGGGTCCCATGGCACCCGGCAGTCTCCGTCAGTGCAGGGCTGCCTTGCACATCAGAGCTGCCTGCCACCAGCCCAGCGCGCAGACAGGTCAGGCCTCAGAATCTGAAGTCTCGGCCCAACTCCTGTAATAGGAAGGCCGCTGCTTTGAGTGGTCAGTGAGCAGCTATTGTTCTAAACTGAGTACACTCTTGGTGGAACTAGTTCTGAAATCCATTACACAAATTTCCGGCCTCTTAAATCCAGCAAACCAAACACTTCTTTATTTTGACAATGACGTGGGGTCATCATGGTGGAACATGATGGTAGGAAGATGGGGTGCAAGTGTGAAGGTCTCACAGCACAGCTGTTGTGGGCAAGGTCTGTGCCCTGTACATCAGCGTCCTACCTGCCCTGTGGGTCACCCACAGGCCCTCCACATTCCCAGCCTGATAAGGTTTGGCTGCGTCCCCACCCAAATCTCATCTCGAATCGTAGTTCCCACGATCCCCACGTGTCATGGGAGGGACCCAGTGGGAAGTGATTGGATGATGGATTCCCTCAGGCTGTTCTCGGATTAGTGATGAGTTCTCGCGAGATCTGATGGTTTTATAAGTGTCTGGCATCTCCCCTGCTGCACTCCTCCTTCCTGCCGCCTTGTGAAGAAGGCGCCTGGCTTCCCCTTCACTTCCACCCCGGCTGTAAGTCTCCTGAGGCCTCCCCAGCCACGCTGAACTGTGAGTCAATCAAATCTCGTTCCTTTATAAATGGCCTAGTCTCGGGTATATCCTTACAGCAGTGTGAGAACAGACGCATACACAGCCCTTGGCAGCGAATCATCCAGGTGCCCAGCCTCAGGCCAGACCCGTTAAACCAGGTTCCCCAGCATGGGGCTCAGACAGCAGATATTCTAAAGCCAAGTTAGAGAACCCAGAGTCTGGGTTCAGGGGGACATCGACACGGGCTGTCCCGTGGGTCACCTCAAAGTCCACATGGTCCTGTAGTCTGACATTTCCTCTGCCTTCAGAAAGCTGTCATTTCTCATAGACACGAACGAACACGCAACACACCCCCTGCAGCATAAATAGACAAAAGGATCCGCTAAATTCATCAGCTAAACATAACAAAGGAAAGAAGCAGGAGGCCTAGGTGGTGTGGAGAAGAAGGACACGGCGGTCCCCAAAGTGAGGAGGAGCAGCCATCCGCGCCGGGCAGAGGGAGTCACCCAGGCACAGGATCTGAGGTAGGAAGGGCCTGGCACGTTCCAGAAGCTACAAGAACCCAGCATGGCAGAGTGCACAGGAGCACCGCGTTCTAGGGCAGAGTGCCCAGGGGCAGTGCAGTAAGGTCAGCGGAATGAGAAAGGGCTGGAGAAAGAGTTTGGGTTTTATCCTAAGTGCGCTGGGAAAGCCACAGGACAGCGTTTCCCAGACATGAGCGTGGCTGGCACTGTGCAGGCCGCAGAGAGGCAACTCCTGACATTCCTATTGGGGTTCATAGCTGCCATATTGAAGGATTGCCTTCTTGACCTTTGCCCCTGAATTCCCACTGGCTTCACAGGTCTGAAAACACACATGCAGTATGCAATGGACCTTTAATTAAATGCAAAAAAGACATCTAATCATCCTTCCATCCCCCAGTCTCCTATTTCCATCCCATATACTGAGCACAAATAGACACAAAGAATATGCATTATGTTGCACAAGGAATCGTTTTTTAAATGTCTTGAATCTCTTGAGGGAGGAATTATTTCAGTGGGCTAACGCCAATATCTATAATTAATATCTATGAAAAGTTAAACCCCAAGAAAAAAACTTTTCAGGCTAAAAATCCTCATGTGATTTCCAGGTAATTAAGAGTTTGGTCTCCGCCACAGTAAAAATAGGCTTCCACCCGAAACTGATTCCCTTTACAGCTACCAAAACCATTCCTGAAGTGACTTGAGGGGAAGGAGGCGATTAGAATCCATTTACGCAGCACAGGTAGGAGGTGACACCTGTCTGGGTGGGAGGTGAGCCGGCCAAGCACAGTGAGGAATGCAGGGCTCCTCCTTAGGGATTTCTCTAATTGCTTCATCTGACCTTCTTCTGGGGCCAAGTCCACCCACTGATAAACTTCTGCTTCAGGAGGGCCCCTCCTGACCCCCAACCCATCTGGCAGCAATGCTCACCCTGGGCATTCATGCAGAAACAGGAAGAGCCCCCCGAATACCTGGGGAAGCCCAGCCATGGAGGTGCGATGGCCTGGCCAGCGTCATCAAGCTGCACAGTGGGAGGGGCAGCCTGGGACCCTGTGCACTGTGACCCCAGCCAGCCCAGCTGTCCACTCTCCTGGGCTTTCAACCCTCGTCACTCTAAAAATACACAATCCCTTAAGAACCCTGTCCCTGTGAGCCCAGCTCAGGTCCCCCGGGTCCCACAGGTCAGAGCTCCACCCCACGGCCTTCCCTCGTGGCTTCATCCTCACGCCATATTTAACAGTTGGAGCCATTTCCTCTGTGTGTGCGTGTTGTCATACGCGCCCACACACAGCTACATAGCAAGTCAGGGAGAGCCAAAGCATTTGGCCACGAGCATTTCTGTGGAGGGTGTGGTGGCTGCACTGATCTGCCCCACCCTGGGGAACTGCCTTCCACTCACGGATGCTCAGTAAATATTTGCTGATTTGAGAGCGGTGGAAGTGGCCAAATTTTGCTTCCAAGTGGCTTTAAAACCTTCATCCTAAGTGAAAGCATGTGGCCTGCGAGCCTCCTGCTGCAGGCTCTGGCCCCTGGAACCAGCAGGCAGGATGGACTGAGAGGCCACGTGCCAGGCCAGTCAGTTACATGTGCTTTAAAAATAACTTTCCTGGGCCAGGCTGTGGCTCACGCCTGTAATCCCAGCACTTTGGGAGGCCAACGCAGGAAGATCACAAGGTCAGGAGGAGACCATCCTGACTAACACGGTGAAACCCCATCTCTACTAAAAATACAAAAATTAGCTGGATGTGATGGCACAGGCCCGTAGTCCCAGCTACTCAGGAGGCTGAGGCAAGAGAATCACTTGAACCCAGGAGGCGGAGGTTGCAGTGAGCCGAGATCGCACCACTGCACTCCAGCCTGGGTGACAGAGTGAGACTCCATCTCAAAAAAATAAAATAAAATAAATAACTTTCCTGGCTGCACGCAGTGGCTCATGCCTGTAATCCCAGCACTTTGGGAGGCCGAGGTGGGCATATCACAAGGTCAAGAGATAGAGACCATCCTGGCCAACATGGTGAAACCCCGTCTCTACTAAAAATACAAAAATTAGTCGGATGAGGTAGAGATTGCAGTGAGCCAAGATCATGCCACTGCACTCCAGCCTGGGTGACAGAGCAAGACTTCATATCAAAAAAATAAACAAATAACTTTCCTTCATCTGCAGCTCAGTGTCCACCCATCCACCCACCCATCCCCCCATCCATCCACCCCACAAACACTGAGCACCTGCGCCAGGGCACCAACAAGCTGCAGGGTCCCCAGGCCTCACGGAGGAGCAGCAGTGGGGCAAGGGCTGGGCAGCTGGGGGTGAGATGGAAGGTTCCAGGCCAAGTGGAGGAACCTGAAAAGGAGGGGACCCAACAAGGCTGGTCAGACAGCAGCGATCAGCCAGCTGGGAGCAGGGAAAGGGAAAGGAGGAGCCCGTGGAGCAGGGCTGGACTTGCTCTGAAAGATCTTAAGCTGAGACCTCGCATCCAAAGAAGTGCAGCTGCAGTGTGGAAGGAGGATGGGAAGAGCCACGGGAACCGCCATGCAGTGTGGACAGAGGATTGGAAGAGCCATCCAGGTCTCTGGATCCCAGGGAGAGGAATCATGGGAACTACCATCTCATCTCTTTGGCTTTCCTGCGAGGGCTGGGGCAGGCTGATCTCAGCCCCCAAGAAGACACCACATCCAAATCCCAGAACCTGGCCATGGATTCCCTTGTAGAAACATTGCAGGTGTGATTAAGGCTCTAGGGAAGGGAGAGAAGCCTGGACTGTCTGGGGGCACAAGGGTCCTGATGTCATGACAAGGGTCCTTATGAGAGGGAGGCGGGAGGGTCAGAGCCAAAGCAGCAGAGGCAGAGAAGGAGGGATTGAGGAAAGGGCACGAGGCAAGGCAGGCGGCGCCTCTGCACATGGAAAAAGGCAAGGACAAGGACGTCCCCAGAGCCTCCTGAAGGAGCCAGTCCCGCCGACACCCTGACGTTAGCCCAGGCCGCTGACTCAGGATTTCTGGCCTCCAGAACTGTAAGAGAATGAAGCTGAGTTGCTTCAAGACACCAAGTTTGTGCAGTTTGTTACAGCAGCTACAGGGTTAAAACGGGGAGATGTGGCCTTGAGTGAACGGCCCGTGGCCTAGACCCCACTTCTCCGTGTAGCACTGCAGGCCCCAGGTGGAGCGGTGCTGGGCTGGCGGCGGAGCTCACCATCCCCACGTACAAGGCAAGCCCACTGCCTTTCACTGCTGCTTTCTAACGATGACCACGAAATAAAGCAAAGTTGGCACCACTTGGCACCACCCCCACAACCCAACTGTCCCTCAAGGTCATGAGCAGAACAGACCCACAGCCTCGAAACCCAACAGCAAGGACAGGCGTCTTTCATGTCCACCAGAAAAGCGGCCCACTGGCAGCCTGTCACCTTCCTGCAGCCTCAGCTACGCGCTGAACTCGCTGGCTCCCTGCAGAAACCAGACGTGCTGGAACGTGCTGCCTCTATCAGGGGTGAGCCTCCCATCACTGGAGGCATCCCAGCCGGAACACAGTGGTCTCTGAGCACCCTAGGAACTGAGACCCTGTGAGTCTATCCCAGGACGACCCCGTAGCAGCCTTCCTGCACACAGTCAGTGCCATGTGGAATTCTGACACTGGGCTGAATGAATCCGCCCAGCCTCTGCCTTAGACCTGTTTCTGCTGCTGTAACAAAATACCACAGACTGAGGAATTTACAAACAACAGAAGTTTATTTGGTTCTGGAGGCTGGGAAGTCCAAGAGCACGGGGCTGGTGTCTGGCGAGGGTCACCCCATGGTGGAAGGCAGAAAGGCTAGGGCAAGAAAGAGGACAAGAGAGGCTGAAATTCATCACCTCGTCAGGATCCCACTCCCAGGAGCATTAAACCCACTCCTGAAATAACAGCATTAATCCATTCCCCAGGGCAGAGTTCTCATGACCTAATCACTTCTTAAAGGTCTCACCTCCCAATACTGTGACACTGGCAATTACATTTCAGCATGAGTTTAGGAGGGTTTCAGGCCATGGCAGCCTGCCTACGCACCAGCTGTCCCCCTGGCAGGGGAGAGTGGCAAGCAAAGGCTGGCTTCCCTTCTGGAAGACAAGAGGAGCCCTGACTGTGATTCACCTTCTCTCCCACGATTCCTGTAAACAGACACCCCAGACCTGGAGGCTGGAGGCAAAGGCACAAAAACCAACCCTCCCAGCTGACTTCCTGGTGGAAGGAAACCCACCCATACCCATGGCTCACTCGCCGCAGGGAACCTCACAGTTCTGGGGCAGAGAGTGAAATAAAGCCCCAGGAAGCCAGCTTCCAGCCCAGCCCAGCTCCTGGAGACAGGTGGCTGAGTCCACTGCAGCCGGGCTGGTTCATGGCATCCACGTGCCTTTCCAGGGGTGGGCCCTGGGCAGGCCACGCTCTCCAGGTCTTCATCTGGAAAGCACATGGCCTGAGAATCCTGAAACCTGGCTCTAGACCCAGCTCTGCCATTCCCGGGGGGAGCACTCTGCCCAACCCACTCACCTCCTGGGCCTCGGCTTTCTCATCTGTAAAATGAGACCCCAGCCAGGCTCCTAAAGTCCTGGCAACACCAGCAGTCCCTGACTTAACACAGTGGTTCTTGACTTACTTGGGTTGAGATCGGGCAGCAAGCTTGAGGCACTGGAAGGCTCAGACTGGCGCTGGACGCCTGTGGCCACAGAGCACCTCCGCCTCTAGGGCTATGACAACCATGGTGGGGGTCTGTACCATTTCCCCAACTGCCGTCAGTCCACAACACCATGCGATGGGGTCACCTCGGACCTCCCCAGGCTGTCCTCCATGCCCTGGACGCAAAGGTCCCAGCTGTCCCAAGACAGCTCAGCTCTGCTGGTGTGGCACGTCACCTCCCAGACAGCTCAGCTCTGCTGGTGTGGCACGTCACCTCCCAGACAGCCCAGCTCTGCTGGTGTGGCACGTCACCTCCCAGACAGCTCAGCTCTGCTGGTGTGGCACGTCACCTCCCAGACAGCCCAGCTCTGCTGGTGTGGCACGTCACCTCCCAGACAGCTCAGCTCTGCTGGTATGGCACGTCACCTCCCAGACAGCCCAGCTCTGCTGGTGTGGCACGTCACCTCCCAGACAGCTCAGCTCTGCTGGTGTGGCACGTCACCTCCCAGACAGCTCAGCTCTGCTGGTGTGGCACGTCACCTCCCAGACAGCTCAGCTCTGCTGGTGTGGCACGTCACCTCCCAGGGTACTTCATCCCATAACCTGTCACTGCAGCAGCTCCACAGGATGTATTGACTCAAAATGGCACAAGCACTCACAGAGGAGGTGCCATGGCCCATGGGCAAGATGGCAGTGGGACCTCAGGACAGGGGTTGTGCTGACTCAGGAGCCAGATCCATGTGGACGTGGCTCAGCGGAGCCGAGGATTGGGGATTCACCAGACAGCAAACCACAAAAGCAGAAGATGGGGACGGGCGTGGCTCTGCCATCTTTTCCAGTAGAAGTCACACCGCCCACAGCTGACACCTCTGAAGACCCAGGCAGCAGAAGGTGGAGACAGTATTGTCCAATGGCCACGGGTTGTTCTCCCCAGGTGGGTAGATGACTCCCTGATGACAAGGCCAGGAAAGTTCGAGACTGAGGCTAAATCCTCTTCCAGCTCCTCACCCCGCCCTCAGTGGGCTCCTGCCCAGAACCTGTATGCTCTTCTTCCAGTAATAAATGATCTCCACTTGGAGACTAAACTCCTCCCGCTCAGGCGCCACCTTCATGGCTTAGGGGTTAGGTGTATGGGTCTAGCCAGGCAAAGCGTTTCAGCTCCATGGCCAACAGGATGGGTTTGGGGGTATGTGACTCAAGCAGGCCAGGGAGCCTCAACTCTGGCTTCCCTTAGGAGCAGTGACAAACAGCAGCTCTCTTTAGCCAGCCATGGACCAGGACCTGGGAGGGCTGCCTGAGAAGGAAGGCAATATTCAGTGAAAACAGAATCCAGAGATGGAGACAGACCAAGGAACCAAGCCTGTTGTCTATGTTAGAACACCTGGAGCAAGCCATGCCTGAAGCCAGCCCCCTGGACACTCTGGTTCCGTGAGCTTAGGAATTCCTGTTTTTCATTCAGGCTAGTTGGAATGGGGTTTCTGTGACCTGTCACCAAGAGTTCTGCTTAACACATCCTTTTGTGCCCAGCATGGCAGGAGATGCAAAGGCAGAGACAGGAAACAGGAACGTGTTTCCTGCCCTCCAGTAACTTTAAACCAACCAGGCAGAGCTGCCCACCCCGCCAGTGCACAACCACATGCCGACCTGTGCAGTGTGGGCTACAATTCCTGCAGGGTCTGGGAAGAGAGCGGAACCCCAGAAGGCCAGGTGAGAGGAGGCAGCTTCCAAAGGCGGAGGCCTGGAAAGACACCCCCTACAGCCCTTCAACACTCCGCTCCCATCTTTTCTTTTCAGAAGAATTCCTCTCCCATCCTCTGGACCAACAGGAACCTGGGGCGGGGCAGCCACAGAAACTCAGGCCACCAAAGAGGATTTAGCCACACGGATGACTGGGAACATTCCTGATGGAATTATGCAGAAACAGCCACCAGATCACATTCACAATCTCCTTCCACCGTTACAGAAAAACCTACAGCATTTCCTCCAGGTGGGGAGAGAGCAAAAGGATGAGGGATCAGCCACCAGAGTGAGACTGGCTCCCATCCCTCCCCTCACAGGGGCCCCCCTCCACTCACAGGGACCCCCTCCTCTCACAGGGGCCCCCCTCCACTCACAGGGACCCCCTCCACTCACAGGGACCCCCTCCTCTCACAGGGGCCCCCTCCTCTCACAGGGGCCCCCCTCCACTCACAGGGACCCCCTCCTCTCACAGGGACCCCCTCCTCTCACAGGGGCCCCCCTCCACTCACAGGGACCCCCTCCTCTCACAGGGACCCCCTCCTCTCACAGGGGGCCCCCTCCACTCACAGGGACTCCCTCCACTCACAGGGGGCCCCCTCCTCTCACAGGGACCCCCTCCTCTCACAGGGGGCCCCCTCCTCTCACAGGGGCCCTCCTTCCTCTCACAGGGGACCTCCCTCCTCTCACAAGGCCCCCTCCTCTCACAGGGGCCCTCCTTCCTCTCACAGGGGCCCCCTCCTCTCACAGGGGACCTCCCTCCTCTCACAGGGACCCCCTTCTCTCACAGGGACCCCCTCCACTCACAGGGACCCCCTCCACTCACAGGGGGCCCCCTCCTCTCACAGGGGCCCTCCTTCCTCTCACAGGGGACCTCCCTCCTCTCACAGGGCCCCCTCCTCTCACAGGGGCCCTCCTTCCTCTCACAGGGGCCCCCTCCTCTCACAGGGGGCCCCCTCCTCTCACAGGGCCCTCCTTCCTCTCACAGGGGACCTCCCTCCTCTCACAGGGCCCCCTCCTCTCACAGGGGCCCTCCTTCCTCTCACAGGGGCCCCCTCCTCTCACAGGGGACCTCCCTCTTCTCACAGAGGACTCCCCTCCTCTCACAGGGGCCCCCCTCCTCTCACAGGGGACCTCCCTCCTCTCACAGAGGACTCTCTTCCTCTCACAGGGACCCCCTCCCCTCACAGGGACCCCCTCCTCTCACAGGGGCCCCCATCCTCTCACAGGGCCCCCCTCCTCTCACAGGGGACCCCCTCCTCTCACAGGGCCCTTTCTTCTCACAGGGGTCCTGCTCCTCTCACAGGGGACCCCCTCCTCTCACAGAGCCCCTTCCTCTCACAGGGGACCTCCCTCCTCTCACAGGGCCCCCTCCTCTCACAGGGGCCCTCCCTCCTCTCACAGGGGCCCCCACCTTGTCACACCTGCTTCCTTCCTAATGGCCTGTATGTCCTTGATGGAATTTCATGTGGACGATCTGTCTAAAAGGCATCCTAGGCCAGGGGCAGTGGCTCACGACTGTAATCCCAGCACTTTGGGAGTCCGAGGCAGGTGGATGACTTGAGGTCAGGAGTTCAAGATCAGCCTGGCTAACAGGGTGAAACCCTGTCTCTACTAAAAATACAAAAATAAGCCGAGTGTGGTGGTGAGCACCTGTAATGCTTCTCAGGAGGCTAAAGCTGAAGAATTGCTTGATCCCAGGAGGTAGAGATTGCAGTGAGCCAGGATCACGCCACCACACTCCAGCATGGCTGGTAGAGTGAGACTCTGTGTCAAATAAATAAATAAATGGTGTCCTGACAAACATTAGGGAGTGACCATCCCAGCGCCACCGCCTGCCCCACCCATGGATACTCCCTCCTGGCTCCTCTTGCAGAAGAGTTCTCTGCTGCAGTCTGGCCTGCGCCCTGGTGAAGCCTCCCTCCCTCCCCACCTCCCTCCCACCATCTCTGGGAAGCTCTTCCCAACTTCTCCAGGCAGGAAGCTTTAAGGGAAATTTTTGCTTCCTGCAGTAGAATGAGGAGGCAAAGTCAGAATTTATTGACTTATTTTAAAAATGCAGAAATGCAAAAATTCCTCCCGCAAGTGACTTTGTGGCCATGACTCAGCCCTGACGACAAACCCTCAGGCGTTCCAAGGCGCAGCGGGGCTGGGCCCGCCCCACCCAGGCCAGGTCACAGCTCCACTCCCAGGAGAGCCCTGTGGTCACCAAGATTTTGGCAGATGGGTGACCACCCGCCACCTGCCTCCCCCAAAATCTTCTCTTGCTGGGGGCTCAGGAATGACCGCTGGGGGTTGGGAGGTGATGGGTACCTGAGCCCCTTCCTGGAATAAGAGAAGTGGACGTTGGCTGGTGCAAGCCGGGTGCCCAGCACCCTTGCCCTCACTGTGTCACCAGTGGGCACCACATGCCTGTATTTCACAGGGGAGGACATGACTCAGAGAGCAGAAGCAGTGGGCCTAGGCGGGCAGCCATTAGCAGCAGACTTGGCATGCTCACCAACCAGCCACCTGGAGCCAACCATCATGGGTACTGCATCAAGGTCAGGCATTTGAGCCGGGCATGGTGGCTCACACCTGTAATCCCAGCACGTTGGGAGGCCAAGATGGATGGATCCCTTGAGCCCAAGAGTTCAATACCTGCCTGGGCAACATAGTGAGATCTCATCTCTACAAAAAAATTTAAAACTAGCCGGGTGTGGTGGTACGTGCCTATAGTCCTAGTTACTCGGAAGGCCAAGGCAGGGGGAGGGCATGAGCCCAGGAGTTGGAGGCTGCAGTGAGCTGTGATTGCAGCATTGAACTCCAGCCTGGGCAGCAGAGAAGCCCCACCTCCATTTTAAATAATGGCAGTAATAACAAAGGTCAAGGGTAGAAAGCTCAGCCCTCAGCACACAGAGGAAGTGAACAGGTAGGTGCAGATGACCAGGGGTCCAGCCTTCACATTATCCACAAGTGCCCCCGCCCACCCAGTCCTACACAAGGCTGACGACATCCTTCTCTGGGGAATGCCACCCCCTCCTCCAAGAGAGCCTCCCTGGTGCCACCCCAGTTAGAGGCCCCCATCACACATGCATTCTTCAGAGCATCCCCCCATCAGCTCCTTTCCTGGGACCCCCCCCCCAGGTCACCATCTGCCCCCGCGCCAGTGGGCTGTAACCTCACGGGGACATGGACCATGCTTGGTCCCAGCCACGGACATCTCCCCACCCCCTGGTAGAGGGTCTGGCCCAGAGCCATAGCTCACTGCTAAGTGCATCAGCCGCTCCAAGAACACCTCCCGAGATGCTCTCTGGGGCAAACGGGAATTTGCGCCAAAGCCCAGTAGATGTCAACAAACTCTCGTGGATCGGCTGGTCAGCGGGTCCTACCTGGTCTCCTTCCCTGCTCTGATCATGCTGAAAACCAGACCCACAGCACGGAGGTGAGTGAGCAGACATGAAAAAACAGCTTGGAAGTGATCTCAAAACGTGAAGGTCAGCACCTGCACTTCAGGCCAAAAAGGGGCCAAGCCCACCCAAAGCAGTCTACGAGGGGACAGCCTTCCGCACCGTAGAGCGGGCCCAGAAGCCGGCCTCACCCTGGGGTCCTGGCAGGGGCCGCTTCCAGCGGGGGAGGCTGGGAGCTTCCCAAAGAGAGGGGCGCCTGGCCTGGCTCTCTACACAGCCTCCCAAGTCCTCTCACTCCAGAGGCCACAAGAATCTCAAGACCCCAGGATGGGCCAGGCCACCCAGAAGCTGGGATGGAGTCAGAGCCCCAGGATACAAATACATGAAGGGAAGCCAGGCCCAGAGTGAGGGCACAGCAGCAAGTCCTCAGAGATGAGACCCGGGGGATGTTTTCAGGCCCTGAAGGGCAGGGTGACCGAGCCAGCTGAGGAGGGGGCATCTGAGCAGAAGTTGGCTGCCCAGGCCGAGCCCTCCGTGTGAAGTGCTCTCACCTACAACAACACAGGTCAGTCTCCTTTCCCTCCTAGGGAAGAGAAAGACGACGCTCCATGAGGTCCACAGCTTGCGAGGCCACATGGGACCCGGGGGCAGCAGAGTAGAGGGGCTGCCTCCGTGGAGGGTGGAAGTGTGGTCGGGGTGAGAGAGGCAGGCAAGGGCCCCTGGAGCCTGCTGGAAAGGTGGGGCCCTCCACACACCGCCAACCCTGGGCCAGGGCTAGGTGAGCCAGGCTGGTGGCACACAGACCAGGCTGACCTCCCAAACGGGTCACGAAGCCTCTCCGAGTCCCTCTCTGTGCTCAGAAGACTCGGACCAGGGCCCCGGGCAGAGGTAGCTCTCTGTGGGCTCCCCTATAAGACTAGAAAGAGCGTGCCTGATGAACAGGAGACAAGGCAGTGCAACCCCATAAAAACTTGGGGACCAGGGGACCCTGTGCAAGGGAGGGCTGAGGGAGACACAACTAGGGCCAAGCCAAGTCAAGCCCTGGTGCCCTGCAGGGACTGGCCCTAGGACAGGGAGAGGATGGAGCTGCAGCCCCGTGCCCACGAAACAGCCATGGTCATCCCTGCCTGCGCTGCCCAGGTTCACAGAGCGGATCTTTCACTGGCCTGTCCCACATGCCTAGCACAGTCTGGCACACAGGGGGCCTTAGAAAATGTGTCTGCAGAGAAAGAAAGGGCAGAGGCCAGAAGACCAGCCCTGCCTCCCCCACTCCCTTCTAAGCCCCTGCCTGCCAATAATCCCCAAAGTCTTCAGCCCACAGCACCCACCCGAGGCCGTTTGGAAATGCCATAGGAAGCAGGAACCCTGTGGGGGCTGGAGGGATGTGGGCAATTCGTGTCCTGTCCCAACATGCCCTATGGATGGCCTCCAACCCCCACCGGCCCCAGCTCAGAAGCTAATGTGGCCAGCACCAACCCCCTTCTGCACGTCCCGGGCAGTGAGGAGGCCAGGGAGGGAGCTAGGGGCCACCTCGGTGTCCCCAGCTGGGCTTCTTTGCCTTCCTGGGCCAGGCTGGCTCCCTCCTAGGGCCAAGAGACACTGGGGGAGGTGGGATCCTGGGAGAAGCTGCCCGAAAGCTCCCTCCCTGCCCCGGCCAAGTCCCAGAAGTTTCGGATTTCCTTGTCACTGCCCGGCCCGGCCCTCCGCTCAGCCTCCGGCGAGATGGAAAGAAATTCCGTCTTGATCTTAAGAAGTGAGCATTCCAGGCAATAATTCATATCAGGAAACTTGTGAAAAACCACATGTCAACGAGAAATACTTTCTTTAAAAGTCAAGTGGGGGCGCTGAATGTTTCATGAAATATGCTGGGCTTTGTTCCACTTTAGCTAACTATTCCGGACATGGGAAGAAACCGGAACCCCCAGAGAAAGAGAAGACACATTATGACGAGGGGCGACAGTGCTGTCTTCCCTGGCACTGAGAAGCTCGCTCCCACAGGGCTCAGCAGCCTCCCTCCCTCCTGCACCTTCACCTCAGTGGGGAGGGGTCCTGCCAGCCCTGGTGTGGAGGAGGGAACAGAGGCCTGGGGGACAGGGGAGCGGGCCTCAGCTCAGAGCCAGGCACAGCCCACTGAACCTGCCTGCCTCCAGGAGCGTGAACTGTCTGGCCACGGTGGCCGCCACACTCCAGCCCAGCAGCTGGGTCCTGGCCAGGCGCTGGGTGAACGCAGAAAGCAGCCAGTGACTCACCTCGGCTCCCGGCCCAGGCTGTGTGGGCGGAGGGGCTCGGTGGGGCCAGAGCAAGCCTTCCCAGCCAGCGCTCAGCACTGCGCCTTCCAGCCTTCCTCGGAGGGACGTGCTGATGTGAATTGGAAGAAAAGGCATTCACAGATACAGAATGAAAAGCAAGGCCCCACCCGTGGACAAAGGCCATTTTGGGGGCTCCCTCCATAGAAAGTGCCCCCCACTGCCCACCAAGAACTCAGAAACTAGTGATTCCTCTGAAGCTGGCCCAGAGAGGAGGCTGAGCGCAGTGCTGGCGTAGATAGACGGATGAGCGGGGAGCAGGTGGGCAGTGCATTTCCACCAGAAAGCCTAGGTTTCTCCAAAGCCGCCCTCCCCTTGGAAAGCCCTCCCGTGGTTCAACCTACCCCAAGTCATTTGTCTTTGTTGAAAGAGGAGCAAACCCATCTCGTGGGTTTCTTGTTTTGTCTTGTTTTGTTTTGCTGGGTGAGATGAGGCTGGGATCATCGAGGATGCTATTTAAATGCCCTGACTTAACTTGGGAATGGGTGTTTTCCCACCACGGAGCACCTTGGCTCCTGGCTGACCCAGTGGCCTGGTCAGGGAGGCGTGGGCATCACCAGGGCCTGGCCGCACAGCCACAAGCATGAGTCAGAGGCTGCTAGACCGCTTCCCCTCTGCTCAGGACTCCTCTCAGGCAAGAAACAAATCTGTCTCTCTGGCAGCCAGCTCTCTTCTCGGCAGATATGTGCCATAATCCCCACCCCACAGGGAAGAGATTAATTAGCATGTTAAAGAGCTTCCCAGGTTACTCGAGGAGCCGGCAGCAGGCCAGGGAGCCCAGCTCCTCACTCACCAGCTCTGCGAGGACAGAGGGACTCGACTCTACTTCCCCAGATTCCCCAGCAGGGAAGCTAGACCGCTGAGCTTCAGGATCCGTGACCTCCCCCAGCTCCTCCTTTCAGAACTCCCCAGTGTTTACTGAGCATCTGCTAAGCACCAGGTGATGGGGAGCAACAGAAAATGAAACACACTGAAGCCCCTGCGCCCCTGGACTCCACACCCTTAGTGGGCTGAAGGCGACTAGAGAGGAGGCCTGGGGAAGATGGGGACACTGGGGCAGGGCAGAGGGGACAGGGCCAGGGAGGGACGCATCATTCCCTCGGGGTCCATCTGTCCCTGTCTCAGCCTGCCAGCCGAGTCCTACCTCACATGGCATTATCTCTTATTTCTTTTTTATTTATTTATTTAGAAATGGAGCCTCGCTCTGTCACCCAGGCTGGAGTGCAGTGGAGCAATGTCAGCTCACTGCAACCTCCGCCTCCCAGGTTCAAGGCAATTCTCCTGCCTCAGCCTCCCAAGTAGCTGGGATTATAGGTGTGCACCACCACACCTCACTAAATTTTTTTGTATTTTTAGTAGAGCAGGCATTTCACTATGTTGCCCAGGCTGGTCTCAAACTTCCTGACCTCAGGTGATCCACCTGCCTCAGCCTCCCAAAGTGCTGGGATTTCAGGCGTGAGCCACCGAGGCCGGCCTCACAGCGTTATTTCCACATGCCCCTGATTCTCTCTGCAGGGACCCATGAACTCACATGGAGAAACAATGACCTCTTTATTTTCAACCCCAGCTGAAATTAGGCATTTCCTTCCATTATGAAGTAGGTGACAAGTCGCAAATGCATCATCACCTGTTGGTGACACCCAGGTATGTGACCAACAGACATACCTGGGTGTCACCAACAGAAATCACAGGTATCTCCAAGGCCAGGTCACAGTTGTTACTGATCTCAAAACACTGTTTACACTCAGCACAACTTCAAAACTATGGAAATCACCACCCCTGCTGCTAGTGGTTATGGAACTGTTAACTGAAGACATTGGTTTCAGTATTTGGATGAATATCAGAATACGCCGTTGCCACGGAACTGTGGACCTCTGGATCTATACTTTGTTTATGTTAATTATAGCTCCCGTTCTGAGAAAGTTTCATGAGCTTCTCCAGGATTGAGGCGGGCAGGAGTCACAGCACAGGGAGAACTAAGAACCCCTGTGCCAGTTTGGGGTCCCCAAAGCCAGATAACCCCTGGGTGTGTGTCCCTTGTTCCACCCAAGGAACCTAACCCAGAGCCAGGCACACAGCAGCTGCCTGACGTCATAGTGTGGCAGCACACAAAGTGGACGCCCAGAAGGCCTATTTGATGGTCATATGAAAAATCAGAAAATAAACTTGGCTGGAGTTAAGTGGTATCGATGGGAATAAATTGAGAAAAACATAGGGTTTTTATTGAGTGCTTTATTTTTACAGAGTGAAAATTGAATTACTTAACTGGTCAATGAGGTAGTCAGTTGGGAATAGTGCCTAAAAGCGGAGGAGGAGGAGAAATGGGCTTGAACTTGGAACGCAAACTGTTACCCTGAGCAAGCTCAGCAGCGCCGAGCGATGCCTCCCGGAATGGCTTCCTTTCCCACCCTGGGCCCGGCACCAGTACCGCCTGCTTCTGACTTCCCAAGGCTGACGGATCTGGATTTCCTGGGCTCAGAAAGCCCCTCGTTGGGTCACAAGTGGCAGAATTCAGAGGTTTTAAGAACAGAACAGAGAAAAGTGACTCCCATGACGCAGCCTTGCCGCTGTGTCCCTTCTAGGCCCGGGGTCGTCTGAACGCCATGCATGTTTCTCTTCCTGCGCATTTCCTTGGGGTGCAGCTGTGCTATTGACCGGCAAGTGAGAAAAACACAAGGCAGCCACGAGAGTGAGAAAACCTCAGGCTTGGTCAAAAACATAAGCCAGGCACGGTGGCTCACGCCTATAATCACGACACTTTTAGAAGCTGAGGAGAGTGGATCGCTTGAGCTCAGGAGTTCAAGACCAGCCCAGGCAATACAGCAAAACCCCATCTCTACTAAAAAATACAAAACTTAGCCAGATGTGATGGCATGCACCTGTAGTCCCAGCTATTTGGGAGACTATATTGGGAGGTGAGAGAATCACTTCAGCAGGGAGGTTGTGGCTACAGTGAGCTGGGACCGTACCATTGCACTCCAGCCTGGGCAACGGAGCAAACCAGGTCTCAAGAAGAAAAAAAAATTCACATAGCATTACTTATGATAACAACCATATGATTGCAATCCCACCTCCGGGCATTTACCCAAAAGGACTCAAAGCAGGGACTCAAAAAGGCGTCTGCATACCCATGTTCACAGCAGCCTGATTCACACGAGCGAAAAGGTGGAAAGAACCCAGATCCATCCGCAGATGCATAAAGAAATGATGTGTTCTATCATACCGTGAAATATTACTCAGCCATAAAAAAGGAAGGAAGTTCTGACACCTGCTGCAGCCTGGGCAAACCTTGAGGACATGATGCTGAGTGAAATAAACCAGATGCAAAATGACAAATGTGTACAGTTCCACCTCTATGAGAGCAAATTCATAGAGACAGAAAGCAGACTGTGAGTGCCAGGGGCTGGGGGAGGGGCGGGTTGGTTTTTAAGAGGGCGGAGTTTCAGTTTGGGAAGGTGGGAATGTAGGGGAGGAGAATGACGGTGGCATCTGCACGACAGTGTGCATGCATTTCATGCCCCCAGGACCATACGCTTCAAAAGCATTAAAATGGCGAATTTATGTTACATATGTTTACCACAATTTTAAAAATAGTAATAAAGAAAAAAGAATTTTAAAAAGAAGTCAGACAAGAGTGAAGGAAATCAAACGAAACCACATCTCAGATCCTCGCTAGCTGCGTGACGGGGGGCAAGTCCTCCCGCCACGCCGAACCTTATTGTTCTACCACTGAAAAATGCACATAATCATGGTATCGCCTGAGTAGGTCTCTCTCCAGGAGCAAATGAGGCAGTGGGTGTGATGTCCCTGACGCGGCATCCAGCACCTCGATGGGGGCCGTAATTATTAACTTTATTATTACTGATCAGGAGTGCTATGTAAATAGTGAGGGATTATTATTATCAAGTAACATTACATCAGAAGCAGAAGCTTCGAGGTGATCCTAACCGCCGGATCTCCCCGCTGAGGCCTGGGAGATGCTATCTCCACTTCTGATGCTTCGGAAATATGCACAGCGAGGAAGCCTCATAAAGAATTCTTTCTGAATTAAAATTGATCTGAATGGAAGCGGCCACACTCTGCCTGGCTCTTTTCTTTCTTTAATTTGAACTTCGTTTATCTCTGGGCATCGGGAAATGGCGCCGTGCACGAGGTGCTCGGCATGAGGGAAGGCGAGCTCAACACTGCAGGAAATTATCTGCTTTTGCAAGAAAATTACTAAGGGAGGAGAATGCTGTTATTTTAAGATCTTCGAGCTGGTGTGAGAAGGAACTAATTAAATGATTGTATTTTCTGTGCAAATACAGTAACTGACTGCTACGGAAAGGCAAAATCAGAAAGAACTGTTTCCACCTCGAAAGGACATTGGAGTTTCTTCCAGTCTTCCGAGGGAGTCCTCACTCACTCAAGTATCCCTATTCCATGTTTTAATAACAAACGGAGCTTCACTGCAGTAGAGGTGGCGAGCACCACATGCAGCCTGTGAAGCTTCCCGAGTCATGAGGCTGAACGGAAAAGGCTTTGCTGCTGCCCTCAGCGGGCTGTGAGCAAGTTTCCTGAGCCTGTGTTTCACAACCTCACAGAGCAGATTAGGAATAGTCTGCGCTCGTGGGAACCTGCCAGGGATGGAGAGACCGGTACAGGGCATTCCCATCCCCACCGTCCACTTAGACTGAAAGGCCCATGGCTGCACTTCGTTCACACCCAGAACGGGGCTTTCCAAGAAAAAGCAGGATGTGAACCCGTGCAGAACAGGTGCCTTCACCCTTCCAATGCTACCAATGGAGACCTCGCCCTCCCAGGGGCCTGAGCCAGAGGTCTCTGCTCCCCGGGCTTCCAAAAGGGGAGGAAGTCATTCAGGAACGGCAGCTGTGGCCCCAGCAGGCTTCTCAGGTCATCGGTAGCTTTGAAATCCACAGAGCACACACCCGAACCCGGGACTTGGGAGGGGCAAGGACAAAGTTCTCTGGAGAGAACCTATAAATAACTCAGACTTTGGAGTCTGAAAAAAGACAGACAAGGCGGCCCCCAAGAAGAAGACAACTTACAAGCTCCCATCAGTTTCTTCCTGCGCCGGAAAAGGCACAGGGAGTCTGTGCAGCTGATTCCCGGCGGATCTGCCCGTCCCTCCAGCCTGCGCTCCCTTATATCATCTGAGCAAGTCTTAGCCGGACTCTGAAAAATCACCGTAAAATAAAGTGACAGCTCGGCCAAGAGACCCACACAAGCGCTGGACTGCCTTCTCATATGAGGGGCGTGCCGAGGAATGAGGCTCATTTACGACCTCTTTAGAATACTCTCAGGAACCTTCACGCAACTACAAATTCAATCGCCCTTCATTGAAGGAAAAGTGGATTTGTGAAATGTGCGCAGCAGCTTCATTAGCAGGGCTGTCTACGCCTTCGAGCCAGGCTTCTCGATCAGCGAAGGAGTCTCCGCTCTGCCCAGGAGCGCTCCAGGCTGCTCAGGCCCCCAGGCCTCACCTTCAGCCTTAACATTCTTACCATCCCAGCCTCCTCCTCAGCCCGGACTCTGCTCATCCTTCAGGGCAGCTCCGTCTTCGCCTCCTCCAGGAAATGTTCCCAGACTTCCCCAGCACAGATTCACGCAGCACCTAGAACTCGCTGGGATGAATTCCTGTCCAGTCCCAACTTTTCACCTGGGCAGGGGCCAAGTTTCACTTTGCCCCTCACCATATTCTCAGCACCTAACAGTGCTGGGCGCACAGAGAAGCTCGGTAAATAGCTGAGCCCAGCAGCTACCATGGGCCAGGCCTTGAGCTACTTTCAAGAAGACAGTGAAGACGCAAATAAGGTCAACACTCTTAGGAAACAAGACGAAGGAGGACATTGGTGGGTCAGCTGGCCAGGCCCCCCATCCATGGAGCCTGCGGCCCCAGCACTGGCCTGACGCAGAAACCACAATCCTTGTTTGACAGACAAGGAAAAAGGCTCCGAGAGGTTCAGTCCTCATCTAAGAGTGAACAGCAGGCACGGGTAAGATCAGCTATGCTTGAAGCTCAGCTCCCATGGAAATCTGCCTCCTTAGTCCAGATTACTCGGAGCCTGAGGCTGGAGGATCACTTGAGTCCAGGAGTTCTGGACTGTAGTGTGCTATGCCGATCGGGTGTCCGCACTAAGTTCAGCATCAATGTGGTGACCTCCCGGGAGCCAGAAACCACCAGGTTGCCTAAGGAGGGGTGAACCTGCCCAGGTCAGAAATGGAGCAGGTCAAAACTCCCGTGCTGATTCACAAGTGGGATTGCACTTGTGAATAGCCATTGCACTCCAGCCTGGGCAACATAGTGAGACCCCATCTCTTGAAGAAAAAAAAAGAGGGCTGCAGTGAAGTTCTTAGGCTGGGAATTCCAAAGTCTCTTCTACGTCATTCAGTCTCCATTCATATAAATAAAATACAAATTAGCAAATGTGTACTAAACACAAGCAATGTCAGGATTGGTGATGACCTTGGAGATGGTCTGGTCCTGGCACTCATTCTACAGATGGGGAAACAGGCCTGGGGAAGCGTGGGTACATGGGTGGCCAGCATGATGGGAAGGGAGGGGTGAGCACCCAGCTGAGTGCTGCAGGTGGAAGACCTAGGGTTCCCCAGGGAGGAGAGGGAAGGCAGCACCAGTGTTTTGGAGGGCAGGGGAGGGGCCCAGGGATCAGAGCCAGAGGCCATGAGGAGCAGCATGGAGCGCAGCCCTGGCTCCAGCGGGGGTCTGGGCTCACAACCACAACTCTGGACCCCTCAGGCAGCGCCTGGTGGTCCCGCTTCCCACCCCAAGCTGGAAGTCCCTGCTGCATGGACATTGAGCCTTCTTTTCAGCACTTCCAGCAAGTGGGGACCGGGCCTCCAGAGCAGCATGCACTTGGGGCAGCTGAAGACAGCGCAACCTCACCCCCAGCTCTGCACTTCCCCACCAGAGGGGTGCGCTTCCAGCCCAAAGCTGGCTTCCATCCCATAACCCCTCCTACTCACAGTCCCCGGGAGTGTCAGCCCCTCAGGCGAGGACCCAACAGGACAGGGCACCTTAGGTCAGGTGAACTGATTTCAGGGAGAGGGGCAGTGGGTTTGGGAGGTTCTCAGGGTCCTCAGAAGTGACAGGAACAGAGCAGTACTTGAGGAGGTGCACAGAGAGGGCAGAATATAGGGGGAGCTACAGTCAAGGTCTCACCTGTTGGACTTGGATGAGAACACACACCAAAGCAGCTCCCCACCCCAAAAGCCAGGGAGTGGGTCTGTGCAGGCCCGCCCAGAGCAGCAGCCTCCCTAGGACCCCAGCCAGGAGACAGCATGGCAGGAGCCCCCTCAGAGACCCCCGGCTTCCCAGCACAGGCAACAGCCACAGGCAGCCCCCACCAGCCCCACCCGCCCTCTACACCCCAGAGATCTCTGCTGCTCCCCTCAGCCCCGCCTCCCAGCCTTGCCAGTCGTCCTTATCCTCCTTCCCCTGTGGCCCAGGTGGTCCCTCCCCAGGTGAGCCGAGCCTCCCCTGCCCCGCCTTGTCCTCCCTGCATCTGTGCCTCAACACCAGCCCCACCTCACTCCTCGTCAATTGCATCCCTGGGGCTCTCTGCCTTCACCCCACTTTGGACCACAGGCATTTCAAGAGGAGGAGCCATCCCGCTGACTCCAGGCCCTTCCTCCGCACCCTGGGCTGACACCTAAAACACGATGACCCAACTAGGGCCCGAGTTGAGAGAGAGCACAGCCCCCATCCTCCCAGCCCAGAGGAGAATCAGGACGGGGACTTCTGCCCAGTGCACCCAGCAGAGCCTGTGGGTAAGCACCCAGGGTAAGCACCCATGAAACGAGGTCTGCGACTGATCTGGAGGCAAATGTGAGGCCACGTGGAGGTTTCTGGGCACAACACCCTCCCCTTCTTGCTGGGGGCTCTCAACCCATGCTCTGAATGGCACGTGACCAGGGTGAGGGCAGAAGACCTGGGTCACCTCGCGAGCCTGCGGTTTGCACGCCAAGACTTCCCTAGACTGGGCACGCCCTGCACATGTCCCCACATGCTGCCGCCTCTCTCCACACAGAGTCCTGGCTCCCTCATCATTCTTCATCCAGCCGCCAGGCCCAGGGTCCCAGACAGGTTTGTACCGCCAGCAGCCAGCACCTGACAGCAAGTGTGACAAGCACTCGGCCCTGGTCACCACGTCCCTTGACCTCTGCCTGCTTCTGTCTCTCTCCAGGTGGCCGCTGGACACCCTTGATGATGAGCTGTCACGACAGAGACAGAGGCCCAGCACCCGCAGGCTGATCAGCCACAGCTCAGCCACCAGGGGCCACATCTCGGGCTCCAACCCAGCCCCCACCCCAAACCCTGGGAGGCCCGCACCGTGGTAGCCTAGATACCACTCAGGACAGAGAGAGGCGTGCAGAGCTGGGGCAGCCACGTCCTGTGCGTCCAGCCACCCGCCTCTCTCCGACCCACTCTCCTCTTCCCTCAGCCCCTCCACGGTCTTGCCCAAGCCTCCCACTGGCAGCAGCTTCCCCCTGAGCCTCTGTCCAGATGCCTCACCCTGCGGCCCTCAGCAGCCCCATCCCCCCACTGCCTCTAGGGCTGTTTCGTGATATCATTCGATGAGCTCCCGCTGTGGGCCCGGCTCTGATCCGAGCACTGTACCAGGAAGATCTCACTTCACCTGCACCACAAACCTACGAGCCTTCACTTCTCACCTTTTCAAGACATGGTCACTGAGGTTCAGAGAATGTAGTCCATTTGCCCTGGATGCCAGAGCCAGAGAGGGGCAGGGCCAGGATACAGACCCGGGCAGGCTGCCTCCGAATCTCCACTGACTCCAGTGTCCACCACCCCTCCCTGCCGCACGGACTCTTCAGCCTTGCATCTGGGGTCCATCCGGAGCTGACTTTTTTACAAACTCGTGTCTCCTTGCCCAATGCATTCACTTTCACTTTATGTGACACAAGCGTACCTTCCGATTCCTACTGCCCAGACCTCGCTCAAGCTAGAATGTTGTTTTCTGGAATGTTCTCCATCTGCTATGTACTCCACCTACTCATTCTTTAGGGCAGCCTTGATGCCACCTCTTCCGAGCAGACTTCCCTGATTTCCCCATCAGCATTATCAGGGGAGGGTGACACTCAGCCCCTTATAGCCTAGCTGTTTATGTCCATCTCTTGCCTCCCACTAGACTACTCTGAGCTCCACTACTAAACTCAGGGGATACAAAGGAAGCTGAGACCCCTTCCCTGCTATCAGGGTCTCAACTGTGTCCCCACCCACCAAAATCCACATGTTGAAGTCCTAATCCCTTGCACTTCAGAATATGACTGCATTTGGAAGCAGGGTCTTTAAGAGGTAACTAGGTTAAAATGAGGTGGTTAGAATCAGCCCTGATCCAATACGACCGGTGTCCTTACAAAATAGGCAACGAGGACACAGACACACACAGAGGGAAGACCTCGTGGAGACACGGGAGCAGGTGGCATCTGCAAGCCCAGGAGAGAGGCCTCAGAAGGAACCAACCTGGACAATGCCTTCATCTCCGACTTCCAGCCTCCAGGACTGAGAGAGAACACATCTGTGTTCCAGCCACACAGTCTGCGGCACTTTGCCCGGGCACCCCTAGAAAGCACATTCACCTGCCCTCAAGGATGTCGGCACCTGGCAGATGTCATGATGGAATTCTCACGCCACTTGAGAGAGGCCTTGGGAGCTACAGTAGAAGAAGCTGCCACCGACCATTGGCTCTTGACCTCTTAACTCAGAGGAACAAGTTTCACAAGCTCTGCTGATGTGCAGCTCTAGTTCCCTGGGTATAAAACATACACAAATATCAGATTCATCCAGACTGCAGAACAGAGGCGTGGGTATTCTGCTCAGAATCACCTCTGCATGATCCCTTGGATACCACCAACCATGTACGCGCTGCACAGAGCAGATTTGAAAAATGGGCAGAGGGAGGGGAGGGGGAGGGGAGGAGGATGGAGGTGAGAAGGAGGGGAGGAGAGGGAGGGAGGAGGAGGGGCAGGGGGAGGGGGAGGAGAGGGGAGGGGAAGCGTTGGGAGAGGGAAGGGGAGGGGTGGGTGATCTTCTTGGGGACCAATGACAGAGGCGAACAAAGTGGACCTGGCTGCAGGAAGCTCACGTTCAAGGCAAAGGCTACATTCGGCTTCAAAGTTGAGGATCAAGTGCCTTGTGGGAAGGAGCCCAGGTGAGCTGTGTTTAAAATAAGCACAGTAAGCCCACGATTTCCCAGAAACATTAAGAACAGGACGGGGCACGGCACATTCCCCATAGGGACAACATGAAAACGCAACCCCAGAGGCCGAGAGCCACACTCTGGAATATTCGTCCACCTCAAATAGCACCGCCGCCTCCAAGGGCAGCTGCAGAGACACAAAACCCAAGCCGTGTGCGCGCAGCCCACTCTGCATCCGTAAAAACGCAATACCTCTTGGTTTCAAGGAAACATTAAGTTCGCACAGAACGATTTTTTCCTGCAGCTAAACGTCAGACGGGGAGGCAGTGTTTGAACTTCCAAGCAAGTCCCCTTCTCTGTCTCCATGGGAGCAGGCAGAACCAAGCCACTGGAAGGAAACTTGTGTAAAATTCACGGAGCTGCAGCGACGGGGGCTGAAATCCTGGGACTCCTTCCTGTGGGATGCTCTCAAATGCCCTGTTTTAAAGTCCATCCCCCTCATCAAATGCTCCTGTTAATTTTGAAGAACACCTGATATGGTAAACACTCCGTTCATGTTGACATCTGCAGAGGGCGGTGAGCAAGTAAGGACATACAACTCGAGGAAGGCTGCTCAGCACGCCAGCCCTGTGAGTGTCCGTAGCTTTCAGGCAGACGTGAAACCCACTGCCGAATCCTGGCTAAAGTCTTAGTCCTGTGCTTGCAAGGTGGGACTAGAGGGAGCAGAGCACATGTCTAAGACACGTCGTGTGCTGAGAAGACAATATTACGTCCGCAACAAGTACTGGGGAAAGGATTTTTTTCTTTTAGAGCAGTTTTACTTAGTCAGCTCGAGGTAACAGCCTTCTCGCCTCTTCTGAGTTTTCTCAGGAGAGACGAAACTCCTACAGCCTCAGCTGCTCCCCGAGGTACAGGATGATCAAGTGTTCCCCGACTGCCCAGTCCGGAGAATGGGTGTGTGGGAGGCAGCAGTGGAAGGTGGTGAAGCCCAATGCCTAGTCCAGCGTCTGACCCCACAGACGCCCACACTCACTACTCACAATGGGGGCGTGCTGGCTTCTGCTTCCTGAGTGTTTGCTAAGTGTCAGGCTATGCCCGCTGTGCCACACCCCACCCCTGCCCCAGGCCTCACGCTGGCCGGAGGACATGCATCCCTTAAAGCTTCTCTCTGGTTCCTTGGACTTTCTGTCCCCTGCCCGCAGTGAGGGTGCAAGCCCACCCAGTCACAGAGGAGTCACCCAACCCAGCTGCTGCCCTCAAGGAGCAAAGCCACGTGCATGGGCTCCTCTGACAGCCCCCACCCTAGTGCCCATCCCTGCTGGCCCAAGCTCCCTCCTCAACTCTCTCCCAGGAAGCTCCCCTATACCCAGACTGTGAGGTCAGGATGGGGACAGGCTGGTTGCCAGCCTATGTGGAAGACAGCTAGCCTGCCCCCTGCCATGGGGCTCCTCCACCCCCTCCCCAGAAAGCTAAATGACGAAGGGGCAGGAGCAAGCTGCAGGATCAACCGCCTAGGCAGACGGGGTGGGGTTAGAGAGTTCCAGCCCTGCAGGATTTGCTTTTCGTGTTTATTTGGTCCTTTGAGCTCTTAGTTTCTGGGTTACCTTTCCACCTGAATTATAGCTTATGATACAGCCAACCCCATTTGTTCACAAGTACACCTGGCATCTGACCCCTCTCTCAAAGTGCAGATGGAGAGGGCACCCTCCAGGGCTCTTCTAGGGAGGGGGCACCTGCCACCTTCCGTAAGTCAGCCCACTCGGCACCCTGACTGCCCCCTGCTGGCCCGCTGCACTCAGGGAGCCAGCTCTGCCCTCGGAGGGCTGCTAGTCTGGCTGGAGATGCCAGGAATGACCCAGGACCAGACACTTGGTACCTGCACCCTGATAGCCACCAGCTGGTTGGGGAGCTGGGCTCTAGGCGGACCAAATCCAATCAGTGCTGCCCCTGCCCCAACATATTCATCTGCCCACCTCATCCCTCCTCCAGCGCAAATCACAGCCACCTGCGAGTAGCCCCACAAGGCTGGACAGAGATGAGCACCAGTGACTGCCAAAATTATGCCCTTTCCTAGCTGCGGAGACCAGTGCTCCCCACCGCCCAGGCAACCACCTATGCATAGAGGAACACTGGCCCAGCGCTCCCGCCTCGGGACTTTGTAAAGTGAGAAGAGGTGGGGGTTCCTAGGGGACCTGAAGAGACAGCAAGGCACAAGAATGAGGGAAGCCTCCCAGCTCCACTCCCCATACAAATGTGTCCTCCCTGGGAATTCATGGCTGCCCCCTCCCTACCCCAATCCTTCTCTGGAAGCTGCAAAACTAGAGACCCACCCCGAGATGCCCAGGGTGACCTCAGAGTGACCCTCAGCCCTTTTCCTGGGGTGGGGAAGTGAGGCTGAGGCAGCCCGCAGGGGAAGAATCTGAAGGGTCCTGTGCCTCCTGCAGTCACCCCCAAAGGCCAGAGGGGGCAGGATCCGGGAAGGGTAGGCGCTCCAGGCTGTGGGTGGAGGAGCAGGAGGTCCCCAGCAGAGGTGGCAAACTTCCAGCTGGAGCAAAGCCAGAGTGGCCGGGAAGGTGGGGGGAGGGTGGGGAGTTTGCAGTGCCAGCGCCACACGGGTCAGCACAGTGTGGGGATGGCCCGTGGGGTACGCGGGTCCCGGTGCATCCAGGCAGGGCGACCTGCAGCAGGAGCTCAAGGCAACAATGGGTCACACTAGGGGACCCCAGGAGGAAGGGAAACCCAGAAAGCCCAGAGTCCCAGAATAGGATTCAAGCTGACTGGGGGAAGTCCCGGAGCCTGCGGAGATGCCACCGCGGAGTCCCGGGTAGACCAGGGAGGGGAGGATCCCGGAGCCCAGAATCCCAGAAGGTGACGCTCAGCCGGTAGAGCCTGGGGGGTGCTGGATCTAACACAGAGCTGGGGTAACCCTCGAGGATTTGCAGGCTCCCGAAGTCTCTGGGGACCTCCTCGGTAACCCAGGACCTGGAGGCCAGGAGGGAGTCCCCGTGGTGGCCCAGGATCCCGAAATCTGTGGGAATGTCGCCTGCGGTAAGACAGGAGCACGAATCCGAGGACCTCTCCCCAAATAACCGGTGACCTGAGGCCAGTAGGGGCGCCGCCGAGGTGACCCAAGTGCCCAAGTAGCCACGAACGCCCCGGATGACCGCGGGGTGGTCGCGGGTGGGGGCCGCTGCGGTCCCGCCGGAGTGTCCCGCGGGGTCCCGGGCAGGGGCCGCGGCAAGCGCGCGGAGGTCACTTACGCTGCTGTTCTCGCCCGTCCAGTGCACCATCGCCTGGTTGTGCGTCGCGTCCCCCTTGAGCACGAACGAGGTGCTGATGAGCGAGACCTGCGCCCGCGAAGCCGCTCCGGCCAGCGGCGCCGCCCGCTCCCAGCGCCGGTTGCCCGCGGCGGGGGCGCCGTCCTCGCCGGGACTCGGAGCGGGACCTGGACTCGGACCCGGGACGCGGGGCTCCGTGCCGCGCGCCCGCCGGTCCTCGCCGCCACCGGCCTCCGCGCGCCCCGCGGGAGGGCTCCGTGGCACCCGAGTCAGCTGCGCGCGGGGACCCAGGCGCCCGGGCTCGGGGGAGCGCCCCGCCGCCCCGCAGGCGCCCAGCAGCAGCAGCAGCAGCAGCAGCAGCGGCCGCGAGCGCGGCGGCGGAGGGGCCCCGGGGCTAGGGGCTCGGGCGGCGGGGCCGGGGCCCTTCGGGGTACGCGGGGGCCCCCGGTGCGCCATGGTCGCCAGGGGCGGCGGCGGAGCCGGCGGCGGGGCGGCGCAGGCGAGGGGACCGCGGCCGGGAGAGCGGGAGGGCGCTGAGGAGCGCGATCGAGAGCGCAGAGAAAGGAGCCGGCGAGGGGAGGGAGCGGCGGGAGGAGGGGACTCGGCGGCCCCGGCGCCACCCGCGACGCCGAGCGCGCACCGCCACCTGCCGGCCGGCCCGCAGCCCAGACGCTCGCTCGTGGGGAGCCCGGGGTCCTGGAGCGCGGCCCCCACTCCAGGACAAGATCCCTTTCCCAGCGTGGCGCTTCCTCCCGTCCTCCTTCCCCGCTCTCCACCTCTTCCCGTCCTCCCTCCTCTCCGCGTATTTACTGAGCGCCTGCTGTGGTCCAGCCAGGGTTCTGGGGCTCTGGGCTCCCGCTGGGAACAACCAGCCTCCCCCCCACCCCCCGTCCAGGAGCTGACAGTCTGAGAGAGACAGACCAACCCAAGCGGACATTCACAGGCAAAAGAACCCCCAGAGCTAGAACCAGGGTTCCCCGTGAGGATTATAAAGGGTTCTCCTCCAGGGCCTCTGAAGAGGTGGCAGTGGAGGGGACTGAGGGTCAGGAAGGTCCCTGGGGAGACTGCTGGGGGGACGGGGCAGTGCAGAGGCCCTAAGGTGTCCTCTGCGGGACTGCCCCAAGGGCAGCCAGGCCTCTGGCTCAGATATCAACTTGTGGTGGCTTCATCTCCCAACCCAGAGACCAAGAGGGAGCTACCCTGAACAGGACAACCCCCTGTGCGGGGAGGCCTGGAAGGAGGCAGAGGGTGAGGTCCTAGACACCTGGCAAGCACAGTGAGGAATGTGGAAACTGAGGCTCGGAGCACAGAAAGTCCCCACTCAAGAGCCCATGGCCACTTTAGTTCAGTAGTGATAAAAATGACTTCACAGAGCACACACCCTGAGTGTCAGACTGGCCTCTGGGAACAGACAAGGCAGGCACTTCTGGAGGCAAGACCAGGGTCAGAGCCTCTGCCAGGCCAGGGCCATCCTGCTCCCCACTTTCCCTCAGAGGCCCTGCACCAGATGGGAGCCCTTGGGCCAGGGTCCCTGTCACACCCCACCTCCCAGCTGGGTCTCTTGGCTCCAGAGAGTCTACTGGGGCAGAGGAGTAAGGCCTCAAACATCTGGGAAAGATGGAGAATTGGGGGGTTCCCTCTGGCCCCCAGAGAATTGGAGCACCCAGCGCCCTCCCCAGGAAATGCCAAATCACTGGGCACAGGCTACCTGCATTCATGCTGTGCTCAGCACTGGGAGTTGGGGAGGGGGAGGTCTGCCCAGATGTCTGAGGCCCCCAACTCAGAACGTGCCCTCCCCTCTCACCCCAACCCCCATGTAAATCCCAAACCTGTCAGGTTCAAACCCAATGGGAAGAGGAAAGGGAGGCCTCTGCAGCTGTGAGAACATCTAGTCTCACACAGGAAGCAGAGAAGAACAGAGCGGGGTCAGTGGAGGGGAGAAGAGGAAAAGTGGGGGACCAAGAGAGGCATGCAGACTGTGGCTGGCAGGGGAGCACTGCACGTGGAGTCAGAGAAGAGATGGTTCCACCCCAGCTCAGACAGGATCCTCCATGGGCCTTCCCCAAATGCCCGAGCCTCCATTTTGCCAACTGCAAAGGAAGAGGCTGCACAATCTCCGGGGCCTCTCTCAGTGTTAACTGTCCTGGTTTTGTTTTATATAACGAAGGCCTCCAAGCATCATCCTCAAGAAACTCAGCCAGCTGCGGTTCTCACATTTGTAGTCCTAACACAGTGGGAGGCCAAGGTGGGAGGAATGCTTGAAGCCAGAAGTTAGACCAGCCTGGGCAACATGGTGAGACCCCATCTCTACAAAAATATGTTAAAATATTAGCTGGGTGTGGAAGCACACACCTGTGGTCCCAACTATTTGGGAAGCTGAGGTCAGAGGACCACTTGAGCCCAGGAGGTCAAGGCTGCAGTGAGCCAAGATCGCACCACTGCACTCCAGCCTGAACGACAGAGCAAGACCCTATCTCAAAAAAAGAAAGGAGGAAGGGAGGGAGGGAGGAAGAAGGAAGGAAGGAAGGAAGGAAGGAAGGGAGGGAGGGAGGGAGGGAGGGAGGGAGGGAGGGAGGGAAAGGAAAGAAGGAAGGGAGGGAGGGAGGGAGGGAGGGGAGGGGGGAGAGAGAGAGAGAGAAAGAAAGAGAGAGAGAAAGACAGTATAACAAAAGGATTATAAATCATTGTTATAAAGACACCTGCAGCACTGTTTATAATAGCAAAGACCTGGAACCAACCCAAATGCCCATCAATGACAGACTGGATAAAGAACATGTGGCACATATACACCATGGAATACTATGCAGCCATAAAAAAGGATGTTTTCATGTCATTTGCAGGGACATGGATGAATCTGAAACCGTCATTCTCAGAAAACTGACACAAGAACAGAAAAGCAAACACCGCATGTTCTCACTCATAAGTGGGTGTTGAACAATGAGAACACATGGACACAGGGAGGGGAGCATCACACACTGGGGTCTGGTGGGGGTCGGGGGCTAGGGGAGGGATAACATTGGAAGAAATACCTAGTGTAGGTGGCAGGGGGATGGAGGCAGCAAACCACCGTGGCATGTGTATACCTATGTAACAATCCTGCAAGATCTGCACATGTACCCCAGAACTTAAAGTATAATGAAAGAAAAGTGGGGAGGGAAAATAAACTTGACTGTGTTCATTATGGAGTGCTTACCAGTTGCTGCCATTTTGCCCAGGGCTTGAGAGGACAATGAGGACCGTGCTCTGGGGGCTTCTGTTGTAGGTCATCATATCTCAGTCTCACGACCAGCCTGGACAGGTGTCACTGTCCTCATTTTACAGAGGAGGAAACAGACTCAAAGACGTTCCTTGACAAGGTCACCTGGTCAGTGTGTGTCAGAGGCCAGACTCCAACCCAGGTGTTCCAGCCCCAAGGTACACTCTACACCACCATGCTTGTCATCTGTGCGTTTGTCATCCGTGTGTTCTGGGACCTCGGGCACTGTACATCTGTGGGGCTCAGACTCGGGCTGCCTAGCCAGGCAGGGCACAAGATGAGCTCACCACCAAACCCCTCCAGCTCAAGAGGAGGCTCAGTCACTGAGTGATTTGGTCAGTCACGTTAAGTCCCCCACAGATTAGGGAGGTCCCGAGCTGGAATGCAGTTGGCATGACACCTAGTTACTGATCTTCCCAGAACAATCACTGCCTTTGCCCTAACAAGGCTCCAAGACATTGGGAAAAGCAAGGCAGAGTCTTCCGTTCTGTGGGTCCCAGCTCAGAACCACTGTAACACTCCTAGACCACTCAGTCCCCACAGCCACGAGGGAGACGGGCAAGGTTCCCCCGCTCACAAGGAGCCTCTGTCCTGGGGGGGGAACTAACTTCAGCTAGCACTAAGTGCCCAGGAGAGAACCGTGTGGCCATCTGAGAAGAGGGAAGGGTGCTCAGGGGTCTGGGAAGCCCTGCTCCCCTCAGAGGTGACATTGAGCTGAGGACCAGGGACCCACCCGGGCATCGTGGGAAGAGCCGGGATGGCGACCCCGATGCAGGAGTTGGATGTTCAGGGAGGAGCAGGCGCCACACTTGATTTGTATTCACAGTAGGACGGAAAGTCACTGGGGTGCTTTAAGAAGTGGAGTGAGATTATTGGCATGTTTACGGCCAAAATTCTGGGCACGGTGAGGATGGGCTCAGGAAGCCACTTAGGAGGCTACTCCTCCCAGGTCCAGAGAAAGGCCGTGGTGGCTGGGAGCTGGCAGACGACAGAGGAGAGAATGGAGGGAAACCTGCAGGGACTCATCCGCCACTCCCAGGCACCTCCCACCTGCCTTGCACTCACCCCACTTAGTGACCCACCGTTGAGAAGTGTTAGGTGTGTGAATATTGAGAAATGCTGAGTGTGCCAGGAAGAACGATGGCAAGGAAAGCCTAGCCACCCCCACAAGGAGAAAAATACCTGGAGCATTCCATAGCGGCAGGACAATGTGTAAATATCACACACCTGTTAAAACGATTCTTTAAGCTACCTGCCCCTGCCCCCGTGGCTCCCTTGTGGAGAGTACTTTTTAGGTTGTTTGTGATCAGTGATAAGTGGGCACCAGCTGCCTACCTGGTGTGTTTTGTGTTATGAGAAAAAAAACCGAACACCTTTGTGTTAATAATGACCACCTGTTCAGAGAGAATAAACGCGTGGGTCAGCGTCTACTGGGGCCCTCAGCCCAGAATGCTGCCAGGCCCAGAGGCTCTCAGCTCAGAGGGCTAACGGCCCCCAGGATAGACCCACTTTGCTGTTCTCTCTGGGTGTCTGTCTCTCAGTTCCTTCAGCAACACGAGGGGGGTGGGGAGGTCTCTACGGCCGAGCTGGATCTCAGTAACCCGTATCAGGGACTCCGGCTCCGGTGCCAGGGAAAGACATAGGAGTGTGTAGACAGCAAAGGAGAACTGATTGGCCCCTCATGCCATGCCCTGATGGAAGAAGAGGGCACAGGATGTCTTCAGAAGCCACAGAGTTGGTGTCAGCAGTGCCCACTGAGGAAACCAAAGGCTCAGAAGACATGGGGGCATGAGAGGCTGATGGAGGCGCTGTTGGTGAGGCCACCACAGGCGCCACAAGACCGATTGGGCCACGTGCAGATAGTTGGGCTCCGCATCTGACCTTCAGGTCCATCAGGTCAACAGTAGATACTGTCCAGGGCTAAGAAACTAACTACTGCCCACAACGCTAGGACCCTCCGCACGCCCAGCCTTGCTCACTCGTCACCTTCCCTTCTCCCAGCTCCAGGCTGGGCACTGGGCTCCAGCCTGAATCATACCTGGTGCCTGCTCTTAGGGACCTCACAGCCTGATGAGGGCACACAGGTGAACAGAGAGTGACATTAGGGAAACAGGTATCCCAGAGACATGCCTGGAGCTGTCTGGGGCTGGAGGAAGAATGCCCAGGGGACACCCTTCGACTATCCTGCCAGATAACAGAGACAGTAATGACCATGAATGCCCTGAACGTGTACCGTGGACAAGGCGTTGTCTGGCTGGAAGAGCTCACTGAACTTCACAACATCTGTATAGAGAAGGTATTGTTTTCCCCACGCTGAAGATGGAGAAGGCAAAGGCACAAAGGGATTGAAAAATTTACCTCGAGGATTCCGAGCCCCACTCTCCCATGTGCTGGCGGTGAGACACCTCACCTTCGCCCTTACCTCTCCGTTTCTCAAACTGCCTACCTGAGAAACGGGACCAGCACCATGTGCGTTAATGAGAACTGACTTGAAATGCTGATTCCTGGGCCCCGCCCAGACCAGGAACTCTGGCACAGGCCCAGGGATCTGTTTTAATATGCCCTCCTTTGCTTCCAGCACACCCCCACGTTTGAGAAGCGCTGTGCTAACCCAGTGGCTCCAGGCCCAGGCTGCTCATCAGAATTGTGTGAGAGTTGGGAAAATCCTGCTTCCTGGGTCTGCTTCTGCCTTGGGCTCGATGCAGGTACAGCTCCATTATTCCATCTTCTCTAAACTCCCACGTGATGCCAACGTGCGGCCAGCAGGGCAGGCCGCCCCATGGCCTGGCTTTTCGTCAGGATTCATGAGAGAAGAAAGGCCAAACGTCCAGCACATAGTAGGACTTCAATACCTGGTACCTTCCGTGAGAGGGATATGGCACCAGCTGAACCCCAGTCCAAGCTTTTGGCTTCAAGAGCCGCATGTGCCTCCCCATCCACAGCAAGGCTCCTAATCCAAAAAGAAAAGGCATTTGGTCTTTCCAACTTTTAATCATACCACTTGCTCATTAGAAGTCCCAGGCTTTTCTGAATGATTGAAGGTCTCTAGTGATAATATTTTAATTTACCTTCATAAACGTGACAAAGCTCAAATTGTGCAGCTCCCCAAGTGGGGCCTGCCTCAGATGTCGAGGATCCAAGCTGAGGCTCACCGGAAGCACCGTGGACCCGGCAGGAGGGAGGGCTGCGGGGACAGCCTGGTGGTTTGCTGGACTCCCTGGAGCGGAAGCCCCTGGGCTGGCCCTGAGCAAGATTCCAAAGTTTTGTACCTGCCGTCAGGGCAGAAGGGCAGTAGTGACCTGCAGAGAAACCCCCTAATGACTTTCAGCAAACAGAAAAGGGCAAGAGGAGATGGCTTTAAGTGACAAGGATCAAGCTGATGATCTTGTTATCAGATTGTCAGGGGGAACAGCCAGACAGTGGTGATGGCGGGTCGGGACTTTAACTCGAGCCAGGAGCAAAGTCTGAAGTGGAGACTGAAAGGAAGCATATCCGCTTGTGGAGGAAGGAAAGACCCCTGCAGGAAACAGAAATTGCTACTGACCACTGCCAATCAGAAGGCCGAGGGCAGGCCCGGGGTTGGGAGGAGGCTCAGCAGTTCTTAGAGGGGTTGTTGCGTTCTCACCGAGGTAGGGAGTTCTAATCCCTTGGGCATCATCTCTGTGGACCAGCCAGCCCCCTGATGTGTGAGAGGTTAATGCACCACAAAAGGGTCGGTTCCTTTCTTCCATTCACGAAATATTTACTGAGCATCTGCTATGTACCTGGCACTGTTCTGGGCCCTGGGGAGATGGCAGGAAACAACTAGACCAGATCCTGCCCTCATGGACTCATGCCATGGTGGGAACTCAGACAAAAGGCAGGGAGAAGCAGCACTAGCCACCTCCAGCTGGACAGCTGCCCTAGGATGGGAATTGCGGGCAGCAGCTGGACAGCTGCCCTGGGACGGTAACTGCGGGTGGCAGGACCACAAAGAGGCATGAGTAACCTAGACGGTCTCTGGAAGCCTCCTGAAGAAAGTCGCCTCAGAAGCTGAACCTAGAAGGACAGACAGTGTTTTAGGAATTGAGGAAGAGAGGGTGGAAAGGGTTGCAAAGCGGCTGGTGCAGACACTGGAAGACAGGCAGCACCCGGGCCCCTGAGGAACTGGAGGGACAGCTGCAGGGCAGCAGAGTGCCACGTGTGGCAGCAGCGAGTGAACAGCAAGGCTCCCCAGGCCTGCCCAGCGTCCACTGAGGCATCAGGGGTCCCGGGCCCTGTGGCAGGCACTTGGAAGCCAGGAGGTGATCAGAATCCATCCCCATCCTCTGGGAGGTTAACACCAGGTGAGGGCGACAGGCAGGTCGATATGATGCCACAGGGGGGCAGCAGAGATGCCGATGCCTCCCCAGCTTGGGCGGGCCAGGGCCCTCTCCACTCCTGGTGCCGCGGGGCTAGCTGGCCTGCTCGTCCCCCGTCCCCCATGCGGAGGAGGGTGGGCTGCATCATCACCTCCTTCTTATAGAAGAAACAGGCACAGCACCAAAAGGCACGGGGACTCACACGAGGTCCCCAAATCAGCAGAGGTCATCAGCCGGCCCTGAACCCTGTCCCTCCAACTGAAGAACATACACCCACAGGCTCCCGAGGGCTAACAAGGGCCTGGGGGACCAGCAGCCCGAGCCCCACTCCATGCCCAGGCCTCCACCTCAACTTTCTCCTGCATCAATCCTCACCCACCCCACAGTGCTAGGATGATTCTAAACACTACCAACACCTGGGGAGACTGAGGCAGAGCTGTGACTGTGACCCACCAGCTCTGCAGCACACAGGCACGGGCCCACCCTGAACCCCACTGCTCCCCAGCTCTCTGTGCACACAGATAAAGCACTGTGGGAATGGAAAGCAGGGGCAGCAGCTCTGGCCCACGTAGGTGGGAGGCAGGGAGTGATTGCTCCTCCCACCAATCAGACACTCCTATTCTCACCGGGCGGGCGGAAGCACGCTCTTGCTCAGAGGGAGCCCTCAGCACATTGGAGCCTGAACCACACATGGTCCTCTCCTGATGGGCACCGGGGGTGGTCCGGGGAAAGTGGCCCGTGGCTGGAGAGGGCCAGATCTTTAGGATGAGAGAGCTGACTACAGCCTTGCCGGCGGTCCTGAGGGGAGCTAACAGCACCTGCCTAGATGCGGCTGTAAGGGCTGCGACGTACTCACCCAGAGGCTGTGTTCGTTCATTTGTGGACCTAAAACAAAATACACAGACTGGGTAATTCGTACAGAACAGGCCAGGTGCAGTGGCTCACACTTGTAATCCTAGCATTTTGGGAGGCTGAGGTGGGAGGGTCACTTAGCCTAGGAGTTCAATACCAGCCTAGGCTACATGACAAGACCCCATCTCTATAAAATATTTTAAAATTAGCTGGGCATGATGGTACCTGCCTGTAGTCCCAGCTACTCAGGAGGCTGAAGTGGGAGGATCTGTTTGACCCTGAGAGGTTGAGGCTGCAATGAGCCATGATTGTGCCACTGTACACAATGTACTAGAGAGTGAGACCCTGTCTCCAAAAAAACAAAAAAAACACACACACACACACAGAAATTAATTTCTCATGGTTCTGGAGGCTGCAAAGTGCAAGATCAAGGCGACAGCAGGACTGGTGTCTGGTGAGGGCTGCTTTCTGCTCCCAGGATGGTGCCCTCTTGAGGGACAAACAGTGTCCTCACTTGACAGAAGAGAGGGAAAGGTTGGAAGGGCAAGAGAGTGCACCCTTCCACTTCAAACCCTTAATAAGAGTGCTAATTCCACTCTCACCTCTCAAAGGCCGCTCTGCATTGCATTTCACCATGAATTTTGGAGGGGACACTGTCATTCGACCACAGTAGCAGGCGTTGTGAGGGCAGTAATGACACCAGCATACAAAGTGTTGGTTCTGTAGGTGAAAGCACCCGTCACAGGCAGTGTGTCGTCAGTATTTCTTGAGAAAAAAAAAAAAAAATGAGCTCACAATGATGGTTGAGAGAGAGGCTGAACTCAGGTCCTGGCCCTGCAGGAAATGAATCACTGAATGTCTCTGTGCCTCAGTTTCCTCATCTGATCAATGAGAATGATGATGGCACCTGGGTTGTAGGTTGTCATGCAGATGAGCGTCTGCGTGATGCTCAGAACACCTGGAAGGCACTGACTGTATTGCGTGCTGCAGGGGTGTCTTCACGTGGAACTAGGAGGAGAGCACCCACAGCAAATCTTTGCATCACAGAACCTCGTCTATGTGATGACACTCCATGGCGGTCTATTCTGAAGTCTCAGTCCAGTCCCCCGAAATGCCTTGCTGTGATACAGTGCGTATTCACTCACAGGGCAAATGCTCCCCAAGGCTGGGGGCTGAGCAATGAGTCCCTCACCTCCCAGAAGAGCAGCCACCCGGTAAGCACACTTCACCTCCTCGGTCCCACTTGGAGGACTTCAAGCTGTCTCCACTTAGCCTGTTCTAGCTGTGTACTCCAGGCCTCAGCTCCCCCCTTGTTAAGTGAGAGGGTGGGTTACATTAGGACTTTCATGGAATGTTAGTGTTGGGAGGCGCTCCCTAGAAACGTGCTGTTAGGAAAGACCGTTGCCTCCATCATGCCTTTTACAGAGTCATGTGACATTTGCGTGTTAAGGCCTGAAAATTCTGCAATTTAAAAACCTGTTTGACTTTGAGTCATTCCGGTGTCCCTCAGCTAGTAACAACCCAGAGAACACAGGCCATTATGGAAATACGTGCTGAGGATGGCGGGAGGAGGACAGAGGGGAGAATTTATTCGGCATCAGAGAAAAATACGTTGGAGCAGGCCTTGAATGATGAGTAGGGACCCAGATGAGGCGACACAGAGTGCAGCACACACAGGGACACAGGCATAAAGGCACTTGGTCCACACGGGGAGTAGCAAGTGGCCCCACCCTGCAGGGCAGAGCCATGGCCCCATAGACGGGACGGAGGCAGGCCCGAAGGCCACAGGTCTTGGGTACTAAAGGGTTTGTGCTTTATTCTGAGGTCAAAGAGGACCTTCTTGGGTTTTTAAGAAAAGGAACGGCATGGTCAGATTTGTGGGGTTG
Organism: Callithrix jacchus; assembly: GCF_049354715.1. Taxonomy (NCBI): domain Eukaryota; kingdom Metazoa; phylum Chordata; class Mammalia; order Primates; family Cebidae; genus Callithrix; species Callithrix jacchus. Next base: position 187,402,920 of record NC_133504.1, on the reverse strand, counting down.
TTTTTGTTTGTTTTTTGGGTTTGTTTTTGAGACGGAGTTTTGCTCTTTGTTGCCCAGGCTGGAGTGCAATGGCGCGATCTCGGCTCAATGCAACCTCCACCTCCGGGTTCAAGCAATTCTGACTCAGCCTCCCGAGCAGCTGGGACTACAGGCATGTGCCACCACACCCAGCTAATTTTTGTATTTTTAATAGAGACGGGGTTTCACCATGTTGGCCAGGCCAGTCTCAATCTCCTGACCTTGTGATCCACCCACATCAACCTCCCAAAGTGCTGGGATCACAGGCGCGAACCACCATGCCCAGCCAGATTCGTGTTGTTAAAAGTTAATGCTGGCAGCTTCTGAAAGCTGGGAAGCATGGGGAGGTGTGGAGAGGAGGAGGTAGAAGTGGGTCTCCAGAACCACCTCCTGTGCAACGTGAAAGACAAGGAGGAGTCAAACGCAACTCAGAAGTGTAGGAGGAACAATGATGCCACTTCCCCGGGTCAGGAACACGTCAAGGAGAAAGTGCCTGGTGCAACTTTGAATGTGTGGCCTCTGAGGGGTCTGTGGGACATCCTGAAGGTATGTGTCAGGACAGGCCAGGCTGGGCTGCAGTTGCAGGTTAACCCCAAATCTCAGTGGTGTCACCCAAGCAAGGTTCACTTCACTCATTCACAAAGTCAGATGCAAATGCAAAGTCAGGTGGCCTCCTCCATCCTGTGGCTTTGCAATCTGGAGCAAGAGGCCTCTAAAGTCACAGAGCAGAAGAGAGAGCTGCAGAATCACACAGGATGCTTTATAAGGCTGGGTCCTAGAAGTCGCTTCATCCCTCACATCCCAGTGGCCAGACCCAGGTTCACGGGCTCCACCTACAAGCAAGTCTGGGAGATGAGGGAGCACTTGGACATCTGGTGAGCCCCAGAGACCACAGACCATTACGGAAATATATGCTGAGTAAGGCGGAAAGAAGAGAGAGGAAAACACATATTGCCTAAACAAATTTGCCTAAAGTGTTGCCTTGCTATCAAGGCATCAGGAGGGAAGCTCAGGAGGCCTTTGGAAATGGTGACCAGGAGATTTGCAGGGCTTGGGACACAGATCTGGGCATGATTGTTGAACGAAGTCACGCAGAAAGAAAACAGAGAAGGACGAGATAAAATGGGTAACACCATAACTTCCTCTGAGGTTGTATTTAGAAACTGCCAGAGAATGACTCAAGATTTCGTTTTTTAAAAAATCTCTTGTTTCCAAATATCTGATTATTTGTTGTCATATACACGAGGCATCCAGATTTTTGCTGAATTTTTCAGTTTCCATATGGTTGCTTGGCATCGCATAGGAAGCTAAAAGTAACTGGCAAGTGTTTAAGTGCTAGGCCGCTCCGTGGTATTCTCACCATGAATGGCCAAGGGCCTCACGATGATACATTTCTCTGAAGGAGAGATTTTCAAAGCCATCAAGTTTAACAGACATTTTGAAAGAGATTTCACAGAATTCTTACCCTTGAGATTCATTCTGGAAAGCAACATTTTTGCCACCAAACTCTTAACTATGAAATTGATTTTTTATTTAAACGTGTTGCATGTTTACAATTTTTCACAATAAAATTTTGGTTGAAAATCATGGTTTGAGGGATTTCAGCTTGGGAGTCAATTAAAACTCACTGTTTTACCTGAAAAGGGCTATAGCCTTACCAACACTAACAAATCAGCATAAGATATTTCTTCAAACTGGCTCTTGTAAGGTCCTTTCCAGCAACTGAAGTGTCACTAGTCTAAAACTCTAAGGGTCAGCCCTGGGACTGTGTCAGTTTTCATTTACCTCTGTATTCCCAGAGCTGCATGCAATGCTGGGCACACAGTGGGAACTCAGTATTTGTTGGATGGATGGATGGATGGATGGATGGATGGATGGATGGATGGATGGGCAGGTGGATGGATGGATGGATGGATGGATGGATGGATGGATGGATGGATGGGTGGGTGGGCAGGTGGATGGATGGATGGATGGATGGATGGATGGATGGATGGGCAGGTAGTTGGTTGGATAGATGAATGGATGGGTGGGCAGGTGGATAGATGGATGGATGGATGGTTGGGCAGGTGGATGGATAGATGGATGCATAGATGGATGGATAGACGGATAGATGGTTGAATAGGTGGGTGGGTGGATGGATAGATGGATGGATGAATGGATAGATGGTTGGATGGAAGGATGAATGGATGGATGGATAGGTAGATGGATGGATGGATGGATGGATGGATGGATGGATGGATGGATGGATTGTTGGATAGGTAGATGAATGAATGGATGGATGGATGGATGGATGGATGGATGGATGGATGGATGGAGAGATGGTTGGATAGGTGGATGGATGGATGGATGGATGGATGGATGGATGGATGGATGGATGGAGAGATGGTTGGATAGGTGGATGGATGGATGGATGGATGGATGGATGGATGGATGGATGGATGAAGAGATGGTTGGATAGGTAGATGGATGGATGGATGGAGAGATAGTTGGATAGGTAGATGGATGGTTGGATGGATGGAGAGATGGTTGGATAGGTGGATGGATGGATGGATGGATGGATGGATGGATGGATGGATGGATGAAGAGATGGTTGGATAGGTAGATGGATGGATGGATGGAGAGATAGTTGGATAGGTAGATGGATGGTTGGATGGATGGAGAGATGGTTGGATAGGTGGATGGATAGATGGGTGGATGGATGGTTGGATAGATGGAGAGATGGTTGGATAGGTGGATGGATGGATGGATGGATGGATGGATGGATGGATGGATGGAGAGATGGTTGGATAGGTGGATGGATGGATGCATGGATGGATGGATGGATGGATGGATGGATGGATGGATGGATGGTTGGATGGAGAGATGGTTGGATAGGTAGATGGATGGATGCATGGATGGATGGATGGATGGATGGATGGATGGATGGATGGAGAGATGGTTGGATAGGTAGATGGATGGATGGATGGATGGATGGATGGATGGATGGATGGATTGTTGGATAGGTAGATGAATGGATGGATGGATGGATGGATGGAGAGATGGTTGGATAGGTGGATGGATGGATGGATGGATGGATGGAGAGATGGTTGGATAGGTAGGTAGATGGATGGATGGATGGATGGATGGATGGATGGATGGATGGAGAGATGGTTGGATAGGTAGATGGATGGATGGATGGATGGATGGAGAGATGGTTGGATAGGTAGATGGATGGTTGGATGGATGGATGGATGGAGAGATGGTTGGATAGGTAGATGGATGGATGGATGGATGGATGGATGGATGGATGGATGGATGGATTGTTGGATAGGTGGATGGATGGATGGATGGATGGATGGATGGATGGATGGATAGATATATAGATATGCCTATCATACTGAAAACTGGATGTGGACTCCTAAACTACAACTACCAATGCAATTTGATAGATGGGGGGAAAGCAATGGATTGGGAGTCAGGAGATCCAGGTTCCAGTGTCATCTCTCCATCGACTGAGGTTTGAGAACTTGGTAAAATCCCTTTCCCTATGGATGCTACCTCTTTTATCCCCTATTAAATGAGGTTTCATCCAGCCACAGGCAACATTTCAGCCTCATGTTGAACCACTTCTCCCCTACCCTACCCTGCCAAGGACACTTATCTTGCCCACCAGATTTTCCAATCAGGAATGTGCTTCTGGACTTCCAGCCATGGCCACGCAAGAAGGCTGACAAACCCTCTCCCGAAAGGTCAACTATAAAGCTGCACAAAATTGACAAATAAAAAGCCATTTCCACGCTCTGAAAATCATCCAGCAACATGCCCCAGTCTGAGAAGTGCTTATTCTTGAAAACTGCTGAATTCCGGGAAGAAGCCATTGTACATTCTGGTCCAGGGCTGCTCCCATACTGCCTCCCAGCTGAATAGACTTAGAGATTCTTTAGGGCAGGGCAGGCCCTGAGGACCAGCAGCTGGTGGGCCGCAGTTGATGGGAATCACACAATTTGGAGCAAGGGGTGATGTTCACCCTAGTGGCAGTGGCAGCAAAAGTGACAGTCTGACAGGCTGTGTGAATGGCTGGGGCTGTGTCTACACATAAGGAAGACTGGAAAGGATCCAAGCCAGCCATGATTTCTAGCTCACTGACCCGAAGGCCATGTGCACACACGCAGGAAACATGAACAGCCTAGTGAAAAGTAGAAGCCAGGCAGACTTGGACATGGCCAGAATTATGAATGTGCTCCCCGACCTGTGTACGGGGCCTTAACAGAATGCAGAAGTCTTATTAGCTTGAGGTGTTTGAGAATAATCTCTGATCAAACATTGGCTGGCCTCTACACAAAAGCCAGGCTTAAAAAAAAATTTTTTTTTTTAGATGGAATCTCACTCTGTCATCCAGGCTGGAGTGCAGTGACACAATCTCAGCTCACTGCAACCTTCACCTCCCGGATTCAAGAAATTCTCCTGCCTCTGCCTCCCCAGTAGCTGGGACTACAGGTGTGTGTGACCAGGCCTGGCTAATTTTTGTATTTTCAATAGAGAAGGGGTTTCATCATGTTGGCCAGGCTGGTCTATAACTCCTGACCTCAAATGATCCACCCATGTCAGGCTCCAAAAGTGCTGGGATTACAGATGTAAGCCGCCATGCCCAGCCAGAAATATATATTATTTAAAATCTGAGAATTAGCAGCTATATACACAGCAAGGAAAATGAATTTCCTAGATTTCGCCCAGGCAAGTTAGTAAACAAACAAATGAAATGAGCAGGCAACCTTCTGGGGGAAAATCAAAATCCAAAGTAGATACAATACATCACCTAAAATGTCCAGTTTTCAACAACAAAAGAAAAGAGAAGTGTAAAAAAAAAAAAAGGAATATGTGACCCATATTCCAGGGGCCAGAGGGAGGAAAAAGGAGTCTCTGGGGGTCTCCAGAAGTTGGATTTAGGTAGAAATAATATTTTTAAACCAAATGAAAATTTCAGAGTTGAAGAGTACACTAATGGGAAAAATTCACCGGAAAGACTCAATGGCAGATTTGAGATAGCAGAATAATCTATATGAAGAAAAAAGAGAACAAAAGGGTGAAGAAAAATCAATAGAGCCTGAACAGCCTGTAGAACATCAAGCAAGTCAAGGTTCCGGAGGAGAGGAGAGAGAGAAAGGGTTTACAAAAAATCCTTGAAGGAATCATGGCCAAAACATTTCGAAAACTGATGAAAAACTTTAATTCAAACATTTGAAAAACTCAACAACCAAGTGGGTCAAATACGCAGAGATATGCACCTAGACACATCATAATCAAATTGCTAAAAGACAAAGAGAAAATTGTGAAAGAAGCAATATAAAAACAATTTATCATGTATTAGGGAACAACAATGTGATTAACAGCTGACTTCTCATCACAGAAAAAAAGCAGGGCAGAAAACAGTAGAATGACACATTCAAAATGCAAAAAAAAAAAAAAAAAAAAAAAAACAGGCATCCAAGAAGTCTATATCCAGTAAAACTATCCTCCAAAACTGAAAGTGAAATAAAGGCATTCTCAGATAAACAAACATTGTTGGAACTCATTGCTAGCAGGCTTGCCTTACAAGAAATACTGAAGGAAGCCCATGAGACCAAAAGAAAATGATAACAGACGGTTAGAAACTTAAATTCACAAGAAGAAATTTAAAGCATTAGAAATGGTAAATATTAGGCCAGGCGCAGTGTCTCACACTTGTAATCCCAGCACTTGGAGAGGCCAAAGTGGATGGATTACTTGAAGCCAGGAGTTTGAGACCAGCCTGGCTGACATGGTGAAACGCCGTCTCTACACAAAAATTAACTGGGTGTGGTGCCACATGCCTATAGTCCCAGCTACCTGGGAGGCTGAGGCATGAGAATCGCTTGAACCTGGGAGGCAGAGGTTGCAGTGAGCCAAGATTGTGCCACTGCACTCCAGCCTCTGTGACAGAGTAAAACCCTGTCTCAAGAAGAAGGAGGAGGAGGAGGAGGAAAGAAGGAAGAAGGAAGAAAGAAAGAAGAAGAAGAGGAGGAGAAGGAAGGGGAAGAAAGGAGAAGGAGAAGGAATTGATGGAATTAATTAGAGTTAAAATGAAACACTCTGTAAATATATTTTCTCTTTATATATCTTAACACTACGCTATTCAGTTTATAACAAAAATAGAGATATTTAGATAATATATTTATAATATAGGTGTGAAAATAATAAGACAAGGGGAAGAGAATGAAGCTGTATTGAGGCAAACTTCCTGCATTTGGTCAGAAGTAAGTTAATATTAACCTGAAGTAGATTATGACAAGTTAAAAGTATTTTGTAATCCTTAAAGAAACCATTAAGAAAATAACTCAAAATACAAGGGTTTTTTTTAAAGAAGAATTAAAATGGGATACTAAAAATACTTATTTAAAAGAAACAAAAGTAATAAAGAAGGAACAAAGGAAAAAGATTTTAAAAAACAAGGGATATATAGCAAATGTAAAATGGTAAATTAAGTGTAATGTAATATGAAGTACATTACATGTGAATAGTCTAAACATGCCAATCAAAAGGCAGAGATTGCCAGACTACATAAACAAGTGATGTAACTATATACTCTCTACAAGAGACATATCTCAGACTCGAAAATGCAAATAGGATGGAAGTAAAAGGACTGGACAATAATATACCATGAAAAAGTAACTCATAAGAGAACCACTGGCCCTGGCCTAGTATTTACCATTTCTAATGCTTTCATTAAACAAAATAAACATGTGGACTAGAATATCACTAGAGACAAAGAAGAACATTTCATAATGATAAAAGAGTTAGTACATCAGGAAGATATAAAGACTATAAATTATAAATATATACACCCTTAATAACCGTGCTTCAAAATATGTGACACAAAAACTGATGGGATTAAAAGGACAGTCGTTGGAGATTTCAAATCCTACTCTCAATCACTGATGGAATCACTAGGTTCAGAAATCAGCAAAGATATAGAACTGACATTATTGACCAACCTGATCTAACAAGCCTAATGACTGTAGTATACACATTTTTTTTCGAGCACACATAGACCATTCTCCAGGACAGAGTATTGCTAGGCCTTAAAATGAACCTCACAAATGTAAACAGACTGAAATGCAAAGCACAATCTCCAGTCACAATGAAATTAAATCACATATTAACAACAGAAAGAAGTCTATGGAAGCCCAAATATTTCAAAGTGAGCAGCACATTTCTAAATAACTCAAGGGTCAAAGAAGAAATCACCAGAGAAATTACAAAATATTTTGAAGTAGATGAAAAATTCTAACAGCATATGTGTGGCACACAGCTAAGCAATGCGTAGAGGGGAATTTATACATTTAACACGTATGTCAGAAAGAAAACGAAGTTCTTAAATAGCTGAAGCTTCTACCTAAAGGAGCTAGAAAAAAAAAAAACAGCAAATGAAACAAAAAGCAAGCAGAAGAAAAGAAACAGGAAAGATCAGAACAAAAGTCAGCAGAATAGAAAACGTAAAAGCAAAGGAGAAAATCAATGAAACCCAAACCGGAGTCTTTAAAAAGATAACAAAATTAATCAACTTTTAGCCAGATGAGCCCCAAGAAAAGGAGGAGAAAAGATACAAATGGCCAAAATCAAGCATGAAAAGAGGAACATCATTGCCAATTATATGGAATTAAATGGTTTATAAGAGAATAATGCAATACCAACAAATTGGAGCACTTAGACAAATGAACGCATTGCTGGAAATGCACAGATTACCAAAACCGACTCAAGATAACATATAAAATCTGAACAGACTTGCAACAAAATAAAGGAATGGAGTTAATAATGAAAAATCTCTGCACAATGAAAAACCAGATCCATATAGCTTCACTGGTGAATTCTATCAAATATTTAAAGAAGAAATAATAGCAGTCCTTCACAGGAAAATAGAGGAGGGAACACTTTCTTTCACTCATTGTATGAAGGGAGTATTACCATAACCAAAGCCAGACAAAAATATTAGAAGACAACCACAGATCAATATTCATCATTAAACAAATGCTAAAATTCTTAACAAAATATTAGCAAGCTGAGTCCCGCAACAGATAAAAAGAACTAGACACTATGACCAAGTGGCATTTATCCTGGAAATGCAAGCCTAGTTTAACATCCAAATATCAATTAATCTAATGCATCATATTAATAGAACAAAGGGGAAAAAAACATACGATTATCTCAAAGAAAATGCATGTTTACAAATTCAGTAACCATTGACCAGGTGCAGTTGCTCACACCTGTAATCCCAGCACCTTGGGAGTTTGAGGCAGGTGGATCACCTGAGGTCAGGAGTTCAAGACCAGCCTGGCCAACATGGTGAAACCCCATCTCTACTTAAAAAAAAATTAGCCAGGTGTGGTGGCAGGCACCTGTGATCCCAGCTACTAGGGAGGCTGAGGCAGGAGAATCACTTGAACCCAGAGGTAGAGGCCACAGTGAGCCTAGATCATGCCACTGCACTCCAGCCTGGGCAATAGAGCAAGACCCCATCTCAAAAAAAAAAAATAATCAGTAGCTATTGCCTTGTTTTTGTTTGTTTTTTAACTCTCAACAAACTAGGAATAGAAGGAAACTTTCTCGGCCTGGAAAGGGGCATCTACAAAAAGCCCATGGCTAAGATCACACTCAGTGAAGAAAAAAGACTGAAAGCTTTCCCCACGTGACCAGAAGCAAGGCGAGGATGTCCACTCTCACCACTTTTATTCAACAAACTACTAGAGGTGTAATTAGAGTAATGCGGCAAAATAATAAAAAGTATCAAGACTCAAAACAAAGAGTTAAACTATTTTTATTCATAGATGACATGATCCTTAATATAGAAATTCCCAAGAGAGCCATTCAAAAACTCATCGAATAAACGCGTTTCAAAAGATTATACAAGATCGACATGCAAAACCAATTGTATTTCTATATACTAGAAACAGACAATTCAAAAGTAAAGAAAACAATTCCATTCACAATAGCATCAGAAAGAATAAAATGCTCAGGGACAAATTTAACAAAAGTGCAAGATCTTCACTGAAATCCACCATTGTTGAGAGAAATTAAAGATGATGTAAATAAATATAGGAACATTCCATGTTCATGGAAGATTCAGTATTGTCTAGATGGCAGATTTGCCACTAAGTGACCTATAAATTCAATGTGATCCCTACTGAAATGCTACTGAACCTTTTCATAGAAGTTAGTAAGCTGATCCTACGTTTTAGATGGAAAGGCAGGACATGTAAGATTTATACCCCCTGATCTCAGTCTTACTATGATGCCTTAATAATGAAGGCAGCGGAGCATTCATGGAAGGATAGATGTATAGATTGCAAGAACAGAATTGTAACAGAATTACAAACATTATGGGTAATTAGTTTTTGACGAAAGTGCCAAAACAATTCAATGGGAAAAGGATACACTTATATCCAGAATACATAAAGAAGCCTTCGAACTTAAGATTTTAAAAAAAATTAAACATGAGCAAAATAATTAAATAGACACTTCACTGAAGTAGACCTAGGTAAATGGCTAAGCACAGGAAAGGAAGCTCACGTTGTTAGTCATGAGAGAAATGCAAGCGAAAACCGAAACCAGTTGCTACCACACATCCACTAGGGTGACTATCATGAAAAAGATACAAAGAAACTAGAAGTTCATATGTGGCTGGTGCAGCCGCGTTGGGAGAAAAACAGCTTCTAGGCCAGGCGCTGTGGGTCAGGCCTGTAACCCCAACATCCCTGGGAGGCCGAGGCGGGCGGATCACTTGAGGTCAGAAGTTCAAGACCGGCCTGGCCAACATGATGAAATCTTGTGTCTACTAAAAATAAAAAAAGTAGCCAGGCAATAGTGGCATGTACCTGAAAGCTACTCAGGAAGCTGAGGCAGGAGAATCGCTAGAGCCTGGGAGACAGAGGTTTCGGTAAGCAAAGATCATGCTCCACTCTGGGCGACAAAGTCAGACCCCGGCTCGAGAAAAAAAAGCAGAGCAAAACTTCGTTTCTTAAAAAGTTAACTTGAACTTTGCACAACATATTCAACATCTTTTATATATTTTTTTGGAGATAGGATCTCACTCTGTCACCCAGGCAGGAGTGCAGTTGCACAATCCTGGCTCACCGCAGCCTGGACCTCCCAAACTCAAGCAATCCTCCCACCTCAGCCTCTCAAGTAAGTGAGGCTACAGGCACGTGCCACAATGCCCAGCTAATTTTTTTATTATTTTCTGTAGAGACAGGGTCTCGCTATGTTGCCCAGGCTGGTCTTGAACTCTTGTACTCAAGCAGTCCTCCTTCCTCAGCCTCCCAAAGTGCTGGGATTACAGGTGTAAGCCACATCTCAAACCTTACTCTCCTCATCTATTAAATGGCACGAGGATAATAGTACCCATATCACAGGGATGTGAGGGCAGTTTCACTCCTAAGAATCTGCCCAAGAGAAATATAACACGCATCCACACACAGACGTGCGTGTGCGTGCTCACAGCAATAGCCAAAAACCGGAAACCATCCGAATCCATCAACTGAGGAATGGATACATAAAAAGTGACAGATTGGATAGAATGAAATCATGTTTATCAATCAAAAGAAATGCGTGACTGATCCATGCTGCAGCACACATGAACCTCCAAAACATTTTGCCACGTAAAAGAAAACCAGCCACAGAATACTACATACTGTGTGACTTCATTTATCTGAAATGTCCGGAAAAGGCAAATTCATAGAAATAGGAAGCAGGTCAATGGTTGCCAAGGCTGGGCGTGGGAACTGTGAGTGACGACAAGGGTACCAAGTCGGGGGATGGATGTGTTCCAAAACGGGACGTCAGCAGGGTGTGGAAATCCATAAACTGACTGGGCACCATTGAACGGTACCCTGAAAATGAGTGATTTCATGGTGCATAACTTACACCTTAACAAAGCTGCCTCTTTTATTAAGAAAGCAATGTGCATTGGGCTTTTATTGTTGGTTCATTCGAATGCCATTTCTGCTCAAGAAATGGCTCAGTCTAGGCCGTGCCAGCTCCGTGCTACCAGCTGGGGATACAAGGCTGAAATAAATCAGCAAGTGGCTAATGATGGCTGAAACGTCACTGTGCGTCTCCTGTTTTCCTTGTCAGCACTCATCTCCCTGTGAGGCGGGGTGGTCACTGTCGGTCCATTCCACAGATAAGAAGAGTAAGGCTCTGTGGAGTCCAGTACGTTGTGCAAAGTCACATGAGCTGCTACATGTAAGAGTTGAGCTTTGAGGCCAGGCGCGGTGGCTCACACCTGTAATGCCAGCACTTTGGGAGGCTGAGACCAGTGGATTACAAGGTCAGGAGTTCGAGACCAGCCTGGCCAATATGGTGAAACCCTGTCTCTACTAAAAAAATACAAAAATTAACTGGGCATGATGGCACATGCCTGTAATCCCAGCTGCTCGGGAGGCTGAGCCAGGAGCATCGCTTGAACCCGGGAGGCAGAGGTTGCAGTGATCTGAGATCATTCCATTGTACTCCAGCCTGGGCAACAGAGCAAGACTGTGTCTCACAGGTAAAAAAAAACAAAAAAGAAAACAGGTGAGCTTTGAACTCCACATCCCACAGCCCCATCCACACTCCTGACCCCCCATCCTAAGCCAGCTCATGACTACAGAGTCGGCCCAGATGCCCCTCCGCAGGAGCTCACACTTACCCTGCCATGAGCAGGGGAGAAGAGCTGTCCTTGCACTATGGGGCCCTGTCACACTTCTGGCGCCCTGAGACACGGCCCCCCACACTCCACCTCCCCACTTCCCAGTCAGCCTTCAGGACTCAGTTCTGATGCCTGCTCCCGCCCTGAGCTTCCTGCCCCCTGTTCAGAGGCACACACCTTCTCTGCCTCGGCTTGGTTATTGGGGCACCCTAAATCAATGACACATTTCCTTATAAGAGACAGAAAGGAGATGCAGAGAGGAGGGCAGCCATGTGAAGACGGATGCCTAGACTGGAGCGACGCGTCTGCAAGCCAAGGAACATCAAGATTGCCAGAAACTACCAGGAGAGAGGCCTGGAGCAGGTTCCCTCCCAGCCTCAGAAGGGGCTGACCCTCCCGACACCTTGACTTTGGCCTCCAGCCTCCTGAACTATGAGTCAATTTCTGTTGTTTTAAGCTGCCTGGTTTGTGGTCTTGTATTACAGCAGCCCCAAGAAAGGGACACAGGGTTTATGCTCAATTCATGCCTGTGCCCCAACCCAGGACGGGCCCATAAGGGCTCAGCACCAACTGGTTCTGTTCAGAAGAACTGGAGCTGCATTTGAGCCAGAACTTTACTGTCTCCCCACTTCATCAACTGGCTCTCTGAGACAGCCAGAGGCGTTTGGTGGATAGTTTTGTCTTTTCTAGAAAGTCAGACATTGTACCAGTGACCTGCAGGTCCCTGACTGCCCTTTCTTAACTGCAAGCTCCTTGCCTTTTTTATAACAGGAGGTTCCTGTTATGTAAACAAAACCAGTAACAGGAGAAAGGCCACTTGGAGTGAATCTGCTTAGAACAGAAATCAACATGTCACGGTAAATATTGGGGGGAAAGGTGTGGTGGACTTTATGCTAAAAATGAAACAACAGAGGCCAGGTGCAGTGGCTCATGCCTGTAATCCCAACAATTTGGGAGACCGAGGCAGGTGGATTACCTGAGGTCAGGAGTTCGAGATCAGCCTGACCAACATGGTGAAACCCCATCTCTACTAAAAATACAACAACAACAACAAATTAGCCAGGCTTGGTGACAGGTGCCTGTAATCCCAGCTACTTGGGAGGCTGAGGCAGGAGAATTGCTTGAACCTGGGAGGCGGTGGTTGCAACAAGCCAAGATTGCATCACTGCACTCCAGCCGGAGCGACAGAGCAAGACTCCATCTCAAAAAAAAAAAGAAAAGAAAAGAAGAAAGAAACAACAAACTGGGCACTATGCCTCATGCCTATAATCCCAGCACTCTGGGAGGCTGAGGCGGACAGATCACTTGAGCCCAGGAGTTCTAGACTAACCCTTGCAACTTGGCAAAATCTATCTCTGCAAAATATACCAAAAAATTAGCTGGGTGTGGTGGTGTGCACCTGTAGTCTCAGCTACTCGGGAGGCCGAGGTGGAAGAATAGCTCAATCTCAAAAGGCAAAGGTTGCCGTGATCACACCACTGCACTCCAGCCTGGCTGGCAGAGGAAGACTCTGTCTCAAAAAAAGAAAGAAAGAAAAAGAAACAACAAAAGAGAGAAATCAGGGCTTTTGGAAGCTGAATGCTTTCCTCTTCATCATCTCCATCTCCACCATGTTTTCAGACGGGGATGGCTAACAGTTTCCACCCATGCAGTGACTGATCCATTGGGAATGTCTGCCTGGAGCTCCCTATCAAAATCAAGCCTTTGTTGGAAACCGTGTCTGATCGATTAGCAATGTCTGCTCTGGACTTGGAAGTGTCAGCAACTGTGTGGTATATTTATTGGTTCTGGCTTAAGGTGTTCAGTTTCTCAGAGACATCTGACTTTAGTGGAAGGCTTGAGGGTTGCATGCTGCATGGGTAAATTTCTAGCACTGTGTATAACAGGAAGAGCTATTTTGAGGAGGGACGGGAGAAGATGGGAGACAGAACTTTCATGGAGCCCCCACCTGAAATTACAACACTGATTTCCAATTCCACATAGAGGTCGGGTCTGCAATGGAATCCTCCATCCGCCTGCAAGACATCTGATTTTCCGTGCAGAGTCATAGGTGACTTCCCCTGCTCCCTTTCCAAATCGATGAAATCGAATATGGTTTGAATGGAGAGAAGGACAGCTGAGCTGTCCAGGCAAGTTCAGTTTCAGTTATCACATGGAGATCTGTTAGATAGCCGTGCTAAGAGGTGACTGACCAGATGATTGAAATACATTTATACTAAAAATATTTTAAAAGCCCTTCTCTCGATTTACACCCAAAAGAAAATATTGCAAAGGAGAATGAGTTTTCATCTCAAGTAGCACTTACTCCTCATCTAACGAAATTAGCTCTTATGAACAGACAGTTTTGCTCTGGTGCCCGTAGTGAAAATAACAATAATGTGCATTTACAGGGCATTTTATCCTCTCCAAAACACAGATCTTTTGCAATGTGCAATTCCCCTCATCCGTGCTGGAGACCAGCATAACGGGGAAGGAGGGAGAGGACGAAGTTGAGAGCGTGGGCTTCCCCTGTGGCTGATCACATTTGGCAAAATCAGCAAATGTCAAATCCATGAGAAAGCTGATTTCACGGTGCTGAGAGGCCTAGAGGCAAACGGGCCAGAAGCTGGCCTTTCCCTTGTGTTATGGACTGCATGTTTGTAGTCACCAAAGTTCATATGCTGAAATCTCAACCCAAATACTCAAGGGGGTGGTGTTTGAAAATAGGGCGCTTGGGAGGTGACTGGGGTTAGAAGAGGATGTGAGGGTGGGGTCCTGATCTGATGGGATTGCAGCCTTATAAGAAGAGACTCCAGAGAGCTGTCTCTCTCTCTCCCATGTGAAGACTCAGCAAGAAGGTAGCTATCTGCAAGTCGGGAAGCAAGCCCCCACTGGAAGCTGACCATGCTGCTGCCCTGATCTCGTATTTCCGGCCCCCAGAACTGTAAGAAATACGTGTCTGTGGTTTAAGCCACTCCATCAGGGGTCTTTGTTATGGCAGCCTTAGGACTAGGACAATCTGAAGTTTGAGTCTGGGGCTGCTTGCTCGGCCTCCCATACAGACAACTGGAGAGGTGGCCTCCAGTCTCAGTCCTGCCCTAACCACGGGTGGCCTCGGGATGCTTTCTTTCTCAACTGAAGAATGTTACCCTTTCTCTGATCTGCTCACCTGAAAGTCACACAGGTAAAAAGAAGTGACTTGTTCAACACCAAAGTGCTTGAGGTTCCCAGCATCCTGCTCCCACTGCCCCCACATCCTGCAGGAATGCTTTTACTCACACTGCCCTGTTCCTTTGCCCTGTTTAATTCCTTCCTACCCTCCTTTTATAGGTGATGCTCATTCAACATCACCTCCTCCAGGAAGTCTGCCCCGACCACCCACATCCTGACCAGGTTCACCCTTCTCCCCCGCCCCCACCGTCACCTCCTGCAGGTCTCATCTCTACATCTGTTTGCATGTCTGTCTCTCCCACTGGACCAAGTGCTGCTCCAGGGCCCAGCCTAGGAGTTACACCCTTTCACAACCACATAGAATAGCTTCATAGATGTTTATGGAGCTGAGTTCATCATGGGGCTCTCTGGTTGCCACCTGCAAGTTCAGCCCCTCACAGGCTCTGGGAACAGACAGGAACAGACCATCCCTCAAGTCCAGGGAACTGGAGAAGTGAAATCCTAGCTAAGTGGATTATCATCCATTCATAACCCAAGCTCTAGATCAAGGATCTCACTACCATGACTTTGCAAAGCAATTCGCCACCCTGAAATCTGCCCCAAGACAGACACAGGAGTTGAGCTCTGCCGCCAAACGCCAGCCCTAAAGTCACAAGCAGAGCCGTTTACATTGAGCGAGTCCTGTGTGCTGGCCTTCCCGCCAGCTCTCGACACCAGCCACCTGCTTGGGTCTTCTGTGACAGGCATCAGCACCACCATTTCACAGATGAAGAGACTGAGGTTCCAAGAGGAACTGACTCAGGGCCCCATTGCTCTCAAGTGGCAGAGCTGGGGTCGGATCCCACATCTGCCTGAATGCAAATCTAGGGGTTCTCGCCAGGGTCTGGCCCACCGAGCAGGCAGCCGGATGAGTAGGGGCACTGGGCAGTCACAAAGAGCCCGGCGTTGTCCCTGACTCCGGAACTCAGGTCCCAGGGCCAGTGCCTTCCCTGTGGAGAAACGAGCTTTTCTTTCTTTCACCCTTGACATTTTTCTTTATGTTGAGATTAGTTTAATCGCAAGTGACAGCATCACAGGCTGAGCCCGCAGCACAGACAAAGGCACAGGGGTGGGAACGGCACGATAAATTTAGGAAACTATAAATAATTCAGGGAGGGGTCTGCTGTGCAGTGGGCAGGGAGTGGCATAGTGGGCGTGAGGCTGGTGAGATGGGCTGGGAGGGTTCTGAGGGCTTTGGGCCTTACTCTACAGGCAGTGGGGAGCCACAGCGGGTTCTCGAGGCAGGGAGAGGCTCGCCCCCAGTGGCCTTCAGAAAGGGTCTCTGGCGACTGCTCGCCTGGGACATTGGTGGGTGATTCTGTGCCTTCACAGGCTCCATCACCAGCTCATTCCTCTTCAAGAAGCGTCCCCTCCTAGGCCAATGCCAGGGGTCACTGCCTGTAATCCACCTCAACCTGGCCACATCCTGGAAGCCAGACCCAGAGTCACACTTTTCCCCTGGGTTTCTAGGCTTTTTTATCCTCAGGTAGCTTTTGCCCCAACCCTACTCATGTAATGTTGATGATACAGCAAAGCACAGGTCAAGAAAACTCAGGCCAGGCCATGAGAGGGCATCGGCTCTCATTACAGAAACCAAACGAGGCCCCAGAAAGCCAGGGAGCTCATGCCGGCTGCAGTTCCAAGATTCCCCAGAGGAACTATCTATGAAGAATCACATACCTTTGCACTTTTTAAATGCTTTCATCCAAAGGGCTTCAGGCCGTTTGAAAATCTTGGGTTTGGTTCGGGGAACACTGGCTGCACACTTTCTTTCTAAGCCAAGGACCGAGCTGGGCACTGGGTAATTCCCGCGAATCGTCACGCACTCAGGAAAATCCTGCAAGGCTGCCTGTGCCTCACTCAGATGGGCAACAGAGAGGTCTCAAGGAATGGACTTTTGCACCGCGTGGGCTGGCTTCAGGAAGCCTCAGGGGCAGGTGAAGTTCTCCAGGTCAGCAGCAGAAGATGTCACCACTTCTAGGCCTGAAGGGGCAAAGGGAGGGGCGTGTTCAAGGAAATAGAGCACTCTATCACCATGGGAGGGACCGCCGGACAGGAGCGGCACCCCAAGAAGGAGAAGTTCGAGCCAGGAGCGACGCCTTCCTCACAGCCCTCCACAGGGACCAGCCGTGCTGACACCTTGCCTCGGGGCTCCTGGCTTCCAAAACTGCGGGAAAATCAATTCCTGTCGTTTGAGCCCCTGGGTCTGAGGTGCTTTGTGCGGCAGCCTCAGGAAACTGACACGAAGGAACTTGCCAGGAGCAGCACTGTCAGCGAAGGAAGGTGAGCTGGGACGGAAGCCAGGCCCTTCTCCCTTCGGGACCTGCAGCCAGGCCTGGTCACCAACCATGCTGCTGCCCCAGCTGAGGAGCGCAGGGATATCTGGACTGAGCCAGCAAGGCCCGCGCCCTACACGGTGACAGACGCTGTGCACGACAATATGCGGTGGCTGCTGCCACCACAGCCCATGTTGAGGGCCTGATGCACTCCCAGCCAGACCTGGCAGGTCCCATTCCCACTGCTCCATAAAAAGTCCTTATTAAGATTTTGCTTGGCCGGGCACAGTGGCTCACGTCTGTAATCCCAGCACTTTGGGAGGCCAAGGCGGGTGGATCACAAGGTCAGGAGTTCAACACCAGCCTGGCTAAAATAGTGAAACCCTGTCTCTACTAAAAACACAAAAAATTAGCCAGACATGGTGGCACGTGCCTGTAGTCCCACCTACTCAGGAGGCTGAGGGAGGAGAATCACTTGAACCTGGGAGGCAGAGGTTGCCGTGAGCCGAGATCGTGCCACTGTACTCCAGCCTAGGCAGGAGAGAGAAACTCCATCTCAAAAAAAAAAAAAAAAAAGACTTTGCTTAATGGCATGCAAGACACAGTCTGCGCCACTCCTTGTGTCACTGGGGGCTGCTGAGGCAGCAGCCTCAAATTCCGCAGACCAGAACTCTGGAGCATGGGGCAAGGGCCTGAACCAGGACTCACCAGTGAGGGCTTCCTTCCACATTCATCGCGGTCCTTCCCTGGGAGCAAAGGTTCTTTTCAGAGCTTCGCAGACCGAAAAAGGTGGTGGGGAGAATGACCTGGGAATTTGGGTTTGGGGCCTGGGCGCTGTTGTCCACCCTGATTTAAATCAAAGTACGTGGCCCAAGACTTGAATATAAATAAGGCTTTTTATCTAACAAAGTCCCACAGCCTTGGTGGCTTCAGCATTAGAAACGTATTCTCTCACAGCTCTGGAGGCCAGAAGTCTGAGATCCGGGCGTGGGTGGGGTTGGGTGTGTCTGTGTCTGCGAGGGGACCCTGTCCAGGCCCCTCCCCTGGCTTCAGGTGCTTTGGTGGCCGTCCCTGGAGTTCCTTGGATTGTGAGGCCTCACCCCACCTCTGCCTTCACCCGCACACGGTGTCCTCAGGGTATGTCTCTGGGCACAAAGTTTGCCTTTTTATAAGGACGTCAGGCATACTGGATTGGACCCGCTCTAACGACCTCTCTGTCGCTTGACCCTCTGTAAATACTGTGTCTCCAGATAAGGTCACATGTTTCCCGTGGCTGCCGTAACAAATGACTGCAAACTTGGTAGCTTAAAGCAACACACATTCATTTCCTCTGGTTCTGGAAGCTAGAAATTCAACAACATCCCTTTCTCTGGGCCAAAACCAAGGCATGGCTGGGCTGAATTTCCTCTGGAGGCTCCAGGGGGAATCTGTCTCCTGGCCTTTCCCAGCTTGCAGAGACGGCCACATTCCTTGGCTCGTGGCCCTCCCTCCACGTTCGAAGCCTACTGTGGTCGTCATGTGGCTTCCCCTCGAGGGTTCAGTGTTCCTCTCCCGCCTCTCACAAGGAGGCCTGGCAGCACATACGGAGCTCATACGGCTGATCCGAGATGCTGTTCCCATCTCAAGACCCCTTAACACGGCTACAAAGTCCCGTCTGCCTTTCGAGGTAACAGTCACAGTTTCCAAAGCCCAGGACCTGGTATCTTTAGGGTCTGGCCTACCACAGCCTGGACTCCCCTCCCTTTGCCATACGATGCTGTCAGAGCCTCGTATCAGTGTCTCAGAAAGGGTGCTCTAGAATCTGGAATCACAGGACCCCCGGGCCTCCCTCCTCCCTGGATCCCGCCCCACCCTCTCCTCACTGTCTGGTTACAAGGATGGCTCCCTGAGCAAGAGGGAATTCTCCCGGAAATGCCCTCAGACCCCACCCACACCACTCCTGGGTCTCTGCCTGTGGCCCGCACTGCAGATTTCAGACTTGCAGGCTCCATACTCGTGTGAGCCAAAGCCTTTTAATACATCTATTTTACATATATACACATCCTATTGGTTGTATTTCTCTGGAGAACGCTGATTATATAGGAGAACATTCTTGTTCCTGAGATGCAGGCTGCACCATTTGGGGATTAAATATCATGATGTCTGCAATTTAATTCCGAACAGTTCAGCAAACCAAAAAGTGTGTGTGTGTGTGTGTAGGTGTGTGTGCAGGCGTGTGTGTGTGCACGTGTGCAGGTGTGTGTGTGTGCAGGTGCAGGTGTGTGCACGCATGCCTATGCACATGTGCATGTGTGTATTATATACACATGTATACTATTCCGTGTGTGTATGCCCATGGAATATAGTATACACGCACATATACATAGGATACATACACACATATCAGACATGCATTCTATGTATATGTGTGTATATGTGTATTTTCTTCTATGTATGTATGTATGTACTGGAGAGCACGGGAACAACCATGGTTAAATTATTAAGTTGCTAGACTGAGGGAAAAGCGTACAAGTTGACTTGATTCTATGTTTTCAAGCTTTCTCTAGGTTTTTAATGTTTCAAAATAAAAATACAAGGCGGGTGTCTGACCCCTTTCCCTGACCCTCGGGTTAAGTCAAGACTCAAGAGTCTGATCTGGGAGTGGCTGGGTGTTGGAAGGGATCCAATGAGCAGCCCCCACTTTCCTGGCCTGATTCTGACCCAACTGAGACACAGAACGAAGGAGCTAGCAGATGGGACTGAAATGTCAGCTTGAAGATGGGTGACACTGGGGTTGAAAGAAATGGGGGGTTAAGAGCCACACCCAGCCTGGACCGCGGCAGCCCAGCCCGGAACGGTTTCCTTCTGCACACTAGGCTCAGCCTCCTGCATCACTGGACCAGGTGGGGCGGAAAGGAGAGCAAATCCAAAGACCACCCCCTACACCAAGCCCTGGACCTTTGGTATCAGGAAACGTGGAGCGAAGAGAGTCAGCCAACCTGCAGGTAACTGCCCAGCCCCTGGGGAAGCGTCCAGACACATCAGGGAGCAGGCAGCCTCGAGGAAAGCCCCTCAGGGAGGCCAGGGTGCACCCCTCAGAGACCCTGCGGCCCTGCTTGCTCACCTCTGACTTCACCCACCCTCTGCTCTGTGCTCTGCTCCCTCCTGAGCCTCTTAGGGACCCCAGACCCACAAGGGCCTCAGCTGGGGTTCCAGTCCTTCCAGTCTCTGCTGCTGTCGCTGGCTCTCTGGGGCCTGAGTGCCATTTTATACAGGGGTAGGTCCGTCCTCCAGCCCCTGGGGTCACGGCTGGTGGGGTCCTTGCCTGCTGTCCAACTGCCTTGGAAAGGGAACCTGAGAGGTGGCTCAAGCCCAGCCACCTTCCATAGTGGGGACAGGGACACAGAAAACTCACCATCATTGGCACAGCAAAGTCCTGCGGTGACCCTGCTAAAGTGAGCATGAAGGCCGAGCTAGATACCAGATACGGCTGGGTACAGTGTCAGGGAGTGTGAACGGAGCCGGATACGGTGTCTGGGAGTGTGAACGGAGCCGGATACGGTGTCAGGGAGTGTGAACGGAGCCGGATACGGTGTCAGGGAGTGTGAAGGGAGCCGGATACGGTGTCCGGGAGTGTGAACGGAGCCGGATACGGTGTCCGGGAGTGTGAACGGAGCCGGATACGGTGTCCGGGAGTGTGAACGGAGCCGGATACGGTGTCAGGGAGTGTGAACAACACTGGACACACAGATCAGCACGCAGGATGGGTCAGCACAGCGGCTGTGTAAGGAGCTCCTTACCTCCAGCCTCGCTATTCACACCGCCCTCTAGTACCCCCAGCCTCACCGTCCACACCTCCTTCTAGTATGTGGCCTCGACTTCCTGTTAACAGGAGAAGCTCCGTCCAGCACCTATGGTGCAGCTGGACCCCAACCATCATCCCCCAATGTAGGGACACAGAGAAGGCTGCTGAAGCCACCAGAACTGGAGTTAAGCAGCCAAGTCAGCTCCTCTGAGACCTGCTCACCCATGGTCGTATGCACCAGATAAAACCACACACTGGACCGGGAGAGGGCCAGGCGAGGACCATGCGAGCCTGCTCTCTGCAGCGTTTTTCAGGGTGGCAAGAGTTGGAGATGAGCTGGGATCCTTTCCTGGGGTGCAAGGTGGTTCAGACCACAGGGTACCGTGTAGTCTCTGGAGGCAGGAGAGATGTTCCTGAAGTAATAGAGACGAAGCTTTAACACCCGGACTCAGTGAAAGCAGGTAACTGTGGGAGCTGTACAGTGCAGTGCCACTGATGTGGATGTAACTTACCTGTCCGTGTGTGTGTTCACCAATAGCCACATACACGTATCAGGTGGAGCAGCGCCATGCCTGATAGCCTCAAACCAGAAACAACCAGTACTCATCCTCCGTAGAACAAAATAGTTCGGGGAAGGAGGAGCAAGGGAGTCTTTGCAGACGCTCGTGAAGTTCTGTTTCTCCAGCTGGGTGCTGATGACACAGGCTGGTACATTTCGTGAAAATCCTTCCAGCTATCCACAGGACCTCTGCACTTTTCTATATGTACTTTCTATATGTACATTATTCTTCAATGAAAAATTCACTCAAATGCATGCATATTATTAGAGATCAATATACACTTTGCAACCGGGCACGGTGGCTCAAGCCTGTGATCCCAGCACTTTGGGAGGCCGAGGCGGGTGGATCACGAGGTCAAGAGATCGAGACCATCCTGGTCAACATGGTGAAACCCCGTCTCTACTAAAAATACAAAAAATTAGTTGGGCGTGGTGGCGCGTGCCTGTGATCCCAGCTACTCAGGAGGCTGAAGCAGGAGAATTGACTGAACCCAGGAGGCGGAGGTTGCGGTGAGCCGAGATCGCGCCATTGCACTCCAGCCTGGGTAACAAGAGTGAAACTCCGTCTCAAAAAAAAAAAAAAAAGATAAAGGTGAACACACAGGTAGATGTGACGAGCGAGGGGCCCCTGGGAAGGGCGTGCAGTGAACCCACATGGGCACCTGACTCCGCAGTTGGCCCTTTGGACAAAACGGAGGACTCGAGGGAGTGAGATGAGAGGGAGACCCAGGGCAGAAGCAGCCCCCGGGCCATGATGGCGAGACTGAGTTACAAAATAAGCAAGTGCTTCCGTTTTCAGACAGCTGGGAATTTAAAAGGTTGTCAGCATTCTGCACAAGTGTGGGAAAACGGGGGCTTTCGTGCCTTGTGCACCGGGACTCTAATTGGAATGGCCTTTTGGGGTCATTTTGACAATCCCTATGGAAGCTTTAAATCTGTGACTTTGTTGACCCAGCAATTCTGCATCTAGAAAAATGCTTGGTGGAAGACTCGCAGGCAGCCACAAGCATGATGTCCCCGGTTGGCTTCCGAGCAACGTTTGTGCCAGCCAGGAAACTGGAAAACACAATGTCTCTTCACATCAGACTCGTGAAATAAATGGAGGGTCAATCTGCTGCAGGCAGACCCCGCAGCGACTAAAGAATGAGGCAGGTTCTTGCAAACTTACACTGGTAAAGCCATTGACAGGGTGACACGGGGAGCCGGGTGCCAAACCACAAGCCCCACTCCCTCATGTCTCTGGAACATAGAATTATGATTGAATACCTGTCCACAGTCACAGCAAATCTGAGAGACCCCACCAAACTGTCAAGAGTGGCTACCGCCAAGGTGGAGTTAGACGGCCGGGGCTTTTCTTGTTATACCCATCTAACCTTTAGATTCTTTACAAAAGACACACACCATTTCTGCCATTTTTTAATGAAATCTGGGTAGAAAAGATCCTCCCATCATTAGGTCAAGAGATTGAGACCAGCCTGGCCAACATGGTGAAACTACGTCTCTACTAAAAAATACCAACATTAGCGGGGTGTGGTGGCGTGCACCTGTAATCCCAGCTACTCAGGAGGCTGAGGCCGGAGAATGGCTTGAACCGAGAGGCAGAGGTTGCAGTGAGCTGAGATTGCACCACAGCACTCCAGCCTGGCAACAGAGCGAGGCTTCATCACAATAAAAGAAGAGATCCTCCCATACGGTTTACATCTGTTGGGACAGAGTCAGTCTAAAGCTGTATTTCCATTCCTTATCATGAGACGCAGCAGGGTAAAACCCTTCCTGCCTCTCAGTTCTGTTTGGATGCTGGGAAAGGATGAGGGCTGGGAGCAGGATGGTCAGTTTCTAGTCCTGGAGGTATGAGCTAGGCCCTAGGTCTCAAGCTTGCTGGCAGACTGCAGTTTGAGAAGGTGGACAAGATAATTTTCCACTTCCCCTCCAGCATCTTGTTCTAACAGTCATCCCCTCTCCCAGCCACCTCCCCAGCTGACCCCTCCACCTGCCCCTGGCGACCTGCAGCCCAGCCCCAGAAAGACCTGTGGTTTCATCATCTGCCCCATTTGCTCACAGCCCAGGGCTCCAGGTTGCCTGCTGAGCTGAGCAAATGCTCACAGCCCAGGGCTCCGGGTTGCCTGCTGAGCTGAGACCACCAGCTCCTTGGTTTCCTGCTCTGGCCTTTGCCCTCAAGGTTCCCCTCAGGGTAAAGAACACACCTCAGCCCTCACTGCTGCTCTTTCCCTCCTAGATGGCTTCTTGTCACCCTTCAGAACTGAGCTGAGATCCCATGGGGCTGGAGGTGGGAGCCTGTCACCACTAGACCACCCTCCAGCTCTTAGTCACCAGTCTGGTCAACAGCAAGTTACCTGTCGGTTACACCCACAGGTCTGGGGGCTGCTGAGGTCTGCAAGGGTGTCGACTCATCTCTTTTTATTCTTCAGCCTTTATCTTAAGTTCAAGGTCCGCGTGCAGATATGCAGGTTTGTTACACAGCTGAATGTGCCCCGTGGTGGCTCACTGCACAGGTCACCCCATCACCTAGCTAGTTCAGATGTGGTTATGGGAGGAAGGGAGGGAGCTGCCACGACCACTCCTCTCACCCTTCTCTCGGGGCCTCTGCTGCTGAGTTTGTTTGCCCTGTGGATACCCCATCTTTCTGACCTTCAAGGACCTCACCCCACCTCCCCTGCCCTTTGGCTTCCAGGTGGGCTCAGCAAATGGGAGACTGGAGGAGGAAGGAGGTGGAGAATGTGCTCCACCCCTCTGTCCCCTCCAGCCCTGCTGCTGGGATCCACGGCCACCCGGCTCCTCTTCTGCCCACAGCCTTACTGCCTGGGTCACAGCCTCCCATCCTCGGCCTCCTCTGGCTGGTGTCTCCCCAGCCTGGTGGGGCCCCTCAGCCTCGCCACACCTCTACAAACAGCCCTTTTCAGTTGAGCCCCACTGGAGGGGATCCCCAGAACCTGTGGTGTCCTTATCTGGAAACAGGTCTTTGCAGATATAATTCGGGATCTCTGGATGACATCCTAGCTTAGGTGGGCTCTAAATCTAGTGACTAGTGCTCTTCTCAGAAAGGGGTGGGGGGAGACACAGGGACAGAGCGGGAGGCCCTGTGAAGATGGAGACAGAGGCTGGAGTGCGGCAACTGCAAGCCAAGGAGTGTGGGGGACGGCCACAGCCACCGGAAGGCCAGTGAGAGTCGTGAATCAGACCCTCCCTCGAGCCCCAGGCAGGGCCACCCCTGCCGACACCTGGGCTTTGGACTCCTGGCCTCCAGAACTGTGAGAACTCTATGGTGACTTGGTCCTCCCACCTTAGGAGACAGAAGCACCCCTTGTAGGCCATCTGCTTCCCTCTGGGGCCCAGGTCACCACAGGGCCAGGGGAGCAAGGCTGACAGCTAACAGCCTCCCCTGCCCGGGGTCCCCCGTCCCAGGAGAAACCCAGCATCGTTCGGCAGCCACCTTGTCTTCCCCGAGATGCTCCACAGGAGCGTGGATGGCAGACGCCCACCCAGTAGAACCATCTCTAAGGACAGAGCCGCAGCCCAAGGGGCAGAAGCCAAGGGACCAGCGCATCTGCCTGTGATGAACGTCACCTCCTCCGTCGTAGCCCTGCTGATGCCACCTTGGAGAGAGGCCCTCAGAATCCCGTGGCCCAGGCCGGGAACCAGTCCGGCCAAGCCCTGTTTCTGGAGCGGCCGCCGTGTGGTGCATCAGCCCTGCCCTGCGGGTTCCAGCTTCTCCTCGCAGCTGCGGAAACACCACCGCGGCCAGAGGTCCCCAGGCCTCCTGCCAAGACGCCAATCTTGGCGACCCCAGTTTTCCCACTGTCCTTTAGCTGCACAGAACAGCATGACAATGCTTCTGGACACAGTTACTCGGCAAAATCAAATGTTCACCAGGGCCTTTCTCGTTAGCAGGAAAAATGGCAGAAGCTTCAGGTTCAGCCGGTGTGGTGCCCTGTCTTTCCTCTCCTCTCCGTGGGTCTGCGCCCCAGTCCCCGCTGTCCTCCATGTGCTTAGCTAACCCCACGGCTTCCTGGGGTTCATCTTCTGTCTTCATTTGCTCAAGGGCAGAGTAGTCCCTGCCAAACACAGGCTCTTCCTACCCACAGCCTCTCCTTCCCCGAGATTCACCCAGTGAGAGTCCAGCCCTAACCTGGCTGGGCACCTGCTCAGGGCACCCCGGGCCTCTGTGATGAAGCTAAATTTTCTTGCTTAGTTCGGCTCAGCTGGAAACCCCAAGCGGACCAGAGCAGAGCAGGCAGCATGGCCGGGAGGTGTCTACTCTCACGCCCCCAGCGTGTGCTGCCCTTCCCCAGCGAGACAGCAACTGACCAGTTTAAACTCACAGCCAGGGTCCCCACTGAGTGCAGAGCCCCAGGCTGACATGAAACAGCGGTGGGCGGTGGGGGAGGCTTGAGGGCCCTGGACACGGACACCAAGTGCCCCTATGCCAACCAGGACCTCCCCCACAGGTGTTAGATGTATTTCTGTGAGGCTTCTCCCCACACAGAAAAGCCACCTCCCCCGCCAAGTCAAGAGTTGGGGCCAGCTGTGTGTCCAAATCTCTTTCTATAAGGACGCCAGTCCTATGGGATCAGAGCCAACCCTAAAGACCTCATTTTACCTTAATGACCTCTTTATTTTTTAATTTTAATTTTCTTTGAGACAGAGTCTCACTCTGTCGCCCAGGCTGGAACACAGTGGCATCATCTCGGCTCACTGCACCCACCACCTCCCAGGTTCAAGCGACTCTCCTGCCTCAGCCTCCCGAGTAGCTGGGACTACAGGCACCCACCACCACGCCCGGCTAATTTTTGTATTTTTAGTAAAGACAGGGTTTCACCATGTTGGCCATGCTGGTCTGGAACTCCTAACCTCAATGATCCACTCACCTCAGCCTCCCAAAGTTCTGGGCTACAGGTGTGAGCCACCATGGCCAGCCTGGATCTAATGACCTCTTTACAGGCCCTGCCTCCAAACACAGTCTCATTCTGAGGTCCTGGGGGTTACGGCTTCAGTACCAGAATTTGCAAGGGACGCAAGTCAGTCCACAGCACTGAGCATCTCCATTCACTCAGCAGACTGAGAACCCCCCACGTATTTCTGGGGACAGAACTGGGCATCCTTTGACGGAAGCTGTGAAGCTCAGAACTTTCTCCCGGTGGCAGAGTCCATCCAGGTCTGCTGGTTCCTTCTCCCGTCCCCTTTCCAGGCTGAGACGAACAGCACCTCTCAGCCCTTCTTGTGGCCAAGTAGAGCCTTAGGCCTGGGTCTGCCCCCCACAGTGTGGGGAGCCATGAGGGGCTCCACTCTCCGACCCAGCGAAAGCATCCCAGGGGTCATACCTGCTCCCAGTCTACCTCCACTCCCTGTGGAAGCGGTGAGGGAGGGTGCCCCAGTCTGAGGTCACTGCATGGAGAGGGTTGCCAGGAGGGCCAGTGCCAGGAGCTCCCATGCCAGGCTCCCTGGTGCCAGACCCTGAGCTCTCGGGTTATTTCACAGCACATCCTTGTGTTCCTCACATTCCCATGGGCCGGGCACTTGCTTGTGACCCCATTGGCTATGCCAGCAGCAGCCATTCCCCAACCCACAGAATCCTCTCCCCTGCTTCAGACGAACGTCTCCCGGGAACCAGCACGTCAGGCTCTGCAGCTGAGTGCAGGGGTAGAAAATCGAACTGACTCGTAACACAGGGAAGACAGGGGAAGCCCTGGAGGGTCACCGATCAGGAGAGGAGTCCCCAAGTGTAACCTGGCTTCAGATAGGCCCAGTTTCAAATCTCAGCTCCACCTTGTGCTAGCTATGAGCCTGAGGCCATCCCCTGAAACCTTCTGAGCCTCAGTTTTCCCACCTGTGAAATGGGACCCAAAGTCACAGCAATCCCATAGTCTCGGGTTGTGGGAAAAGTGAGATAATGAATGGCAAGAGCCCCCGACCCAGTGGAAGAGAGCAATGAACACTGGCAACCATTGTCACTAGTGCTATTGTTTTGCCATAAGCTGAACCTAAACCAGGAAAGGCAGTGCCCTGTGCTCAGGCCCAGAGGCAAGAGGGAGGGGAGCAACGCACCCAGATCCCAGGACTCCATGGGCTGGAGCCAGGTGCCTGGGGAGCGTAGCCAGGACAGTCCTGCAGAGCCAGCCTCTGGACCTGTGCCCTCCGGTCCTACAGAGCTGCAGGGTCAGGCTTGCCTGTGACGGACTCACTCTCACTAAAATGTGGAGGGCACACAGAGGCCATCGAGGGAGGAGGTGGCTCTGGAGACCCCAGTATGGGGTGGGGGGCCCAGGCCTAGGAAGGGACAATGGAGGATGCCACAGAGGTGAGAGCTCTTTAGGAGGCAGAAACAGCAAGAACCGGCACGTGTTACAGCAGGTGGGATGAGGCCAACGGTGGAGTGGAGGTGTCCACGCCATCTTTCACCATCCACGGCCATCTGGAAGCGCACCCTTCACCCCACAGAGCACTCAGCCTGCCAGTGCCCGAGGCCACTAAGCACCAAGGAGAGTGGGATTTGGGTGTCGGGAGGCAGATCCCTGCACCCACTGAGCTTCCAAACCCTCTCACAGTCTGAACTCACAGCATGACAGGCCTCATCTCTGAGCACAAGTGAAGATAATCAATCTCCATTTGGGGTAGGAAAGGGGGATAAGCGTTGTTACCAGCAGGAGAGGCATAGCACGATGGCTCCGAGAGACAAACATGATGAATAGCCGGGGGTGTGATTGATGAGGGGAGATGGAGAAGCCAAATCTGGATAGCTGGGGCGGCGGGGTGGGGGGCTGTGTCAGAACGGAGGTGCGCGGAGGGGAGGCACACTGGCTCCGAGAAATTCCACTGCAGGGCTGATCCATAGGGCGAAACCGGGAGAAAAGCTGACAAATGAACAAGCAGTGTGTAAGAAATGACTTTTTAATGTCGACATGGGATTGCCTGCCAGGTAGCAGAGAAATGCCCCATGAGAAGCAGAGACAGGCAGCCCCAGGCTCCAGATGGCAATTAGCAGGGGGCCTGCCCACACGTGGGAAGCCAGACCCTCAGTCTGCTGGACAGAGAGGCAGATGGTCCTGACCTGGCCCTCAAATGTCCCTGTCATAGTCAGGGCTCTCCAGAGGAACAGAAAAGAACCAGAATGGGAATTGAGGGGGCTGGTTATTTTTAAAAAATTGGCTCATCTGATTGTAGCGCCTGGCCAGTCCAAAATCCACGGGGCAGGCTGAAGACCCCGAGAGGAGCTGGTGGAGCAGAGGTCGCAGCTCAAGTTCTGAGGCTGCCTGCAGACAGAATTCCCTCCTCCCTGAGGTGGTCAGGCTCTCTCACAGCTATCAGTGGATTGCATGAGGCCCACCCACATGGTGGAGGGTCATCGCATTGCTCAAAGAGCAGGGATTTCAATGTTCCTCTCATCTAAAAAAATTACCTCCAAGGCAATATTCAGACAGGTGTTTGACCAAACGTCTGGGCATCGTGAGCCCGCCAAGCTGACACATTCCACTAACCATCGAGGGCCCTTGTTGGGGCATATTTGTTCTTAGGGGCCCCTGGGTGCCCTGGCCGGTGGGGGGACATAGTGGCAAAGGACGTAGTCCCACCCTCTGGAGCCCATAGTGAGGTGATGTGCTGGAGGATAAACAGCCCCTCTCCTCCCTGCCCACACTTCCTGTCCAGCCGAGAGCCTGACACCAGGTTCACACTCTCCTAGCTCAGAGAGTGGGCTTTGTTACAATTAGGCCAGGAATGAAAGAAGGTGCTCCTGGTGCTGCACCCCAGAATTAAACTGAGTCACAGCAGGGCTGGACACCCACGGGCCACCCCCACTAACCCCAGCATCTGAGGGCAGTCCAAAGCTCGCTCGCTCGCTCTCTCTCCGGGAAGATCCCGGAGAACCTTAATAACAGATACCTACTCTATGCCAGGCACAGTTCTAAGTCCTGTAATGATTCATGGAACCCTCTCAGCTGTGCAATGCCTGTTTCACAGATAAGTCAACCAAGGGGGGAGTTCAGCTAAGTTGCCTGTAGGAAATAGAAAAGTTCCTCTTCAAAGTTTCCTTTCTTGTTAAAGAATAAATCATAAGAGTTAGAAAGAATAGTTCGTTTTAAACACTTTCTTCATAGCCTTCTTGCTTTTTGCTGATAACTCTTTGTTAAGCTCTATCCTGTAAGACATGCTCACAGGCACATAGCATATTCTATGTCCTTGTACTTTAACCAAGATACTTATGTTATTACTTTTCTAAGTCCTTTCACAAGCAACTTCCTGTCCCTTCCTAATTTGGATTCCTCTTTTCCTTGTGTCCTCCATTGCCTTTACCTATTTAAGAAAGTTGTTAGCCAATAGGCTTCAGTTTTAGATTGTGAGGTCTGGCTCCAGCCAACAGAGATCAGACACAGCAGTAAGGACAACCCCAAATGCATAAGGGATAAATATGTCTGCTTTCCCTTTGTTTGTTGTACTCTCGGGGCAAGATGGCTAACGGGAACACCCTTTCTTCAGAAAGTAAAAATTGCCTTGCTGAGAGATCTTTTGTCTCAGTGCTGATTTTTCTTTGTTTCCAACATTGCTCAAGGTCACAGCCAGGATTCAGACCCAGATGGTCAGGCACTCTGCCCCAACCCTGCAGACTGCCTTTCACAAGGAAAGCAGGGAAGGGGCTGAGCATGCCCTCCTCCCCTCCAGACTCACTATCTGGGAGTCCCTCCTGCTCCCCGAGGGAGGTGAAAAAGGACTGGGGAGAGAGGCAAGGCGGGGAGGGCACTGGATGTCAGTCCAGCACAGGGTTGTCAGATACAATCAGAACGCCCAGCTAAACTTGACTTTCAGATAAGCAACAAATAATGTGTCCGTATAATATCCCAGATGTCACTGGGACGTGCTTACACTGAAAAACTGTTCATTGCGCATCTGAAATTCAGGTTGTACTTGGAGCCCTCTGCTTCTGAGTGCTGAATCTGACCCTGTTTCTCCGGGATTCCCTCCACGTGGACATGGTGTGCCTGGGCTCATGTTCCTGCTGTCAGCCTTCAGTGTCCATTAGCAGGGTGGCCCAGGGCTGCAGGAGCCTGGAAGGACATCCTGGCAAGGAACGGATCTCAGGAGTGTTACCCTCATCCAGCACTCTCCCTCATGCTGGGCCCACACTCAGTGCCAGCCTCAGGCATGGGTGCTGGGACGCAGACATGCATGAGGCACACACTGCATCACAGTGTCAGGGACAAAGGCAGGCCCCTGGACTTCATGGGGGAGGTAGCTCAGCTGCCCAGGGGCAGGAGGGGAGTGACATCAGGGTGGAGACTTGAGAGACCCTAGCATGTCTGCATGGGCATGGCTGGGCGTCAGTTTCCTCATCTGTAAATTTGGAGTGATGACCCCTCTTCAAAGTGCAATGAGGCACATCCCTGCTCCTGGGGAGTGAAGGGCTGGCCCCATCCTAGGCCTCCATGCTGGGGAATCACAGGGGATGAACAGATGCCTTCTCAGGCAATTGCCAAGGTCATGGGGGATGATGGGAGGCCGGGAAGGCCTGAACCTTCCCTGTGGGACTGGGGACTATGTTGGGGCAGAGGGGAGGCAGGTGGGACAGGCAGGGAAGACAGCAGGTCTCCCAGGGAGGCCAGCACTCAGAGAGCAGCAAGGACAGGAGCAGGAGAGCTGGGAACACACAGGTGAGAGGCTGTCAGGACAGGGTGGGCGCTGGGGAAGTGGAGAAAGCTGTGCCAGGCAGACCCGGCCACCAGCAGGCAGCAGAGGCAGGCAGTGGCCAGCCCTGGTCAGTCTAGGAGAAGCTGGGCTCTGAGCCGAGGGCAGGTTTCCTCAAAGCTCCCACTCCTACTGGGGATTTGGACCTCCACTCTGCCACTTACTAGGTGTGTGACCTCGGGGGTGTCACTGAACTCCGTTTCCTCTTCTGTAATTGGAGACGGGGGCAGTGCTTGCCTGCAGAGATGCTGTGGGACTTAAATGAGATCATGGGATGCAAAGTGCTAGGGCCTCACCCGGCTGTGAACAAGCCACCTCGTGCTGTCACATGAACCAGGCCACTCCAAGGCACCTGCTTTCTTTTCTTAAATCTGGTCTAAAATATGACACCTTGGGAAACATAAGGCAGTAACTATTTTTATTTGAAGATGGAGTTTCACTCGGGTTGCCCAGGCTGGAGTGCAATGGCGCCATCTCGGCTCACTGCAACCTCTGCCTCCTGGGTTCAAGCGATTCTCCTGCCTCAGCCTCCTGAGTAGCTGGGACTACAGGCATGCCACCATGCCCGGCTAATTTTTGTATTTTTAGTAGAGATGGGTTTTCACCATGTTAATCAGGCTGGATGGTCTTGAACTCCTGACCTCGGGTGATCCATGAGCCTCAGCCTCCCAAAGTGCTGGGATTACAGGCGTGAGTCACCGCTCCTGGCCAAGGCAGTAACTATTAACAGCTGGACACTCCCCGATAACATTTTGGTCAATGTCTTTAGGATGATTTTTATTCATATCTTTTTCATGCGTGTATCCTATAATGTACATCATGCTCTTTTCCCTTTTTCACTCAGAAGGTAACCATAAGTGTTTTTCTGTGTGATTAAATTTTTCCATCAGCATTTTTATTAAAATGATATAAAATTTTCTAGCATCTAAATATACATTACATTCTATTTTTTCCCAAATTCTGATAAAAATATTTCAATGAATATCACAATATTAATTCTGATTTTTAAAATTTCAGTAAATGTCAGCCTATTGGTTCTGATCAGTGTCTTCTCTCTTGCTTTTGTCCAAATTCTTCTTCCCTTAATTCCCCAAAGTGGAATTCCTAAGCCAAATAGAAAAGCTCTTGAAAAACAGTGATGAACTGCCTTCCAAAAGCTCATTTTAATCTGGCTGCCTAAAAGCTGGGTAATGGCCTCTCTTCAGCCTCGGGATCCCACAGTGCGCGCTTCTGGGGGCTACTGTCAGCCTTGTTAATTGTCCTTTTCCCTTCACTCAAGCCGCGGGGATGAAAACTGCCCCAGACGGGCAGAGCAACGAGGGCGCAGCACACACCTGGGTACTTACGGTTGCTTGAGATCTTTGTTTTTTGTATTTTATTTATTTATTTATTTTTTTTTTTGTCTCCAGTCTCTCAGAGGAGAGAGCTTTTTATTATAAGAAATAAAACATGGCTACAACAGGCCTGCTCCGTGCTCCCCCGAGGACGCGGTCCTCCCTCCCTCGCCCCAGACGACAATCACGGCAGAGCTGGCAGCCAGCCATCCGTGTTTCACTGTTTTTACTTTTGCTGCTTATGTGTCCATAAAGAAAACAGAGAATGATTTTGTGTTTTTAAAATGCACTTAAATGGCTTAGATCTAACTCTGCAATTTGCTGCTTCTCTCAGCATTGCATTAATCCAAACTAAAAACCAAAGGAAACGAAACCAGACGCGCCTTCTCTGAGGCCTCTGAACGGCCCGACAGGATCTGTGTCACCCACACCAGCAGCTTCACTTTCCCACCGTTTCTCTCTTCCAAAAAACAGCGCATCGTGGCTCAAGGGGAAACATGTTTCCTAATTCCTTGAATTATATGGTGAGGGGAAAGGTTACACATCCAAACTTGTAGAATGCAACACAAAAGTTGTTCTAAGAGGGATATTTCTAACCTTAATTTTTTTTTTTGGAGACAGAGCACGTCACCAGGCTGAGTGCAGTGGTGAGGTCTCGGCTCACTGTAATCGCCGCCTCCCAGGTTCAAGCGATTCCCCTGCGTCAGCCTCCCAAGTAGCTGAGACTACAGGCGCGCCCACCACCATGCCTGGTTAATTTTTTGTATTTTAGTAGAGATGGGGTTTCACTTCTTCCCCACCATGGACTCTTCTTCCTGGCCTTTCTCTTCAAGCTGGAGGCCCGGAAGTGTTCGGGAGGATAGAGGGGCTTCAAGCGTGGACATCACACAGGTACTTAAGGACTCCTAGTGCTGCCATGAAACAACACCTCCAACCGCAAAGCTGCATTCCAACAGACCAGGTCACGGACGGTGGCGAGTGGCGGCAGTGGAGTGAGTGACAGGGAAACAGCCTGGGCTGCTGGAGACTTGGCCGCCGGGTATCCGCAGTGCCGGGCTCCACCACTAAAGCATTCGTGTTCCCAACAGAAGGGGTGCCTCGCTGCCAGCCCACCCCACCCAGGACGAGGCAGCCCTCCGTGGAATGGAGGACTCAGTGTTCAGTGCTCTTTGAGGTCTTGGCAGCTGGGCTAGCCCTGCCACTCCCTCATCCTGGAAGACCCCAGAGAATAGGGGCCATGCCTACTCTCGCTGTGTCCCCAGCACCCCACGAAGGCTGACATATAGCAACCACAGGACATGGGTGCAGAGTGGGGCTCCAGGGAATGTGGGCACCCTCAGGCCTCAGTACACAGAGGCTTCCTGCCCACACCTCCTGGGAGGCTGCCCAGTCAGGCTCCTCCCTGGGTTTCCAGGTGCCTTGGTGCTCACCTGGGATCCTACAGCTCTGCATGGTGACAGGCACACTCCTCTTGCCTTCCCCTAGCTTGTGAATGTCCCTGAGGCAAGACACAGCTGGGACCAGGTCCTGTCCTCCTTCCCCACTTACTCACTGTGTGACCTTAAGCAAGTCAGTCAAGCCCTCTGTGCCCATTTCCTCATTTGGAAAATGAAGTTAGTGAAAGCACCTAACTTTCATGTGTTAACTATGGAAGATTAAATGAATGGACACGAATAAAATGTTGTTCCTGTCTCTACTCCAAGGTCTCAGAACTGCCTGCTGAATAAGTGGCTGCCTGGACACTTTGCCCTCTGGTCCTCTCACGTGGACTCTGTCTGGTAATAATGCCATTGCTGGGCAGTGATGAGAGGCTGAAGAGTGTAGATGGGCACCGGGCTGCCTGGGTTTGGATGCCAGCCGCCCCACCCCCTGCTGTGTGACGTTGGGGGCTCCCTCGGCCTCTCTGTTTCGGCTGTGTAATGGGGATGGCCATGCTCCCACCTCCCTGCAGAACTGCTGGCGGGTGAAGCAGGCAACACATAAGAGGTGCAGCGTGAGCCCTCATGAAGATTTTAATAAAAATAACCCCTTCCCCTCAGCCTCCCCTTCCTTCCTCTGAAGGCTGGAAAAGGCAGGCAGGGAGGAGTGCCTTCGGAAGTGGGGAGCACAGGAGAGTGATGAGGCCGTGATCAGTACTGTCAGGAGGGGCTGACAAATGGAGCAAACCCTGAAAAGATGCAGCCTGCCCTCGAGTCAGCCATAAATAAAGTGCTGGAGCCTGGGAAGGAGGTGCCACATGGAGAGACGACTGTAGCGACACATGACCCGCCAGCCCCTCCCGAGGGCAGCCAGAGGCCCTACCGGGGCTCACAGCACCACACCAGGCCAGCAGGTAGCCAAGCGGGAGGGGGCCCAGGAGACCCGCCCCAGGTCAGAGCAGCCCCAGGTCATGTCTTTGAGACACTTGGCTGCAGGCACGTCAGTGGGCCTCAGAAGAACTGGGAGGTGGGGGCAGAACCAGGCAGCAGTCCCAGCCCAGTTGGCAGCTGATGGAGGCCGGAGGAAGGGGGCAGGAACCATATGGGAGCTGGTTTTGTGCCCACATGCCAGAGGCCCAGGCACTGCTGCTCCAAAGGCAGCCAGGTGCCAACTGCACCACTGTCCACAGCCCAGACACCACATGGAGACTCACGGCTGCCTTCTGGTCCCAGCCTGGGCAAGTTAAGTTGAAACAAGGGTGACTCTGGAAAATACTCATTGACCTACTTGGTAACAAGCACCCACTACGTGCCAGGCACTGGCAGGTGCTGGGGACACCGTGGGGAATCAGGCAGACCTTCGTCCGGGTCCCTGCTTCGTGGAGCCACAAGACACAGACAGATGCTCCTTCCAACACAGTCCTGTTCGCACTTGCAAATGGTCCAATAATAATAGGCACTTACAGTATTATATGCAGCACTGGGGGAGGCTGTGGCTTCTACCAGAGAGCCCAGGATGATGCTCCAGAGCCCCAGACCCAGGAGGATGCTCAGCCCTCTCCCAGTGAGCCCTGGAAGGATGGTGGGAAGGAGACGGTACCCACAGGTCCCCAGCCAGAATCCCCCAGCTCCAGAGCTGGGGGTGCCAGTAGGGAACCAGAGGCTCAGAGGCGGCCCACCCCCAGTGGGTGCCCCCTGAAGCTCGGGGCAAGGCTGAGCCAGGCTCATCTGGATGAGTACAGACTTGCCAGGAAGGCTCTCAGGGCAGAGGGGCCACTCAGCCCCAGCAGGTCCCAGCTTGGCTTCTTGCCTCTCAGGCAACAGGGAGCCGCTGAAAGTTACTGAGTACAGGAGCAGCCTGGAGGCTCTGCGTGGGGCCAGAAGAGATGGGGGTGAGGCTGGAGATGGAGACCTGGTCACAGCCCTGTCCCATGGCAGGAAGGAGCAGTGTGGGGACAGCAGAGCCAGGGTGGCGCTGGATTCTGGAGGGAGGTCGGTCTGTGAGCCTCTCACAGGTGCATTCCCCCGCTTTCAGCAGGAGATCAAGACAGCAGGAAGGGGCCACAGACCTCCCAGCTCTGCTTCCAGGCCTGGCCAGGGTCCCCCAGCCTCATGCGGTGCCCACCACCTCCCTGTTCCAGCAGACCCTACTCCCCAGGTTCCAAGGCCAGGCCTTGGGGCCGCTCAGGAATGCAGCGATACTGCGGACAGAACACAGACACCCCATCTTCAGAGGTCCCCTTTTCCCCTCACTGGGGCAGGGTAGCCCCAGCCATCTCTGTGTTCTAGTTCACCATCCGCTCACAGATGAAATACCCAATGAGAGGAGAGGCTTCCTCCAACCTTCCTCGCTGCAGGCTGAGGCGGGGGCAGGAAGCCGCGGGCATCCTCCACCATGCAGCCTCCCGCACCCCCGTGCTGGCACAGATGCAGCCTGGTTGGTGAAAATAACAAAATATGAAATTCATATTCATGTTGTTTCATTGGAATTTGAATTTCAAATCGGGCCGTGCGCTGAGTCAGATTGAGTGCGGCCCGTCTCCCAGAGCCCATCCATCCACACCGGGGCCCACCAGGCCCTTTGGCATCTGAGACACTTTCTCAGGAGACCCCAGCCCATCAGAATGGGTAGGCTCAGCCCTGCCAAGGCAGGTAGCTGACCCACTCAAAGCCCTGCCCGCAGACTGGGGGCCTCAGCCCTCCCCGGGTTTCCACACCAGCCTGGGGGAAAGGCTTCCAGTTGTTTCTTTGCACCAATTTTGCTAAACTGTGCTGTGTGCTGTCATCTGTCAGTGTGAGAACTAAAAAGAGACTCACTCGTTCACTCCTTCACACGGTCACCTCTCCTGTGGCCCCTCCATGCCTGGCAGCCGCCAGCTCAACATGGTCCCTCCCCCTAAGACACCAAAGAGGACATTACGTTACAGCAAGGCCTATTCCTATCACGCCCTTATCCACTCTTACTTGCAGCCGGCGCTTCACTGGGCCTCAGTTTCCTCATCTGTAAATGGGATGACGTGCCCTGCCAGGGGTCTGCTGCATGTCTGGCAAGCACAGCAGAGCATTCTGTTGTTCAGTAACCCTCGGCAAGGACAGGTTTAGCGCTGCCCACATGCCAGGCCCAGCCCCAGACTGGGGAAGCGAGGTGCCCCGCAGTCAGCACGAGAGACCAAATCCCCAGAGGGTCTCAAGTTCCAGAGCAGCGGGTCTCAACCTGGGCAGCTCTGTCGCTCAGATGACGCTTGGCAGTGCCAGGAGACATGCTGTTGGGTTTTATAACCCTGGGGGGAACAGGGGGTGCCATTAGACTCTTACAGGCGGAGGCGGGGTCTTGCCGAACCCCTCCAGCACACAGGACAGCTATTCACGAAGCGTCATCCCACCCAAAATGCAACAGCGCCGAGGTCGAGAAGCCAGGATCTGAAGGAGAGACAGCAGACGAGATAAGTAAGTTAAAACACCTGAGCTGCCAGAAGCGCCAAGTGCCGAGGAGGCCCGCCCTGCACGAGGAAGACAGAACTCGACCTCCATCCTCCCCAGCCTTAACAAGGAGGAAATGCCCACGGTCCTGAGGCCACAGCCAGGCTGCCCGGTCTGGCGCTGATCCAGGCTCGAGACAACCCATGGCCGCTGCTAGCAGCGCCCAGGACCCAGGGCCCCCTGCTGTAGCCTTCACTGCTGGTCCTGGGGACCCAGAGAGGAAGGGGGCTGTGCCCCTACCCCCAGGACTCCCAGCCTAGCAAGGGCAGCACTCACCGTGGCCTGACGCTTTGGTCACCAGGGCTGTGTGCCTCTCTCAGCCTCCATCCCCTACCTGTAAAATGAGGACAGCTGTGGGACCTGCCCCGTGACACTGTCATAGGGTCAAATGGGACCCGGTGTGGGAAGGCTCAGTCTAGGGTCACCGGTGTGGTGCATGTCAATGGAGGGACATGAGGGTTCCAGAATACTAAGAAAGAGCATGGGAAGAGGCCTCAAGGGCTGAATGCAGTTCACCGGGTAGAGAAGATCAGGGAGGAAGATGAGACAGAGCCACGGCCCCGGGGGAAGGCCACTGGGCACAGCGTGGGTGCACGCGGGATGGCACGCGGGCAGGGCGGAGAGGGCGTGGCCTTAGCACCACAAGGCTCTGATCACCAGATTGGGACTGCACCTCCCAACTGCAGGGACAGTCTGTGCTCAACTCAACAGCCAAGGGAACCCTTTGAAACCCGAAGTCACGCCCATCCTTCCCCTTCCCGGTAGCATACAAGCCCCACCCAGGAGCCCACATCCCATATCAGCCACCCGCTCCTCTCATGAGCCCCCTTCCTCCTCCTCCCGCCCCTCCCCCAGGCACACCAACCTCCTTACTATTTGGAAAACCTGCTGGCCCACTCCTGCCTACAAGCCGTTGCACCTGGTGCCTCCTCTGCCAGAATCACAGCAGACACCCCAGGGCTCGCTCCATCCTTTGGGGCTTTGCTCAGTTGGGGATGATGCCCTAGACAATGTAACTTTTAAGCTGGCCTTTGAAGGATGAATAGGAGTTTGTCTAGTGGAGGCAGGAGAGATTCTTTCAGGAAGAGGGTCCTGCGTGGCTAGGGGGTGCTGCACAGGAGAGGCAGGGTAGCTCTGAGGGTGAACCACCCCTCTCCAGGTGAGAGACCAGGAAGCTGAGTGCGAAGTGGGGATTCCCAGGGGCACAACACAAGGGGACAGCAGGGCCCACAACGAAGTGACGGGAACACCAAGCAGAAGAGTTTTGACTTAATTCTTAAAGTCAGAAGCTTTGACCAAGAGTCACAGGCTGAAATTTACATTTTAGATGCGTTTTCTGGACACATATTCAGGGCCCCTGCAGAGGGGCTCAGGCACCTTCCGAGGTCCTCAGTGGACCAGACAATTTACTACACTGTCTGTTCTAATCTGCTCAATTTTTCTCTGAGGAAAGAATATTCTCTTTCCCAGCTGAGAGCCCTGGGGTGAAGATAAAGGCAGCCACTTTCCCATGGTCCCCAGATAGCCAAGGGCATAGCAGGAACTCAAACAGATCCCAGACGTGGGCACCCACAATCATCCTGCTGACCCAGGCTGTCCCTGTCCAAATTCTCCCTGTTTCTCTGGGGAAGGAAGAAACCTCTATACTGATCAGCAAAATGTCTCCGTAACTCTTAAAACACAGTGACCAGGTCACTGGCCTCAAGTCTGTCTCATCTCACAGCTGCAAGGCTGATAAGTGACATTCGTCTTTACTATGTGAGTTTAAATAAGGCCTTTGCCAGATGGCAATGAGCGCCCACCTGTAATAAGTAATGTGAAGAAACCTGAGTGCCGTGCATGGGAGCAGTGAGGGAGAAACGAGGAGCCTGCAGGGTCCCAGGGTCACCGTTGGGCGGGTCTGCAGCCCAGCCTGGGACGTGCGGCCGGGCTCTGTCATGCTTTTGCAGCTGCAGGGATAGGAGCCTGCCCAGAAACCACAGGGCCGAGCTCCCGCAAGCCCCTTCTCCAGCCGGGCAGGTCGCAAAAGCCGAGGCACTCAGGAGACCTCTGGGAAACCCAGCGACACGGACAGAGGCAATTCCTGCTACTGGCCGGAACCAAGCACAACTGGACACAAACGCTATTCTACTCTCTCAGGGGCGGCTCAGTGAGTGCTGCCCTCACCATGCCCACGGTACACCTGGGAAACCGAGGCCCAGGCATGCTGGGGACTTGCTCAGGCTCACATGGCCAGCAGAGCCTGGACTCGAACCCAGGGCTGTCTGCGTCTCAGTGTGATTTACTTGCTTGCCCCTCACCCTGTGAGCTGAAGTGTCCAGGGAGGCTTCATGGAGGAGGAGGATGCTCTCAAGTGGAGCCCTGGGGATGAGCAGGGAAAGGTCATTCCTGGAAGGGGGAGAACAAGCTGAGTGAGGGGCAGGGGCGAAGCTGCAGGGCATATAAAGCCACTCTCAAGTCCCCCTTCCTCTCCCGACTCAGCTCCAAAGTGGCAAGCTGGAGCGAAGCCAAGGAGGCACTAGTCCTCCCTCTGGGAGGAAAATTCAGGCCAAGATTTTCAAATTCATTTTCTCCTTGAAAAACATCTCCGGTTTTAAGCCTGCATTTTTAGCCACCTCCCCACCCTCTGCTCTGAGTGTCTTGGCATTCAGGGGAAATGATGTGCTCAGAGGCAGGTGCAGCCCACCCGAAGGGAGAGAGGCCAGGGAGGGAGGACGCAGCCACAGGGCAGGGAGCAAAGGCTGGGAGAAAGGGGGGCTGTGAGGAAGTTCCTTTCCAGAAGGTTCCGCCAGAGACAGGGAAGGGAAGGAGTGCCCCTTAAGTGCCTACAGTGTGTAAGCACCACCAGGACCTCCACACACACCTGCTTGGCGGCCCTCACTCAACGCTTCTTGAATCAGACGGTGCTTTGAATCCTAGCTCTGGCTTTTAACTAGTCGGCACTGAAAAGGCACCTACTGACCAGGCGCAGTGGCTCACGCCTGTAATTCCAGAACTCTGGAAGGTCAAGGCAGGTGGATCACCTGGGGTTGCAAGTTCAAGACCAGCCTGACCAACATGGAGAAACCCCATCTCTAATAAAAATACAAAACTGGCCGGGCGTGGTGGCACATGCCTGTAATCCCAGCTACTCAGGAGGCTGAGGCAGGAGAATCACTTGATCCCAGGAGGCAGAAGTTGTAGTGAGCCGAAATCGCACCATTGCACTCCAGCCTGGGCAACAAAAGTGAAACTCTGCCTAAAAAAAAAAAAATGGAAAGAGGAAAAAGAAAGAAAGACAGAAAGAAAGAAAAGGTACCTACCATGTGCAAAGCCTTCCACACCTGTCCACCTAGTGGCCTGCACTGAACATAGCTAGAATTATGGCTTTAAATTCCATCTCCGCCTTTCAGCTGGCCAACATTAATGAAACACCTACTATGTGCGAGCATCCCCTGGGCACTTCCTTACCTAACCACTCAGAGGCCTGCACTGACCACGGCTTGAATCAAGACACGATGCTTTAAATCCCAGCTCCGCCATTCAGCTAGCCAACATTAATAAAGCACCTACTATGAGCAGGTGCCACCCAAACACTTCCATACCTGCCTGCTTAGTGACCTGCACTGAACACTGCTTGAATCAAGAGTCAATGCTTGGATCTGCAGTTCTGCTGTTCAACTAACCTACATAAATAAAGCATCTACAATGTGTGAACACCACCTGGGCACTTCTGCACATGCCCACTTGGTGGTCTGCACACAAAACTTGAATTAGGTGATTCTTCAAATTGCCACTCTGCCTTTCAGCTATCCAACACCAATACGGTCCTACTATGTGCATGATGCCACTCTGTATCCTGAGGCAAAGGAATTAAACTTCCATGACCCATTTCTCCCATCAAGACCACACATTGGCTTTCTCTGTAGGAAGAATTGTGACTAGCAGTAATCAATAAGACACGTGAGGGAGAGGGGACTTTATTTCACTGAAGCCAGCCCTGATGGAGGAGGTCTCATGTGGACGGACCCCATTAGCTGCTGATGGGGCAGTAATAGGCAAGCTGGTGGCTTTAGCGGGAGAGGGTGTGGGTTCAGTCCTTCAAGGTCTTGGGCACCCATTCTTCACTGGCATTGGGACCACATGAGACTCAGACAGTAGCCCTAAGAAGCCCACCGTCTAGTGGAGGAGACGGCACACACTGCAGTGAAGGACATCCCTCTGCCCCACCAGCTCTGGCTTGGCCTTGCAAAGGGTGTTGCCAATGGATTACTCAAGGATGAGATGCGAGCCAAGGCCTTATGCACACTTGCATTGTTGCACCTGGCCTCTTGTGCGCTGGTGATCTGCCGTGAGCCTGGATCCCAGAGTAAGACACATGGTAGAGACCCAAAACCAACTCAAGGCCTGGAACCAAACCCTGCTGCCCTACAGCCTGAGTCAGACAGGCTGCAGCCACTCTGAAGCCCCAGGAGTGAGAAAAAGAAGCCACGTTCCTATTAGGAGCTACTAGATGTTTGAAGCAATTTGTTACACAGCAGTACTGCAGCAGTTGCTGACTGATACATGGTGACAACAGGGTACGGTGATTGCATTGTTGCAGGTGTACCCAGGTG
The DNA here is from genome assembly GCF_049354715.1 of Callithrix jacchus. NCBI lineage: Eukaryota > Metazoa > Chordata > Mammalia > Primates > Cebidae > Callithrix > Callithrix jacchus. The sequence goes on along the minus strand of NC_133504.1, from coordinate 187,360,894 downwards.
AGCTCAGGGGAAGCCCTGAAGGGCAAGAGAAACTTCTGGGAGGAGGTGGAGGTGACTTGAACTGAGCCTTGAAGGATAAGTATGAGAAGAAAGCCAGATGATGTTCCAGGCTGTTTTGGGCAGACAGCATAACCACAGCAACAGCACAGGGTCAGTGGTGTGGTGGCTTGAGCAGGATTGTCCCAGTGAGGTGGTGGCCACTGGGAAAAACATTCCTGTTTCAGGAATCCCAAAGATGATTTCCTTCCATGAGCAGGTGGCAAGCACATGCGTTAAAAGCAGACCTCAGGCCGGACACGGTGACTCATGCCAGTAATCACAGCACTTTGGGAGGCTGAGGTGGGCAGATCGCCTGAGGTAGGGAGTTCGAGACCAGCCTGACCAACATGGAGAAACCCCATCTCCCCTAAAAATACAAAAGTAGCCAGGTGTGGTGGTGCATCCCTGTTGTCCCAGCTACTCGGGAGGCTGAGGCAGGAGAATCATTTGAGCCCAGGAGGCAGGGGTTGCACGGAGCCAGGATTGCACCAGTGCCCTCCAGCTTGGGCAATGGGAGTGAAACCCTGTCTCAAAGAAAAAAAAAAGCCCACAAACCTGAGACAGTAAGGGCCGTGGTTGGTGTTTTTAATTTAACTCGTCCCAGGTTTTAATTCTTCAGTGTTTACCAGAACCTCTGCCTCAGAAGCCCCCTAGTCTAGCACTTTTGGTGGCTAAGTGGCCACGTGGCAACTCTCAGAGGGCAGCTCACGCTGGCAGGTACTTTCTCCCCTGGTCTGGCTGGTACCATCTCTGCCATACGGGGCACGAGGACACAGCCAAAGGTCCTCTGCCCCTGGAGCCGGGGCCTGGACTGACTCCCCCCACCAACCCCCCTCATGTCAACATCCAAAAGCTCCAAACGGGGGCACTGGCCTGAGCCTGTCCCAGTTTCCCTCCGTGACCTCACCCATCTCCACTCCCTGGGGTCACCTGTGACCAGGCACTGCCCAGCCTCCAACCTTCACCCCTGTACAGGCCTCGGCCCAGAAAGGACACATACCACACTCAACACACATTACACACTCACACCACACTCACCACACTCACACACCACACTCAACACTCTTACACACATTGACACAGTCACACCACACTCACATTCACACACACCCCACTTAGTCACCACACTAAACACTCTTACACACACTCACCACACACACACCACATGCCACATTCACACATATCACGCTTAACACACTCAACATACATTCACTCACTCACACCACACTCAACACACTCGACACACTTACACCACACTCAACACACTTACATCCCCACACTCACACTCAACACACACACCACACTCAACACATTCACACACTTACACCACACAACACTTACATTCCCACACTCACCACACACACACTCAATTCTCACACACACTCACACCACACTCAACACACACACCATACTCAACACTCTTACACACCACACTCCCCACACTCACATGCCACACTCAACACTCTTACATTCACACTCACACCACACTCAACATTCACACACACCACACTCAACATTCACACATTCATACCACACCACACTCACATGCCATACTCAAAACACACACATTCACACACACCTCAAACCACACTCTACACTTTTACACACATTCACACCCTCACACCACACTCACACTATACACATTCACACACATCCCACCCATCACACACACCACACTTAACACCCTCACACCACACTCACACTATACACATTCACACACATCACACCCATCACACTCACCACACACACACCACACTCAACACCCTCACACCACACTCACACTATACACATTCACACACATCATACCCATCACACTCACCACACACACCACACTTAACACACACCATACTCAACACACTTACACATTCACACACACCACACCCATCATACCACACTCAACACACACATTCACACACACATATCACACTCAACACATTTACACACATTCACACACTCAACACACACACCACATGCCACATTCACATACCCCACACTCAACACACACCCACATCACACTGACAGATACAGACATGACACCCATGGAAGCCCCAGGGCCTGTGAATGGCAGACACATGCAAAGGAGTGGACATGCCATGTCTCCCTGGTGTGGGGTCGTGCAGGTGGGGGGATTCAACTCTGCGGGGCTTTCTGCCTCCACAGCCAGACACCAGCCTCACCCCAGAGCTGCTCTGCCTTTCTAGGAAAGCAGCAGCCACCCCCCCAAACATAAGCCCTGGATGCGACCTGGCTGCTGCATGCTGGGAGCCAGTGGGTTTTAGCTTCCTCTCTGGAGGGGCTGACTTCTAGACCCAGGCCAGGGCCTGGAAGGAGGTGTGAGCCAGATACAGGGAAACAGGCCTGGGCAGAGACCTCGCAGGCCTGCAAAGGTGCAGGCAGGGGCCCCAAAGCAGGAGACACCCCATAAAAATCCCACTCAGTTGTGTACCTGCCAAATCCTCACTCCCAACATCCCCAGCACTCACTCAGCACCTCCACAGCCTGCAGGCTGCAAGGGATCAGCTCAGCAGAGACGCGCTGCCCGGGGAGCCTGTGTCGGCCGGGACATCCCCAGCTCACTGCCTCTGCCCTGCTACTGGTCCCCTGCTGCGCTCACAGCTGTGCCTCTCACTGCATGGAAACGGAGCCCATCCTGCCCAGAGTCACTTGCTCCACACGCACGCAGGGAACGGGCGTCCTGGGGCCCCCACCCTGCTCTGCCTTCTGTGTGAACCCACACACTTTGCCAAGTTCAGGCCAGAGCTTTCCTTTAAATCCAGGACCCCAACTCCCAGGCAGAGGCTAGCAGTTCTGTGCAAAGCCACCCTGATTCCAGGGAGGGAGGAGAGAACCCAGGATGTGAAGCTGACAGCTTCACCTGATGATGCATTTGCAGGAAGCCATCCCAGAACTCCCGGGGCACCGCAGACAGTGATCATCCATAAACAAGGGAGGCTGAGTGGCCGTCAGGGAAGAAGCTAAGACGTGCAGGCTCATATAAACACACCTCCCTGAAACTGTTTCCTACAAAACCCCCCAAGCATGGGACGCTCTGGCTCCAGGACACTGCCCAGCACCCGCCGAGTCTCACGGGAAATTGTTACCACTTTGCACATGTTTTCAGAGTCACTCACGTAACAAACATTTCTCGGAAGCCTGCCGTGGCCAGGACCATGCTCCAGGCACGGTGGTGCAGCGGCGGTGAGGCTCACAGACCCTGGTCTCACGGGGCTGTGCGCTGGGGAGGGCACTGCTGGTGGACGTCCCCCGGCAACCAGCGAGGGCCCGGCTCCTGCCTCCACCGAGGCCCACACAGAGTAGATGCCTCAGTAAAGAGACAATTGAATCAATAAAGCTGAATCCATAAAGAAGTAAGAAGAAAATAAGCGTCGTAGAAATAATTTGCTAGATGTGCACAGAGTAACTCAGATACAGATCATCGGAACACAGCTGCAGCCCAGAGGTGCCGGCAACCCCAGCCCTGCACGAGATTCACTTTCTATTCTCACACGGACTCTCTCTCAAGGGCCTCCTCTGCTCCTTGGCAGGGTTGCTGATTTAATAAAAACACAGGATGCCCAGTTAGATCTGAATTTCAGGTAAAGCAATAATTTTTTAGTCTAAGTATGTCCCATGCATTATTTGGGATATACTTATATTTAAAATATTCATTGTTTGTCTGGAAATCAAATATAAGTGGGCATCCTGCGTCTTACCTGGCAACACTATTTCCTAGCAAGGTCAAGAGACACTCGGCTGGTGACCGTAGGATGAGATGGAGCCTGAAACTGACTGAGGCTGCCCCCCAGGAAGAGCATGGGCTGTTGCCCACTACCCCACCCTCCTCCTGCACCCCTTCCCCCAGGCCCCTCGGTTACCTCGCTCTCTCCTTCCTCCCTTGGTTCTCACATCCCTCTGGGAAGGCCGGTCCCTGCCCAAAGCCCCCAGCACCCAGGCTCCATTCCCCGGCCCTCTCCTTCCTCTGCACATCGCTGTATCCCCTGGCATAGGAGGCAATGACCCCACCCCACAACAACCCCCCCCCCCCACACACACACACACACTATACACATCACAGGGTGGGACTTCTGGCTGTTCTGTTTACAGCTGTATCCCCAGGACCTAAAACAGGGCCAGCAGCTCTCCAGAGCTTAAAACCCATTTGGGAGATGGAGATATGTGGGATGGGTTGACACGAATAAAAAGCAGGTTCCTGATCCCCCAGAGAAGAGGGGCATGACGAGCAGCCTCAGAAAGTGTTATGAACAAAACGGGCACTGTGGATCTGAAGGTCAGGCCGATGCCTCCCCTCAGTTCCCACAGGTACATGCACTGCAAAAACAGAAGTCTCGTTCCCTCCCCTGCACGGTCCCCACCCAGCTCAGGGAGTGGCACCACAGCCCTCACTGGTTCTGGGATAGAACCCTCTGCACCCCTGGAGGGCTCCCGCCTACCCTGACCTGGCATCCCCAAGCCAGGATTCCTACCCTCTTCCCTCCCTTGCTGCAGGCCCAGGACCAGGCCACAGAGCATCGGCTTCCCAAAGAGTTGAGGATTTTGCAGAAGCCAAGGAAAGCACCAAATAGCTAGCAGCTCTGCAAAGGTCCCTGCAGGGGGGCCGCTGGGGCCTGACCCCTCTAGAAGAGCAGGCCGGAGGAAATCAAAGGGTGAGTGATCCCCGCATTGACTCCGTCTCTCCGGGTTGTAAAGCGCTCTCATTGGCGGTATTTTCAGTGCAGCCTCACCACAGTGAGCAGGGCAGGACTGTTTCCCTGTCACACCGGGTGTGGAGGCCACTCACAAACCCCAGGCCAGCAGCCTCCGTGCTCAAGAGGCAGGTCCCAGGCTCCCTCCCCCAGCAGGTCCCAGCTGGGACACACATGGCGGGTGAGGCCAGCGGGCGACACGGGGGAAGAGAATGGCAGTGCCGGCCACTCTGAAAAGTTGGCAGAGGACTGCATCCACAGTAGAAGACAAGGTCCAAATACTGAGCCAAAAAACAGCGAAGGTTTTCATACAGAAAACCCTGTGGATGCTAAAGTTTCACCAGGTCCTTGAAAAGGCAGCCACGTCGCCTTCAATGTTCAGAGTGCGTTGGCACACAAAGGTGAAGAGTGCGTGGGGCTCTGCGGCCCACGGCAGGTTCTTCCCTCTGCTCCGTTCTCGTCTGGGCGGCTCCGCCCGGCTCTCCCGCCCTGTGGGCAAAGCCATGCCTTTCCTGCAGCCCGCTTCTCCACCCTTACCCTGGGGCCTGCCTGGGGCCTCCCAACTAACCCAGCATCTGCTCAGCTCCCTGACTGGTTCGTGGGGGCCTGGCCAGCAACCTGAGTCTGAAAGAGTGTATCTCGGAATCTGCTGCACAGGCCCGGGAAGGGGCGGGGTGGGGGGCTTGCTCTGCTCTGGGATCTCAGTCCTGAGGGCTGCAGAGACCCGGCTTACTGGCAGTCAGCTTCCCCAGCTGCGTGGAGAATTGCAAAATGAAGCCAAGGCAGAGAAGACCGCAGACCCAGGAGGCAGAGAGAGACGCAGGAAACAGCCCCCGGCCCCAGTTCCCACAGAGCCCACAGCCAGCCTGAGCCCTGGATGTCCCAGGCACTTGAGCGTCAGTCCCTCTCTGCTGGAGCTGCTGTTAATCGCTGTCGGTGGCCTGCATTTGCAGCCTCTGCCAAAAATGTCCAAAAACCAGTTGCCTGGGGGGCTTGCTTGAGAATACTTCAGTGGACTGGGCTCCGCAGAACTGAATTCCAGCACTAGCTTTATAACTAACCACCCAGGGGATCTTAGCCAGGGCACTGCATCGTCTTGTGACTCAGTTTCCCCACTCTAAAAAGATTAAATGGCAGAGGTGAGAGCACATTAAAGTCAAAAGCGCTGTGCAGGAGAATGCGTTGGTGTCTCCACACCCAGTGTTCTCTCCCTCCAGACGGAGGCGCCTTAAGAACAGGAGCCTCGTCCTCCTCACCTCCTTACCCTCCACACCTAACGCCAGCCCTGGCCCCCAAAGAGTGCTTTCGAAAAAACCTGGATGGATGTAAACCCCAAAAGATTGAAAGTGGGGCTCACAGAAACACGTGCACACCCACGTGGATTGTAGGATTCTTCACAATAGCTGGGGGGGGGGCAAGGCCAGGCGTGGTAATGCCAGCACTGTGGGAGGCCGAGGTGGGAGGATCACTTGACACCAGGAGTTTAAGACCAGCCTGGCCAACATGGTGAAACCCCATGTCTACTAAAAATACAAAAATCAGCCAAGCGTGGTGGTGGGCGCCTATAGTTCCAGCTACTGGGGAGGCTGAGGCAGGAGAATCACTTGAACCCAGGAGGTGGAGGCTGCAGTGAGCCAAGATCATGCCACTGTACTCCAGCCTGGGCAACAGAGCCAGACTCTGCCTCAAAAAAATAAAAATAAAAATAAGAAAAGAAAGGTGGTTTTAAGCCAGAATCCATCGATGCACGACTGGACAAACAAAATGTGGTGTGTGTGTGCAGATATGCATACGTATGTGATGTGTGTACAGGTGTAATGATGCGTGTGTGCAGATATGCATACGTATGTGATGTGTGTACAGGTGTAATGATGCGTGTGTGCATATATGCATACGTAGGTGATGTGTGTACAGGTGTAATGATGCATGTGTGCAGATATGCATACGTATGTCATGTGGTGTGTACAGGTGTAATGATGCATGTGTGCATATATGCATACATATGTGATGTGTGTACAGATGTAATGATGTGTGTGTGCATATATGCATACGTATGTGATGTGTGTACAGATGTAATGATGCATGTGTGCATATATGCATACGTATGTGATGTGTGTACAGATGTAATGATGTGTGTGTGCATATATGCATACGTATGTGACGTGTGTACAGGTGTAATGATGTGTGTGTGCATATATGCATACATATGTGATGTGGTGTGTACAGATGTAATGATGTGTGTGCATATATGCATACGTATGTGATGTGTGTACAGGTGTAATGATGCGTGTGTGCATATATGCATACGTAGGTGATGTGTGTACAGGTGTAATGATGCGTGTGTGCAGATATGCATACGTATGTCATGTGGTGTGTACAGATGTGTGCATATATGCATACGTATGTGACGTGTGTACAGGTGTAATGATGCGTGTGTGCATATATGCATACGTATGTGACGTGTGTACAGGTGTAATGATGCGTGTGTGCATATATGCATACGTATGTGATGTGTGTACAGGTGTAATGATGCGTGTGTGCATATATGCATACGTATGTGACGTGTGTACAGATGTAATGATGCGTGTGTGCATATATGCATACGTATGTGATGTGTGTACAGGTGTAATGATGCGTGTGTGCATATATGCATACATATGTGATATGTGTACAGATGTAATGATGTGTGTGTGCATATATGCATACGTATGTGATGTGTGTACAGGTGTAATGATGCGTGTGTGCATATATGCATACGTATGTGATATGTGTACAGATGTAATGATGCGTGTGTGCATATATGCATACATATGTGATGTGGTGTGTACAGATGTAATGATGTGTGTGCATATATGCATACGTATGTGATGTGTGTACAGGTGTAATGATGTGTGTGCATATATGCATACGTATGTGATATGTGTACAGATGTAATGATGCGTGTGTGCATATATGAATATGTATGTGATGTGGTGTGTACAGATGTAATGATGCGTGTGTGCATATATGCATACGTATGTCATGTGGTGTGTACAGATGTAATGATGCATGTGTGCATATATGCATACGTATCTGATGTGGTGTGTACAGATGTAATGATGCATGTGTGCATATATGCATACGTATGTCATGTGGTGTGTACAGGTGTAATGATGCGTGTGTGCAGATATGCATACATATGTCATGTGGTGTGTACAGATGTAATGATGTGTGTGTGCATATATGCATACGTATGTGATGTGTGTACAGATGTAATGATGTGTGTGTGCATATATGCATACGTATGTGACGTGTGTACAGGTGTAATGATGCGTGTGTGCATATATGCATATGTATGTGATGTGTGTACAGGTGTAATGATGCGTGTGTGCATATATGCATACGTATGTGATGTGTGTACAGGTGTAATGATGTGTGTGCATATATGCATATGTATGTGATGTGTGTACAGATGTAATGATGCGTGTGTGCATATATGCATATGTATGTGACGTGTGTACAGGTGTAATGATGCGTGTGTGCATATATGCATACATATGTGATGTGGTGTGTACAGATGTAATGATGTGTGTGCATATATGCATACGTATGTGATGTGTGTACAGGTGTAATGATGTGTGTGCATATATGCATACGTATGTGACGTGTGTACAGGTGTAATGATGCGTGTGTGCATATATGCATACATATGTGATGTGGTGTGTACAGGTGTAATGATGTGTGTGCATATATGCATACGTATGTGATGTGGTGTGTACAGAAGTAATGATATATACATATATATACATTCGGTGGAATATTATGCAGCCTTAAAAGAAGAAAATTCTGGCCTGGTGAGGTGGCTCATGCCTGTAATCCCAGCACTTTGGGAGGCAGAGGCAGGCCAATCACAAGGTCAGGAGTTCGAGACCAGCCTGACCAACATGGTGAATCTCCGTCCCTCCTAAAAATACAAAAATTAGCTGGATGTTGTGTCTTATGCCTGTAGTCCCAGCTACTCAGGAGGCTGAGGAAGAATCGCTTGAACTGGGAAGGCAGAGGCCGAAGTGAGCCGAGATCCCACCACTGCCACTCTAGCCCAGGTGACAGAGCAGGACTCTGTCTCAAAAAAAAAAAGAAGAAGAAAAAAATTCTGACGGATGCTGCAGCATGGACAGCATGACATTGAAGACGTTACACTAAGAGAAATGAGCTGTCACAAAGGACACATGCTCTGTGATCCCACTGACATGAGGCCTCTAGGCAGTCAGATTCACAGAGCAGAAAGTAGAATGCTGAGTGCCAGGGGCTGGGAGGGGGGATGAGGAGTTGTTGGTTTTTTGAGGGTTTGGGGACGGAGTCTCACTCTGTCACCCCGGCTGGAGTTCAGTAGCTTGATCTCGGCTCACTGCAACCTCCGCCTCCCAGGTTCAAGTGATTCTCCTGCCTCAGCCTCCCGAGTAGCTGGAACTACACGCATCCGCCACCACAGCTGCCTGATCTTTGTGTTTTTAGTAAAAACCAGGTTTCATCGTGTTAGCCACGCTGGTCTCAAACTCCTGAACTCAAGTTTGCGGTGATTCGCCCGCCTCAGCCTCCCAAAGTGCTGGGATTACAGGCGTGAGCCACCGCCCCCAGCCTGGGGAGCTGTGATTTCACAGGGACAGCATTTCAGTTTGGGAAGATGGAAAGAGCTCTAGAATTGAATGATTACTACACAGCACCGTGGATGTGTTTAATTTCACCGAACTATAGGCTTACAAATGCTTAAGACAGTAAACTTAATGTTACGTGTCTTGCCGCAATTTAAAACAGAAACCTAGAAAGCATAGACTTGAAATACACGGCATGGGAAACGCAAGGCGGCTTCAGTAAACAAAACTGGGAAGCCCAACGCGCACGGCTTATTCGCCATGGAAACGGCTCTTGGAATCATGACATAAATCCTTTGGCCTTTGCAAAAAACTAGTCATGACTCAAGCCAGCTCAGCGAAATACCTCCCTCACTTTGAAACCACAGCTGTGGACCCAGAGGCGCTGCCCCAGCGCTCACCCTCACCGTGCCAGGCGATGAGATCACTCAACCCTCACGAAGGCAGTGAGGTGCGGCCATTCTCCTCCCTACCGTAAGTGTGACACCAGTGGGGCCACAATAGTGCCCGTGACTTGCCACGAATGCGCAGCCGGTGAGTGGAGGCAGGCCAGGACAGGACCAGCCTCCCCGGACAAGCCTCCTTGCCTGCTAGCTGTTTCTGCACTTGCAGAGGTTACAGTGCCAACCGCGGCAGTCTCTGAGGTTCAGGGCAAGCCCTTCCACATTATACTTTATCAACGTATACGTGGTTCTGAGGCCAGAGACGGGACTTGACTCCAGAGGCGGGGCTCGGACACAAGACCAGATTGAGGATTAGTTAAAATAGGGCCAGGCCAAAGCAGCTTTCAATCAGGCACGCCTGCCAGGATGCTATACCAACTAACCGTTGCCGTGGCAACATCCAGGTGTTACAGCCCCTTTCCATGGCAATGACCCACGATTACTACCCCTTCCCTAGAAATTTCTGCATGAACTGCCCCCTAATCTATATGCAATTAAAAGTGGGCATAGGGTAGGGGCAGTGGCTCATGCTTGTAATCCCAGCACCTTGGGAGGTCAAGAAGGGTGTATCATGAGGTCAGGAGTTCAAGACCAGTGTGGCCAAGATGGTGAAACCCTGCCTCTACTAAAAATACAAAAATTAGCCAGGCACAGTGGCAGACGCCTATAAGCCCAGCTACTCAGGAGGCTGAGGCGGGAGAATCACCTGAACCCAGGAGGCGGAGGTTGTAGTGAGCTGAGATTGTACCATTGCCCTCCAGCCTGGGAGACAAGAACAAGACTCCATCTAAAAAAAAAAAAAAAAAATGAGTATAAATATGGCTGCTACTCTCTGCCCACGGAGTAGCCCTGCTCTGCGGGAGCAGTCACGGAGCTGTAACACTGCCATGTCAATAAAACTGTCCTCTGCTACCTCTGGTTTGTCCTTGAAGTATTTCCTGAGCAAAGCCAAGAAGCTTTGCAGGCCAAGCCCCACTTTGGGGCTCACCTGCCCTACATCAGTTTCCGTTTCTTCAATGCGTGTGTCTTAGTTCTGCAGTCTGAAACCTGTTTCAGCAGGAACATTCATCTACACAGGGATGTAGGAGGCAACAAGGCAACAAGCAGCACAGGTTTTGTTCTTCACAAAGATCTCATACAGCCAGTGTCTGCCTTGGTCTTCAAAGCAACCTGGCAGGTACATATTGGCCCATTTTGGAGACAGGGATAGAGTACGGATGAGACTGACTTCCCTGTCCAACTACAAAGTAATCCTTTGACCAGGGCTTCCACCCCCAGGTTCAGCAGAGCCCAGAGCTGCACCTCCACATTCTGCGAGCCAGGGCCTCCTCCCCGCACCCGGTGGCCTCTCCACCTCCATGCTCCTTCCACACCCGGATCATCACACACCCCTGGCGCCCTGCTTTGGAATTGGAATGACCACCTACATAAAGGGTGGTGGCTCATTCACCTCTGAACCCTGAGCACCTGATGCTGAAGCCAGGGGCTTAACTGTATGCTGAAGGAGCAGAGGTAAGAAACGGGGAGGAAGGAAGAAAGACAAGCAAAGAGATTGGGGGACAGTTGTTGGCACATGGACCTAAGAGAGACTGCCCGGCTGGAGAATCCCAGCAGGGCCATTGCCTTTTCCAGGAATCCCTCGCGATTTCGTATGGTGGCTGTTGCGGAAGCGTCCAGGATAGCATCAGAGTCAAACGACAATTGTCTGTGAATGACACAACGACAAAGCAGCCAGGGGTGAAGATGTGACCAGAGCTCTCTCAGCCAGGTGCGGCGGCTCTCGCCTGTAGTCCCAGCACTTTGGGAGGCCGAGGCGGGCGGATCACCTGAGCTCAGGAGTTCAAGACCAGCCTGGCCAACGTGATGAAACCCCGTCTCTATAAAAATACAAAAAATTAGCTGGGGGTAGTGGCACACGCCTGTAATCCCAGCTACGCAAGAGGCGGAGGCAGGAGAATCGCCTCAACCCAGGAGGCAGAGGTTGCAGTGAGCAGAGATTGAGTCACTGCACTCCAGCCTGGGCGACAGAGCGAGATTCCATCTCAAGAAAAGCAAAAGTTCTCTCTGCCCAGAGCCTGTCACCTGTGTCTGTGCAGGGCACCTGGCATGCCAGGGAGCTGCCACCTCTAGGACCAGCCCCCAGGCTGTGACAGGCAGGACTATCCCCAGCTTTCTTGGCGCTGGGCAGGGCAGCTCCAAGGCAGGTTCCACACCATCCTCCACTGGGAGTGAGCCCAGTGACCGTGGTGGTCACCTGCCCTGGAGAAGTCCCCTTGCTCGGCTTCCTTCCTCTCCCCTTCTCATTCCTCCACTTTCCTCCCGGCACTTCCCTTCCTGGGATCTTCTCCCAAGTAACCTACTTGCACTCAAAGCTTGATCTCAAGGTTGGCTTTTGGGAACCCAAAGACAAGAAGCCAGGCCCTCTCTGGGCCCGTGAGGGGCACTGAAATTGAACAAGAAGTAGGCCTTTGCTTCGAGCCCCTGGTTAGAGGTTGGAGTCACCTGTGGTGGCAGCATGACTTATGGAGCTGGGGTTAGGAGCCCCATTCAGACAAGGCTCAGGGAGGCAGAAGAGGTCACCTAGGCCGCAGGCTAGGAAATGGCAGGCTGGGATGGCCCTGGGAGCTGTCTCACTCCAGAGCTCAAGCTCTTAGCCACCTACTCCACTGCAGGAAAGAGGGAGGGCGGGAGGACAGAGCAAGCTCCCCGCAGCTCATGCCTCACAGCAGGGACCAGGCTGTGGCCTGTGGCGGGGACTCTGGCTGCACCATGAGCTGGCCAAGGGCACGAAAGCCTGCCCAGGCCCTCCGTGTCCTCCAGCCTCTGCTGGCCGTCATTTCCTGCCCCTGCCATCAGAGTTGAAGAGGTAGCCCTCACCTTGGCAGGCTCTAGAAGATACGGCGCTGCTCAGAGTCTCCCAGCACAGGAGCACCCCGTTCTCGGGCATCTCAGGAGAAAGCGGGCTGGCCTCTGCATGCAGGGACCCCACTGAAAACGACCTTGGCACCCCCTCTTCAGGCCTTCCTGGGGGCCCGGCTCTGCCTGTGGTGGGGTCGGGAGGGAGGTGGAGGGCTGGATCTTTGCTCGGACCCTCCCTTGGTTGGGCCGAAGGAGCCTCACCGGTGGCTTGGGGTTTGCTTTCCAGAGGCTGTGCTTTCCCTGGCAGCTTAGCACAGTCCCTCACATCCTTCCCGGGAGCCATGGCAGGGCTGGCAGGACCTCGGCTCTGCAAATGGCTGATCCCAGCGTGCGCGTCTTGCCTCCCTGACCTCCTCTTGGTGCTGAAGGGGTGCAGCCCTGACGGTGCTCTGATAATAATTTGATTTCTAAAATGTGCCTGGGTTATAAACCGTCAGAAACTGCTGACCCTCAGTGTGTGAAGGCGAAGTGACAGCACAACTCCCAGCACCACCACTGCAATTTTCCTCTCCGTTACGGAAGCAAAAAGCCCAACTTGCACTGCATCCTGGGGGTTCATCCCTTGCAACCCCGGGAAGAAGGCAGAAGGGGAGCTTTCTGAAGAAGACCCCAGCTTTACGAATGCCTCCGCTTCCTCTGCATGGTGAACGGCAGCTTCACGGGACTGCACCACATTCTTGGCATCTTTCTCCCACAGAACCACAAGATTTTGCAGATGAGGAAACTGAGGCTCGGAGCAAATAAGCAATTTCTCCAAAGCCACACAGCTAAATAGAGCCTGTTTCAAGTAAAGCAACCAAGCCAGCCTTCTCCCCGCCATCTGAATTGCCTCCTCCAGACTCAGAAATTTGCCAAACTGGGGAGCTGGACATGCAGCAGGAGCCTAGCCCAAGACTGCATGCCCACCCTCAGAACCTGGGACTGCACAGGAGCTGCACTGCCATGAGAGCCTAAGACCTCCTGTGACACATGGTGGAGGGGACTTGGGGCAACCAGAAAACCCTCAAGAGACTGGGACTTAGACATTCAAAGAAAGGGAAGGGCAGAAGTGAAAGAAGGACAGGACGGTTCAGCTAAATGAAATAATAAACGTGAGACCAGAGAGAGCACACTCCCACAAAGACTTGCCAACAAAACCTGCTGGACTCAGGCAACTTTCCACCCATCTACCCTTCCATCCTTCCATCCACCATCCATCTTTCCATTCCTCCATCCATCCATCCTTCCAACCACCCACTCACCAACCCATTCATCCATCATCCATCCATCCACCCACTCATCCATCATCCATGCATGTATCCATCTAATATCCCTCCATCCTTCCATCCATCCATCCACCATCCATCTACACATTCCTTCACCCATCCTTCCTTCCACCTACCCACCAACCAACTCACCCACCCATCACCCACATCTTCCATCCATCTATCCATTCCCATCCATCCATCTTTCCATCCACCCACCCCCAACCCACCCATCCATCATTCAGTCATCCATTCAGTCATCCATCATCCATGCTTCTATCCACCCAATATCCATCCCTCCCTCCATCTATCCATCCATCCACTATCCAACTACCCATTCCCCTGTCCATCCATCCTTCCATCCACCCATTCATCACCCATCTGTCATCCATCCATCCATTCATTCATCATCTATCCACCTATCTATCCATCCAATATCCATCCATCCCTCTGTCCTTTTGTCTATCCATCCTCTCAACAAACATTTATTTCCTCTGTGTTGGGCACTATCCTCAAGAAAGCCAGTCCAATAAAACAGAAACGCAGAGACAACATTGGTAGAAGTTAAAGGGGCTGTAACAGAAAGAAGCACTGAGGTCTGAGGAGACCCAGGAGGCACCCAACCCATGCAAGGATTGTCAAGGAAGGCTTCCTGGAGCGGGTAGCCCCAGATCCGAATATCAGAGGATGAATATGGTGCCCAAGCAAAAGAAAATGGCCATTTCACCAAAAGGGCAAAACGGGGCACTGCCAAACTGCTTGTTCAAGGGACTAGAGGTGGGTCCATGTGGGCTGGAGGGAAGGGCATCTGTGCAAGGGTGCGGAGAGAGAGGGTTGAAGAAGAGGGCTGTGATGGAGGGTTAAGCTCCCCTTTGAGAATCTTGATATAGAGCTGAAATCTGGGGAAAACGTGGTGCCCAACTTTGGAGAGATAAGCACCAGGGACAACCAGTGAGGCCATTAGTGAAGAAGACCAAGTGAAGAGAGAGGAGCTTAGAGCCACAGCCACTGAAGAATGGGGGAGAGGGGTCAAGGCCACCCAACCCCCAGCTGGGGAGGAAGAACAGGGCTTGTGCTTCCAGACACAGCCAGGTGAGGGCTGGAACTCTAAGACCCATCATCAATGTCCCCTGGCCCCAACACTGGAGGTCCCAACCAAGGACAAATGAAGACCTGCATGTATTTCAGTTAGCACCATGTTTTTAAAAACATTAATCTGAAGGTTTTTAGTCAAGAGTTAAATCAGAAATCGTTAATGACTGCGGCAGCCTAGCACTGGCCAACCAGAGTGGACTCGAGCCTTGGTGCTGGAGCAGGTTCCAGAAGGCCCTGCTGGCCAGGGGCTGATCGTTTAGCTGCTGAGTCCGGAGGGGCTCCTGGGGGTCCAGGGCAGCAGGGCCACAGCTGCTGACCACCCGTACCAAAGCATTTGATCATCTGGACAGCTGGTGTGGCCATGTCAGTGCAGACAGGCCACACATCTGTCCTGCCTTTGAACAGGGTCTGCAGGCTCCACCCAGTCGACCACAGTCCCCACGACGCCCTATCATCTTACGCCTGGCAGATGACATGTTTGAATTCCTAATGCTTCATCTTACAGAGCCCAGAGAAGCCACATCAGTGGCCAACACCCCCTAGCCACAAGCTGCAGGGTCCGCATAAGAGGTGAGCTGACACCAGCAACAGGTGTCCTCGGCACAAACTGCACACCAGCCTCTCAGTGCGTGCACATTCCTGGAACAGGGTGTCCACATGTTCGCCCCAGTACAGTGCCCTTTCGGGAGCAATCATAACAACTGTGCCCGCTACCACTGAGGGCGGACCCCGAGCCCCGACAGCACTGTCAGCCCCCGAACTGCACAATGTCCTAGGGGCCTGTGATGTCCCCCACTGTTCTTAGGTGAGGAAGTGGAGGCTCAGAGGTGGGGAGAAGTGAGTTGCCCCTGGACACACAGCCCAGTGGGGGTTAAACTCCAATACTGGCGCCCTTGCCCCCTGCCCCAGACATCCCCAGAGAAGTCCCTCCAGGTAACAGATTCTGAGGTGCAGCCTATGACAGCAGCAAGGGTCCAGGAAGCCACTGGGGTCACCAGCCATGCAGAGCGAAGGAGCAGGATGGATGGGGGAGTCCCAGGTGGCATCACGCTCACTTGCTCCTCTCAGAAGTAATTCGGCCCCCGTCATGACCCTGGAGCTGGGCGTGCCAGCTTGGTGGATTCTCCCACAGCCCCGCAGGGATGCCTGGTGAGCCCCATCTCCCAGGGGCAATATAAGCCCGAATCACATGGAAGAAGGTGGCAGAAGCAGGGCTGGGACCACAGCATGCCACCACATCACCTCCACACTGCCCTCTCGTCACCTCCACATCACTATCCAAAGTCTTCATGTCACCTCCACGTCACCTCCACAGCATCACAATAATATCCCCTCACCTCCATAACACTTTCACATCACCTGTATGTCACCACCACAGTATCTCCCCATCCCTTCCCCAGCAGTTCAGCGTCCCGTCCTCATCACCTCCACAACACCTCCCAATCACCTGAGCTTCACCTCCACGGCACCTCCAAATCACCTGAGCTTCACCTCCACGGCGCCTCCCAATCACCTGAGCTTCACCTCCACAACACCTCCCAATCACCTGAGCTTCACCTCCACGGCGCCTCCCAATCACCTGAGCTTCACCTCCACAACACCTCCCAATCACCTGAGCTTCACCTCCACAACACCTCCCAATCACCTGAGCTTCACCTCCACAACACCTCCCAATCACCTGAGCTTCACCTCCACAACACCTCCCAATCACCTGAGCTTCACCTCCACGGCGCCTCCCAATCACCTGAGCTTCACCTCCACGGCGCCTCCCAATCACCTGAGCTTCACCTCCACGGCGCCTCCCAATCACCTGAGCTTCACCTCCACGGCGCCTCCCAATCACCTGAGCTTCACCTCCACAACACCTCCCAATCACCTGAGCTTCACCTCCACAACACCTCCCAATCACCTAAGCTTCACCTCCACGGCGCCTCCCAATCACCTGAGCTTCACCTCCACAACACCTCCCAATCACCTGAGCTTCACCTCCACAACACCTCCCAATCACCTGAGCTTCACCTCCACAACACCTCCCAATCACCTGAGCTTCACCTCCACGGCGCCTCCCAATCACCTGAGCTTCACCTCCACGGCGCCTCCCAATCACCTGAGCTTCACCTCCACAACACCTCCCAATCACCTGAGCTTCACCTCCACAACACCTCCCAATCACCTAAGCTTCACCTCCACGGCGCCTCCCAATCACCTGAGCTTCACCTCCACGGCGCCTCCCAATCACCTGAGCTTCACCTCCACAACACCTCCCAATCACCTGAGCTTCACCTCCACGGCGCCTCCCAATCACCTGAGCTTCACCTCCACGGCGCCTCCCAATCACCTGAGCTTCACCTCCACAACACCTCCCAATCACCTGAGCTTCACCTCCACGGCGCCTCCCAATCACCTGAGCTTCACCTCCACAACACCTCCCAATCACCTGAGCTTCACCTCCACGGCGCCTCCCAATCACCTGAGCTTCACCTCCACGGCGCCTCCCAATCACCTGAGCTTCACCTCCACAACACCTCCCAATCACCTGAGCTTCACCTCCACGGCGCCTCCCAATCACCTGAGCTTCACCTCCACGGCGCCTCCCAATCACCTGAGCTTCACCTCCACGGCGCCTCCCAATCACCTGAGCTTCACCTCCACAACACCTCCCAATCACCTGAGCTTCACCTCCACAACACCTCCCAATCACCTAAGCTTCACCTCCACGGCGCCTCCCAATCACCTGAGCTTCACCTCCACGGCGCCTCCAAATCACCTGAGCTTCACCTCCATGGCGCCTCCCAATCACCTGAGCTTCACCTCCACGGCGCCTCCAGATTGCCTTCAATATTGCCCTCTCTGGTCTATCTTTTCTTTCCATCTTTTTTTCTTTTCGTGTTTAATAATTCTTTTTTTTTTTTTCAGACAGTGTCTCACTCTGTTGTCCAGGCTGGAGAGCAATGGCGCAATCTGGGCTCACTGCAACCTCTGCCTCCCTGGTTCAAGCGATTCTCCTGCCTCAGCCTCCCCAGTAGCTAGGATTACAGGCGTGTACCACCATGCCCAGCTAATTTTGTATTTTTAGTAGAGATGGGGTTTCTCCATGTTGGTCAAGCTGGTCTCAAACTCCTGACCTCAGGTGATCCACCTCCCTTGGCCTAATAATTCTCTATTTGATGTTTCTCAAGTTATAAAAGTAAGGCCGGGCACAGTGGCTCATGCCTTTAACTCCAGCACTAGCACTTTGGAAGGCTGAGGCAGGCAAATCACCTGAGGTCAGGAGTTCAAGACCAGCCTGGCCAACATGGTGAAACCCTGTCTCTACAAAAATACAAAAATTAGCCGGGTGTGGTGGTGGGTGCCTGTAATCCCAGTTACTCGGGAGGCTGAGGTGGAAGAATCACTTGAACCTGGGAGACGGACATTGCAGTAAGTCAAGATCATGCATTGCCTTCCAGCCTGGGCAACAGAGCGAGACTCCGTCTCAAATAAATACATAAAAGTAAATCACGTGTGACTGACACCGAATCAAAACAATATGAAGACGTGAGAGGACAAAGTCCATCCCCACCCTCCTCGCCCCACAGTCCACCCTCTCTGCCCGCCATCTCCGGTGTGACTGGTACCACAGCCCCACCCGCAGCCTCCCCGCTGGGCTCCTGGACCCTGCGAGCCTATATGTGGAGAGAGTCTGCGTGATGCTTTTTGACTGGGGAACATCAATGGTCTCGCAATGAGGCGCCGGCCCTTTCCTCCTCGGTCACACGTCAGGACCTTCCCTGCAGTCAGGCAGCATTCGCCCACTGCTATCACTGTTCCACTTTTCTGACTTCATTTTTTCTGATACCACTAAGTCCCAAAGATCACCGGCACCTGTTGGAATTTTGGCAAAGCCACGCCCTTCCTCCTGAAGCTCCTCCCTTGCGGGGGTTCCTCGGTGCCTTCGCTCATGTTGCTGCGTCATCCAAGGGCTCAGGGCCCAAGAGGGCCTGGGGCCTCCACCAAGAAATGACATTAATAACTCGTTAATAATTGCTTATGAATCACTGTGCTCCATAACAGACAATCCACGCTTGCCCTGGAAACTGGAACGTCACCGGGGCCCAGCAGAACAGCAGGGGAGGCTGGAAGTCCCAGGCTAGCCCTGCCGAGGCCTCAGGGAACAGGCAGGTGGGCACAGCTCTGCACTCAGGGAGCTGGGGGAAGAATCCCTGTCTGAACTCTCCCCAAGGGAAGGTTCACTTCCCGTCTATGGCTCTTTTTCATCAACTAATAAATTAGTCTTCTTTCCTATCAATTTAAAAAATTCATCTTGGCCAGGTGTGGTGGCTCTTGCCTGTAACCCCAACACTTTGGGAGGCCAAGGCTTGAGGCCAGGACTTTGAGACCAGTCTGGGGAACATAGTGAGACCCCAATTGTACACATGATAAAAAGAATTAGCCAGGTGAAGTGGCAAGGCACACCTGTGGTCCCAGCTACTCAGGAGGCTGAGGTGGGAGAATCCCTGGAGCCCAGGAGTTTGAGGTTGCAGTGAGCCGTGATCATGCCACTGCACTCCAGCCTGGGCAACAGAATGAGACCGTGTCTCAGAAAAAATTGAGTCACTGCAATGATGCTTTTGCAAAATAAATAACAATTGACATAAAAAGTAAATAAATAAGCCAGGTGCAGTGGCTCATGCCTATAATCCCAGCAACTCAGGAGGCTGAGGCAGGAGGATCCCTTAAGTCAGAAGTTCAAGACCAGCCTGGACAACATAGTGAGAGCCCATCTCTTGAAAAAAAAAAATTGTTCAATTAGCCTGCTGTGATGGTGCATGCCAGTAGTCCCAGCTACTCAGGAGGCTGATGCGGGAGGATTGCTCGAGCCCAGGATGTTGAGGCTGCAGTGAGCTATGATGGCACCACGGCACTCCAGCCTGGGTGACAGAGAGACCCTCCAACTCTAAGAAAAATAGATAAAATTAATTAAATAAAATGAAACCTTCAAAAAAACTCCTATTCCAGGCCCACATGTAATGCCACCTCCTTGGGGAAGCCTCCCAGGATATGCCCCTGCTCAGAATTTTCTCTCTTCCTCTGTGATCCGCAGCCCCTGAGGGCTTCCCATGGTGGGGTCCGGGGGCTGTGCAGACTGAGACTCGTACTTGTTGAGGACCCTGGCAGGACGCCCTCCATTCTAGTGGCATCAGTGGCAGAACAAGGGCCACTGGCCGGAGCTGTGGGAGGGGTGGTTGGCTCAGTCTCAGGGAGAGTTTGCTCTCGGAGTGGTCCACAGGGGCCTCCTGGTCAGGCAAGGAGCTCCCTGTTTCTGGGATGTCCAAGCCAAGCGGGGCGGGGCCGGGCCTCCTGCGAAGCCGTAACGAGACACCGCAGACCACGGGGCACAAAAAAACAGAAATCGTTTCCTCACTCACAATCTGGAGGCTGGGGGTCCAAGGTCAATGTGTCGGGAGGGCTGGTTCCATCTGCGGCCTTGCTCCTCGGCCTCAGTTCTCACAGGGTCTTCCCTCTGTGCGTGCTGTATCCTAATCTCTTCCTATAAAGACACCAATCAGATTGGATGGCGGCCCACCCTCATGTCCTCACTTTGCCTTAATTATTTCCTTCAAGACCCTCATTCCAAATGATACTGGGGGGATGTGAGGGTGATCTGGCTGCGACATCTGCCATGCATTGATCGTCAGGTTGATTCGGCGGGCCTTGCTGGCTAGGCGGGTGTCTCCTTCCTCCCTCGCTGCTCCATGTATGTCCCTCCTGAGGCAGCACGCTCCGTCAACCGTCCCCGACGGAGGAGGACCGGTCTTTGGTCAAGGGTATACGAGTTGCCGCACTGCCCTGCTAGAGCCTCCAAACAAGCTCTCAAGGTCCAAATGACACTGGGGGTTTGGGCTTCAACACAGGAATCTGGGGTGCACAGTGCAACCAAGAAGCTATGGCCTCTCGTGGGATGGGACAGAGACGTCTACCGTCACGGCTGCGACTTCCAGCTGGAAGAGCTATGAAGCCAGGATCAGTGTTTGGTGGCTACCCTGGGGGTCAGGAGACCTGGGCCCTCGTCCCAGCCCCTCTGTGCCTGTGCTTTGGGGCCTTGGCTGAGTCTCTGCTTCCATGAGCCCCTTGTCCTCCCCATTCCATCAGGATATGTTGTCCAACACCCACTGTGGCCCAAGAAATAGAGCGTGTCCACCCAGCACCTCCATGGCTGGCTCCAGGCCTGGCACAGCTGGAGCAAAGCCACTCCTGGTCCCTGAATAGGTGAGAACAGAAGGCCAGGAGGGCATGCCCCTTCACCACTGCTGCCATACTGGCCACCCCTTGGTGGCCACAGCAGTTAGGCATCACAGACGACTATTCCAGCCACTCCGTCTCAGCCCACTGGCCCTGCCTCAGAAGGCTGAGGCATTGCCAAGGTCACGGTTCCCTCACCGCTGGGCGGAGGTCTGAACCACACCATGGTAGACTGACCCATGGTGCTGCCTGGTTTGCTAACAGTACTTATCATTCCATCCTTGCTAGAAAAACAAAGCCGCGCGTTCATTGCAGATAATTTATAAAATGCAGAAATGAATAGAACTAAAGTCACCTGCCATCCCCAGGCCCAGCAAAATGACATCTTGGTGTCCTCACCTGTTGGAAACAGATGCTCGGTGCCGCAAAGAAGAATCAGCACTGAGACAAAGGATCTTTCAGCAACGCAATTTTTACTTCCAGGACTGCAGGAAGGGGACCCTCACTAGCCATCGTGCCACAAGAGTGCAACGCACAAAGGAAAACACACAAATTTATCCCTTACTGATGTGCCTGATCTCCATTGGCTGAAGCCAGACCACAGTTTAAACTAAAACCAGATTGGCTAATAATTTAAAACTTTTCTAAACAGGTAAAGCAATGGAGAGCTGGGACATGCCTGTGAGCATGTCCAGCACAGATATCTTGGTTAAAGTACAAGGACATAGAAGGTACTATGTGCCTGTAAGCACGGCGTGTCTAACAGCTACATAGGGTGGGGCTAAACAAAGTTACTAGCACACTTATGATTTAACAAGAAAGGAAACTTGAAAAAGGAAATTTTCTACTTCCCATATAACCTCTCTCTTTGGTTTTGCATAAATGGCCCAATGGCAGCTGGCCCACCAGCCCCTGCCGTGGGCTCCCCAACCACAGAGCATGGCTGGGTACCAGGACTCTGCTGCAGGTTCTGGGGGAGCCAAGGAAGTTGAGGCATTCACTGCCACACCTACTAACAAGCCTCTTGACAGCCTGTCCCCCCAGTAATCACCTTCTCCCAGGTCTCCCTTGGCCACACCATCCCCCAGGGATGGCATCCCTCTCTGTCTCTGCACCAGCCCATGCCCAGCCCTCCTGGTTCCAGCTCCTCCTCTGCAGGTCCCCCAACATCAGGCCATAGCCACGGCCTCATCGGGCAGCTGGGCACACATGTCCCTCCCTGCTCAGAAGCCAGCTCTCATCAATTGAATCCAGCTCAACTCGTATTAGTCCAGCACCTGCTAGGCGCCAGACGCTGCATCAGTCCTGGGGATACACAGGGAAACAGAGTCCTCAGCCTCAGGGACTCTGTATCTGAGGGTCAGGGTTGGAATTAACCCACAGAAAGGGCCAGGCACAACACGTGATGGGCCACTCTGCAGAGGAGGTCAGTTAGAAACTGCCTAACAGTGACAGTAAGCACCTTGAGGGCAGGTGCAGGCTCACCCTCATGTCCCCTCCAGGCCCCTCCACAGGGGTGCCCAGCCCAGAGTGGCCCCATTCTAGGCTCAGCACTGGCTCAGAGCTGCCCCCAGGGTGCACTAATTCCAGAGACTGGCGGCCTCTGTGCACATGGGCAACAGGGCTCTGGAAGCCCCTGTGTGGCCCCAGAAGAGATGCAGGTGCTGACCAAAAGACCCAAGGACTTGGGTACAGAGCCCTCTGCTCCATACCCTGAGATAGTCCCTCCATCTCGTTACTTGATTTTCTACAAAATTAGAATTTTGCTCTATAAACATCTCCTATTTTGCATTTTTGGAAAGTATAACCCATGGCATGTTCTGGCTGATATAGAATGTTCCCACACAGGCCTGCAGCATGCACTTAGCTCCTTCTCTCTGGCTGATGTCCAGGTGTCGGATTCCTCCGTTTTCACGCTGCTGAGAAAGACATACCCAAGACTGGGCAACTTACAAAAGAAAGAGTTTTATTGGACTCACAGTTCCACGTGGCCGGGGAGGCCTCACAATCATGGTGGAAAGTGAAAGGCACTTCCTACATGGCAGTGGCAAGAGAGAGAACGTGTGCAGGGAAACTCCCATTTTTAAAATTATCAGATCTCGTGACACTCATTCACTGTAATGAGAACAGCACGGGAAAGACCCCCCCCCCATAAATTCAGTCACCTCCCACCAGGTTTCTCCCATAACACGTGGAACTTGTCAGAGTTACAATTCAAGATGAGATTTGGGTAGGGACATGAGGCGAGATTTGGGTAGGGACACAGCCAAACCATATCAGGTGTTTTGTTTTGTTTTGTTTTGTTTTGTTTTGTTTTGTTTCTCCTGTTGAGATGGCCTCAGGGCATGGGAAGCATCCTGGCCCCCACCAAAGCTCCATGCCCTGGAGGCTGAGCTGTTCTGGGATCCGGCAGCATCTGGCTCCTGCCTTGTGGTTTCCCATCCAATGACAGGAGCCCCGTGGCCGACCTCCTGCCCTCACCTCCATCCCCGGTTAATAGAAGGAGTGAAGGGATTCAGGGAGAGGGCTGGGGGCCAGGGCAAGCTGGAAGCAAGGCCTACTCCTTGAAGTCTAGAGCAGATGCAAATTATTTGTATCTGCCAAGGGCTCTGAAGACTAGGAGGGAAAGGGTCCCCCCCAGGGCACACACCAAGGGTCTCAACCCCTCCTGATAGCTGCCTC
Source organism: Callithrix jacchus (assembly GCF_049354715.1). Lineage (NCBI taxonomy): Eukaryota > Metazoa > Chordata > Mammalia > Primates > Cebidae > Callithrix > Callithrix jacchus. The sequence continues at coordinate 187,336,916 of NC_133504.1, read as the reverse complement.
CACCTTTCACCTAACCCTGCTCAGGGGACAGAGAGCTGGGGTGGAGGTCACAGTCAGAGACACCTTGAGGCTGCTTCTTTACTCATATTTTGGGGTGAAATATTCTAGTTTTCTCCAGCATGATCTTCTCATGAGATGTCAAAATCCTGGGAGCCAATTCTGAGTAGTAGATCCGTAAGTGCACGGTGATTACTAAATTAAGGAGGCAGCAGCCCCTCTGGACTGGATTCTCCTTGGCCAGTGGCATGGGTGGGTGCACCTGCTTCAGTAAAACTTCTGTTATGCCAGCCTAGGGCTTCCGTCTTTATGGGGAGGAGCCACCAGCGTGGGGAGACAGGAGCAGGCTTGGTACAGCAAGAGCCTAGAGTTGGGTAGGGATTGGGGCTTGGCAAGTGGTGCCTGGAGACAGTCATTCATTCGTTCATTCCTCCCTCACCGGGTGGGTAGCACCTCCACCTGACAGGTTCTGTCTAGACACCAGGGACACTACAGTAGCCAAGTCCCCAGCCTCATGAGCTGCTGCTCCAGTGAGGGAGGAGAAGACAATAAGCCTGTGCCCGATACAAAATTCAGCCCCTGATGAAAAGGAGGGAAAGCAGGCCCGGATCCCAGAAATCGTCTAACACCTGCAGGGTGTGGACTGGCCCTGGATGAAGCGGGGGCACGGATGGCTGGAAATGGGAGAGGGCCAGTTCCACCTGCGTCCTAAAAGCCCTCTCTGGAAGGGATGGATGGAGGCCAGGCAGGAGGCTACTATAGTAACCCAAGGAGAGAGGCTGGTGGGCTGGCCCTGGCGCCTCGGGGGGCAGAGAAGAGGGCTGGGCAGGGGAAGCAGCCAGGGCTGGGGGCCAGTGGGCACTGCTGCACACCTGCACCAGGGAGCAGGCAGTGAGCTGGCCCTCGAAGTCAGACACCCCCAATGCTGCTGCTGGGGGACAGGCTGGAAAGCAGAGTATCTTCTTGCTGCCCCTGGAAACCCCCATGTCGAAGGTCAAGGTTTTGAGCAGAAAAATTTACCAAAAAATAAGGATCGGGGTGGGGAGGGGGGAGAAATAGGAAAATGATTGCCTCTGCTGGGTGGATCCCATGCTGCTTTAAATAAGGGGCTGAAATGCGCATGACTCTGTTAGGAAATGGGAGGTCCGCCTGCAGTCACCTCAGTCCTGGGATGGGGGTGTCCACAGGGGTCACACTGGTTTAAAGAGGGGAGGACAAGGGCCGAGGTATGGTGGGGGTGGCTGGAGCGGAGCCCAATGGGATGGGCAGAAAGGACTGTGCGCCTCTCAGTCACTGCCCTGCATGTTGGGAGTCCAAGGCGGGAGAGGAAACGCCCCTCCTGTGGCCCTGGGAACAGCAATAGTACTGTCCTCCTCATTGTCAACAGGACAGGCTCTGCTCTCACCCCTCACCGAGTGATGCATGCCACATCCTCTCTTCCACTCTGCCAGGGAGGAGCCATTCCCCCATTTACAGATGAGAAAACTGAGGCCCAGACTACTTAAATAACTTGTCCAAGTTGTGGTTTGTGAGCCATAGACCTGGGACCCAACCTCGACCCACCCTCGAGCCGGTCAGCGCAACCCCTGCCATCTAGGCTTGGAGGCAACAGGGCAGCCTGCATGGGCTGTCTCTGCCCCAGAGTCCAAAGAGGCGTGTCCACATCTCCCTGTCGGATTGACGAGTCCTGAGTGGAACCCCAGCATGTCCATGGGATTCAGGGGAGACTCTGTTATGACCACACGTGCACACACACACTCACACACCACACTCACACCACACACACAGACTCGAAACCAGAGAAGAGAAGCAGTAGCTTCAGCCACCAAGTGGCCACGAAGGTGTCTCAGACTTTCCTGTGGATTGAAGGCTGAGGCTGAGAGGGAAGGGAGTTTGGCTGGGAAAAGAATGAGGGCTGGTAGGGAGCACCAGGAAGCCACTTTCTCTCCTGGGACACCAGGTCCCACAGCTGCCCTCTCCATGGCACTCCCCAGCCCTGGAACAGCAAATCCTCTGCCCACCTCCCCTGGACCCTGTGCTGGCCCCTCTTGGGATCCCATCACGGGATACCCCCTTGTCTCCAAGCACCCACCAGTGGCCACACCAGATCCACTAAGGCACTGGTGCCTCGGAGAGCTGGCCAGACACACTGCACACAGGGCAGGTGGTCTTCTCGGGGCCAGGGCCTTCTCGGGGACTGGAGGGGCATTTAAGAGGAAAGGAAATCCACTCTGAGCTATAGAATGAAAACAGGGGCAGCTACTCACCCACACAGGGAGCCCCAGGCTGGGCACTGTCCTGGAGGGTCAGATGCCCAGCCCTCATATCACCAAGATGCCTTGGTACCCACAAGCCCAAAAGAGGGCTGGCCAGAGGAGGGCAGTGAATGTCCCCAGCTCAGAGTATAGATGATGGGTTCCCTAAGAGCCAGGCCAGCAGGAATGCAGGTGGGGCCCTGGAGGATCATATATGGGGATGTGCATTTGATCATCCTCTTCGCTAGCTCCCAGGTTCATCAGCCTGGAGTGCTCAGGCCCAGAGTGAGGGGTCCTGTCCCAGGCACACAGTAAGGTCTCCAACTGCTGGCGTCAAGCCCAGGAATGGGTGATGCACAAAGGGGGATTTTGTTTTTTGGTTTGGTTTTTTTTTTTTGAGACAGAGTTTCTCTCTTGTTGCCCAGGCTGGAGTACAATGGTGCAATCTCGGCTCACTGCAACCTCTGCCTCTCAAGTTCAAGCAATTCTGCCTCAGCCTGCCAAGTAGCTGGGATTACAGGCATGTGCCACCACACCCAGCTAATTTTGTATTTTTTTAGTACAGATGGGGCTTCACCATGTTGGTCAGACTGCTCTTGAACTCCTGAACTCAAGTGATCTACCCTCCTTGGCCTCCCAAAGTGCTGGAATAACAGGCATGAGCCACCATGCCTGGCCAACAAAGGGGAATTTTTTTTCTTTTTTGAGATGGGTCTTACTCTGTTGCCCATGCTGGAGTGCAGGGCTGCAATGTGGGCTCCCTGCAGCCTTGACCTCCAGGGCTCAGCTGATTCTTCCACCTCAGCGTACTGAGTAGCTGGGACTATAGGCATGTGCTATCATGTCCAGCTAACTTTCGTACTTTTAGTAGAGATGGAGTTTCACCATGTTACCCAGGCTGGTCTCGAACTCCTAGACTGAAGAAACCTGCCCATCTTGGCCTCCCAAAGTGCTGGGATTATAGGGGTGAGCCACCACACCCAGCCAGACCCTAACCCAATGTCTGCTCCACCAGCCTCAGAGACAGCAGGGTTCCCACCAGCCCAGGCTGAATCCAGAGCCCCAGAAAGCAGATAATTTAGGGCACACATACTCACATATTTCCCTCAAAACACTCATGGGCCAACAAGTGCAAATGTTTCACCCAGTGGCACAAAACAGTCAAAACTCGGCCAGCTGCAGTGGCTCACACTTATAATCCCAGCATTTTGGGAGGCCGAGGTGGGTGGATCACCTGAGGTCAGGAGTTCCAGACCAGCCTGGCCAACATGGTGAAACCCTGTCTCTACTAAAAATTACAAAAATTAGCAGGGCATGGTGGTGTGAGCCTGTAATCCCAGCTACTCAGGAGGCTGAGGCAGGAGAATCACTTGTACCCGGGAGGCAGAGGCTGCAGTGAGCCAAGATCACACCATTGTACTCCAGACTGGGAAACAGAGAGACTCTGTCTCAAAAAAAAATCAGTCAAAACTCCTGCTCTGCCTGAGCTTTCTGAAGACAAATCTCCCAAGGCCACCAGCCACTGTCACGGGCGGGATATAGCTACCACAGGGTGTCTTCCTCCCCAGTGGGAATAAAAACAGGGACAAGAATCTCTACCTTCTCTAGCTAAGGAGCATATTGCACACAATTAGTTGCAATGATTTTTTTCAGAAATGTTAAGTGGTGTGTGTAAGACATTTCCAAAAACAAAGTCAAAACGGGGAATGTATTTCAATCCTTTCTCTTGGCTGAACTCTGCAGAGTCAGGGAAGGCGCGTGGGGGCTCCCAGCCAAACACCATGTGCTGGCTCAGGGCCAAGCCCAGCAAGCCACGCTCATCACCTGGAAGCAAACCGCTTCCTTCCCGACAGGGCCAGACACCTGGCGAGTGGGCCCGACGGGTCCCATAATTCAAGGCTAGCGTGGAGGAGGTGAAGGCAGGGAGGGCCCGGAGAGAAGGCTGGACTCTGAGGGGGTCAGGGGCTTGAAGGAGGCCCCTCTGCAGCTCGGTCATTACCCCAGCGTGTCGGGAATCGAAAGAGTACAGGAGGGCGGCCGGCGCAGTGGCTCATGCCTGTAATCCCAACACTGGGAGGCCGAGAAGGGAAGATCACTTGAGGTCAAGAGTTGGAGACCAGCTTGGCGAACATGATAAAACCCCATCTCTACCAAAAGTACAAAAATAAGTGGGGCCTGGTGGTGTGTCCCTGTAATCCCAGATATTTGGGAGGCTGAGGCAGGAGAATCACTTGAACCCAAGAGGCAGAGGTTGCAGTGAGCCAAGATCACGCCACTGCACTCCATCCTGGGTGACAAAGTAAGACTCTGTCTCAAAAAAAAAAAAAAAAAGAGTATAGGAGGGTGAATGAAGACAATGGAGGGATAGGCAGGAGCAGTGATGGGGGAGGACAGGAGAAAAACAGTTCCCTCAGACCTCCCAGGGCACCTGCCAGCCCTGGGTCACAGTTCTCCCCAACAGCCCTGATGCCAGGCCCTTGTCCTCAGCCCAAGAACCAAAGACCTCCCACTGTGGCCAGGACCCCGATGGAGAAAGACACAGAGGCAATGCCTAAAGCAGCTGGGACAATCCAGGAATGCTTCCTGGGAGAGGTGACGGCCAGGTTGGGACCTGGGACAAAGGGAGCTTGGGTTGAGGTGTTCAGGAGGGAGGAAGGAACGTTCCAGGCAAGTCAGTGGCATCTTTGAAGGCCAGTGCAGCAGAGTAGAGGGTCTGCGGGAGCTCAGTGTGGCTGCTGAGGGCTGGGTGCAGGCAGGAGGCTGAGGCTGGGGCACATGGGGCCAGCTATCCTAGGGAATGTCAGCTTCGTCCTATTGGCAGCAGGGTGGTGAGAGGAACCACCTGATTGGACGCATGGAGTGGCAGCCAACAGCACCTCTCCCATGTTCCAAGCCAGGAGAGAAACCACACCCAGGACTTGGCCAAAGGGAAACCAAGATATCGCTTTATTGCTAAGAAAATGGATTTTGCAGGATATGGCTTTTGTCTGCATGCCAGTGACATGCCTAACATGAGCCCCAGTGTTCGACAAACTGACCATGGGCCTCCGCAGCCTGGGCAGGTGTCTGTCATCACAGGGCAGAGGGAAGATGGTGGCCCCTGCTGGCCCACCTCATCTACAAACTCTCCCTCTGAGTAGGAGGAGGGGGCTCAGGGAAGGTTGGAGGAGGCCCTCCCCAGTGGAAAGGAACATCAGGAGGGGGTTGTCAGGCGCTAGCTCCTGGCAGAGCCCACAGGCTGGGTGGAGGACTTGGGGGGACAGAGCCCAGAGCCCCACCAGCCCTCCAGACAGCTCCTCTGGAAGGAATGAGCCAGGTGAGGGAACTAGAGGAAGCGTCTGTCCCACAGTGTTTAGGACTCAACTGCCCTGTAATCCAGGCATAGAAAACTGACACCAGGGGACAGGGTCTTGTGGCCAAGCGAGTCAGGGACAAGACTGGACCAGAGGCCTGGGCTCCCGACTCCCCGCCCACAGCTTTCTCCCTCACAGCATTTCCACTTGCACTGTGCTCCCGAGGACTTCCTCACGCAGAGTTTGGTGCACATGGCCATGGTCCTGGCAGCTGTCATCTGCCTGGCCAGGAGCTGCACACAGCAGGAAAATGTCACCAGAGACACGAATCCCAGCGTGACAAAACAAGACACGGTCACCATCAGGCCTGAGCCCACTCTACAGATGGGGTAAGAGGCCAAGCAGCTTAACCAGCGAGTCCTCAGCACAAAGAGCATCCCCGCACTCCTGAATCCTGTGTGAGGCTGTCTAGCGAGACGTCCCAGTGTAGAGATGGGCGGAGCCAAGGAAGGGCGGGGTTCAGGGTAAGGGTGGGGCGGGGCTATGGTGGGCTGGACACGGGTAGGCAGGACACAGGTGGGCGGGCCTGGTGGGAGGGGCATGGGTGGGCGGGGAGTTGTGGGCGGGGCACAGGACTTCCCCACCCTCCCTGCCATCAACTCGGAGCCCCACGCAGGGGAAAACAGCCCAGGAAGCAGAGGTCCCAGTTCTAACTCTGATCGTATCATAAAACACTGTGCCCAAGGCAGCCAGGCAGCTTCTGAAGACCTCTTATGTGCCCGGCCGTTTGCTGGTGCTGAGGATACATACATGAAAAGAAAAATTAAACTCAGCCTTGCCTCCGAGAGCTCACAGTCCCGCTGACGGTTTCCCCTTCTCTCCCCGGCCTCTGTGCCCCCATCTGGGACGTGGACAGGTTGGACCCAGACGCCCCTGGATCACAGCACCCCGCCTCTGTGGCCCTGGACAGGGCCCTGGTCCTAAAATTGCTCAAGGTGAGGCTGAGTGGATCAACCACAGCAACTGTCACCTCACAGCGGAGATAGGGAAACTGAGTCCCAGAGAGTCGAGAGAGTGCTTAGCTGAGACCTGGGTAATACTGGAAGCTGCGCTTCTTTCCACCAAGAGCTCTTCGCCTTCTTTATTTTTATTTTATTTTGAGACGGAGTCTCACTCTGTCCCCCAGGCTGGAGTGCAGTGGTGCAATCTCAGCTCACTGCAACCTCCACCTCCCAGCTTTAAGCAATTCTTGTGCCTCAGCTTCCCAACTGGCTAGGATTACAGGCATGCACCACCTTCACACCGGGTGTGGTGACACCCGGCTAGTTTTTGTATTTTTAGTACAGAGGAGGTTTCGTTGGCCAGGCTGGTCTCAAGCTCTTGACCTCAAGTAATCCACCCTCCTCGGCCTCCCAAAGTGTTAGGATTACTGGCATGAGCACCACACCCAGCCCAAGAGCTCTCTGCCTTCTGAGAGCAGCATCCTATGGAGGCAGAAACAGACATCTGCCCTCCCCAAGCCTGACTTCTCACAGGCTTCCCGCAACAATCACACTTCAGGCTCCACAGGCTTTTCCTTCCTTTCCTTCTTGTCCTGTCCCCTCCCTTCCCACAGTGACGGGACAGCAGCCTTTACCTGGGCTGTCCAAGCCCCTGGTTGCTCCCCAGAGGCAGTGGTCTGGCTGCATGTTGGTATCCACGGCACATGATAAGGGCTACGTGATTTGGGTGACCCTGGAGGGTGAGGAAAGGGAAGGTGTCCAGGTGAGGGCCAGGCATCTGGAGAGAGGAAGGGAGGGGGCCAGCAGGAGGTGGTGCTGCCTGAGGGGCAGGACTGGGGCCTGAAAAAGCACAGATACCTGCGAACAGCCAGTGCTGCTGCTCTCCAGGCCATCATCCTGTGCAGTGCCTGAGGGGCGCCCTGAAGTTCTGGAAGGCGGAAGGTGAGCTCCCTGCAAGGAGGGTCTTCCTGCAGTGGGATGGAGCCCTCACCCAGAGCCCGAAGGCAGCACAGCACCCCTCGCAGACCACTGTCTGCACAGTTCACCCTCCTCAGCCTCCTTTTTTCCCACCAAGTTGAACCCTTTGATCTCCATCTGACTCACCAGGGCTCCTTCCTCTGTCCCACCCCACACCAGCCCTGCCTCAAGCTGGAGGGGGCATGCTGGGGGAGCTAGGGAGTTGGTTTGGGTCCTGCTTCTGAGAGGTAAGAGCCCCAAAGGATCCCTCCCTGCCCAGCCTCTCCACATGAAGACTCCCCTGCCATGAGTCCCCAACTCTTTCCTCCTTCCCCTCACAAGCCCCTGGAAGGCTGTGCACCATCCAGTGGACCTTTCAGCTGTGCCTTGAAGCCTGTTTCATCCCCAAATTGTTAGAGCTGATACAGGGTCTGACTAGCTGGATCCCACTCTCCTGCCCCTCCATTGCGCGCGCACACACACACACGCTCCAGCTCTGTCCTCAGGGTCTCAGTGCCCTCTGGACACTATCCCACCACAGCCCCTCTTAGTCTGCCAGTAGCTACCATACCCCTCCCTCCTTCCCCCCCAGGCCTGTTCCCTCAAAAACAATCAAAGAATTAAAGGCAAGCACCAGAATGGTCAAGCTGTTAGAAGAAGCAGAGGGCTGCATCTCCAGGACCTCATGGAGGCAACGGCTTCTTAGCCTTGACACCGAAGTACGAGCAGCAAAAGGAAGAATAAATAAATTGGATTTCAGCAAATGTAAAACATTTGTGCCCCAAAGGACACTATCAAGAAAGTAGGCTGGGTGCCAGAGCTCATGCCTGTAATCCCGGCACCTGGGGAGGCCAAGGCAGTTCCATCACTTAAGGCCAGGAGTCCAAGATCAGCCTGGCCGACATGGAAAAACCCTCCCTCTACAAATTATATATATATAATATATATATATATATATATATAATATATATATATATATAATATATATATACACACACACACACACACACACATACATATATATATACATAAAGTAGACAGGTGTGGTGGTGCATGCCTGTAGTCCCACCTACTCAGGAGGCTGGGGTGGAAGGATCATTTGAGCCTGGGAGGTAGAGTTTGCAGTAAGCCAAGATTGCACCACTGCACTCCAGCCTGGGCAAAAGAGTGAGACCCTGTCTCAAAAATAAAAGTAAAAAGACAACCAACAGGCTGGGAGAGAATATTTTCAAATCATATTTTTTATTGCGTTTTAGGTTTTGGGGTACATGTGAAGAACATGCAAGATTGTTGCATAGGTATACACATGGCAGTGTGATTTGCTGCCTTCCTCCCCTTCACCTACATGTGGCATTTCCCCCCATGCTATCTCTCCCCAACTCCACACCCCCCACTGTCCCTCCCCTATTCCCCCCAACAGACCCCAGTGTGTGATGCTCCCCTCCCTGTGTCCATGTGTTCTCATTGTTCAACACCCACCTATGAGTGAGAACATGTGGTGTTTGATTTTCTGTTCTTGTGTCAGTCAATTCATATTTCTAAGAAGGGATTTGTATCCAGAATACATAAAGAACTTGGGTAACTTAATAAAAAGACAACCCAATTTAAAAATGGGCAAAGGATCTGAACAGACATTCTTTCACATAAAACATACAGATGACCAACAAGCACACGAAGACACGCTAGACATTATTAGTCACCAGGCAAATGCAAATCAGTATCACAAGGAGATGTCATTTCACTTGTATCGATTGAATGGCTAGAATCAGAAAGCCAGCGGGGAAAGAGGCAGGTAAGTGTGGGTGAAGACATGGAGAAACAGGAACTCATATGCGACTGTGGGAGGGTAAGATGCTATCGGTGCTTTGGAAAACAGTCCGGCGGTTCTTCACGGGTGAAACACGGAGCCACTGTGGCCCCAGCAATTCCCTCTCTAGGTACATACCCAAAAGGAGTGAAAACATACGTCCACACAAAATGTAGATGTAAATGTTCACATCAGCATTATTCATAATAGCAGGAAGGGAGAGACAACCCACACGCCATCCGATGGTGAATGGACACACAAAGCGGGGTCCATCCTACAGTGGAGATGTATTCAGCCATCAAAGCAACGAGGTCCTAACACAGCATGAATGAACCTTGAAAACCTTATGCTCAGTGAGGAAAGCTACACACAAAAGATCCTTCATGATTTCCACTCATATGAAACGTCCGCAACAGAGGCATCTATACACACAGAAAGCCGATTATTGGTTACCAGGAGCTCGGGCAAGGGGAAATTCGAAGTCATGAATGTGGGTTTCTTTTTGGGGTAAAAAAAATGTTCTAAAATTAATTTTAGTGGTGGTTATACTTGTCTAAGAATATACTACCACCAGCCTGCATATTTTAAAAGGGTGAGTTGAAGGGTGAGGAATTGTTTTTAAAATGATTTTTTTTTTTTAGACGGAGTCTGTCACCCAGGAGTGCAATGGCGCGATCTCAGCTCACTGCAACCCCCTGGGTTCAAGCGATTCTCCTGCCTCAGCCTCCTGAGTAGCTGGAATTACAGGTGTGCCACCATGCCCAGCTAATTTTTGTAGTTTTAGTAGAGACGAGGTTTCACCATGTTGGCCAGGATGGTCTCAAACTCCTGACCTCGTGATCCACGTGCCTCAGCCTCCTGAGTAGCTGGGATTAAGGCATTAACCACTGTGCCCAGCCAACAATTTTGTTAAGGAAAAAAAAAGGCAAATTATTGACCTCAGCTTTCACCATAACAAACTAGAAACATAAGACCAAATGAAACCCAGGATGAAAGAAGGAAAGAAATACAAATCAGAGTTGGACTCAATGAAACAGAGAACAGAAAATAATAGAGCACATCAATGAAATAGAACATCGGTTCTTTGAGGAAAATGATAAAATTTATAAATTCTAGTTTGATTCATCAGGAACTAGATTAACCAAAGAGCAAGCACAAATGACCATGATCACAAACGGAATAGCAACTGTATTACAGATTCCACGGGTACTTTTAAAGTCTGAGGCATAGACCTTTGACATAAAAACACTTTTTAGTTCTGTCTAGGGAGGTAAGATCTCAGAAAAAAGAAATAAAACATCAGTAAAAGCACTTTTGCTGTTTTTACAAAATTGAAAATCAATTGCGTGCCTTGTCCAGGTGTTTTAGGCAAACAACTGTGAAACTGTATGGTACCCACTGTAACAGAAGCAGCCAGCATTACATGTATTCTGATCATGTGCTTATGTTTTCATCTGCAGGGGCCCCAGGATCCCTGCACACAGTCGGCGTGCAGCAAACATTTAGTAAGTGAATACAGGGTGGCGGTCCGCACCGTCTTTCTAATGTGCGCGAGACTTCTGTGGCGGCACAAAAGTCACCACCTGGAATCCACATGGGCTTCTGTATCCTCCACCAAATGCCCACCGACCACTCCTCTGAAACTGAGGAGAACAGAGACTTGGGAATTTGAGTTAATAATGGTAGTTAGATGAGATTTTGGACTCAAAGTTGACCCTAGAATACGTAAGACGTTGGGGGATGTTGGGATGGGGTGAAGGCATTTCACATGTGGGAAGGACATGAATTTGGAGGAACCAAAGTGTGGACGGTTGTGCGTTGACTAGGATCCTTGAAATATGTTAAAGTCCTAACTCTCACTACCTGTCCTTCTGACCTTACCTGGGAATGGGGCTGTGCAGGTATAATTGGTTAAGATGAAATCACACTGGAGATTCTGGTGGGCCCTAATTCAATATGATGGGTGTCTTTTCTTTTTGTAATTGCATTTTAGGTTTTGGGGCACATGTGAAGAACATGCAAGACAGTTGCATAGGTACACACGTGGCAGTGTGATTTGCTGCCTTCCTCCCCTTCACCTGTATCTGGCATTTCTCCCCATGCTATCTCTCCCCAACTCCCCACCCCCCCCGCTGTCCCTCCCCTATTCCCCCCAAAAGACCCCAGTGTGTAGTGCTCCCCTTCCTGTGTCCATGTGTTCTCATTGTTCAACACCCACCTATGAGTGAGAACATGCAGTGTTTGATTTTCTGTTCTTCTATCAGTTTGCTGAGAATGATGTTCTCCAGGTTCATCCATGTCCCTACAAAGGACACGAACTCATTGCTTTTGATGGCTGCGTAGCATTCCATGGTGTATACGTGCCACATTTTCCCTGTCCAGTCTATCATCAATGGGCGTTTGGGTTGGTTCCAGGTCTTTGCTATTGTAAACAGTGCTGCAATGAACATTCGGGTGTACAGCCAAAGGACTATAAATTGTTCTACTATAAGGACGGGTGTCTTTATAAGAAGAGGAAAATCCGAACACAACATGAGAAGAAGAAAAATCTTTGTTGTTTTGTTTACCTGTATTAGTTTCCCAAGGCTGCTGCAGCAAAGTGCCTCCAACTGGGTTACCGAGACCAGCTCGGCCGTAGAGACCCCACCGGGCGGTGCTGAAGGAATTGAGAAGCAGACACCCAGCTAGAACAGCAAAGTGGGACAACCCCGGGGCCAACAGTCTTCCAAGCTGAGAGCCGCAGGGAGTTGTCAGCCTTCCAGGCTGAGGGCCTCAAGCAGATTCTGACCCACGTATTTATTCTCTCTGAACAGGTGCTCATTATTAACAAACAGGTGTTCTGTGTTTTCTCATAGACCCAAGAGAAACTAGGTGGGCAGCTGGTGCCTGCTCACCACTGATCACGGACAAACCAGAAAGTATTCTCCACGAGGGAGCCACGGGGGCAGGGTCACGTATCCCATCCTTAAAGAATTGTTTTAACTGGCGTGTGACATATATATATATACTGTTTTGCTACTTTAGAATGTCCCAAGCAGTTTTGCACTTGCAGGAGGTCGGGGGTGGGGGGTGGCCAGGTTTTCCTTTTGATCATTCTCAGCAAACAATATAATTTATCATACACCTTAGGACTTGTCCCAGTACTGGATGGCTTAAAAAACAGCAGAAATTTATCATCTCACAGTTTTGGAGGCTGCAAGTTCAAAATCAAGGTGTTGGCAGGGTGGGTCCTCTACAGGGGCTCCGGGAGCCTCTCTTGGGAGCCTCTCTTCCAGCTCCTGGAGGTTTTTTTTTTGCTCATAAGCCTGGGTAGTGTTTGGCTTGGAAAAGTGTCTCCCAGTCTTGGCCTTCATCTTCACGTGGCGCTCTCCCTGTCTGTGTCTGTCTCCAAATTTCTCCTCTTTATGAAGACACCAGCCCCCCCCACCTCCACCTGCAGTGAGTTCATTTTAAGTTAATTATCTCAGCAAAGGGCCCATCTCCAAATCAGGTCACATTCGGGGATGCTGGGAGTTTGAATTCCCACATATGGATTTTGGGGGACACAATTGAACTGGTCTCGCCAGTTCAGGTGTCCAGAATGGGTTTATTTCTCCTCTTAATTGGAGATTTACAATGTAAATGAGCCATACATTTCGTCGGTTTTGTTTTTATGAGAAGTATTTAATTTGTCGGTCTCATATATTTTACTACTTAGAAGAAATTAAAATGGCCTAAGTCAGAGTTCTCAGAGAGCTTTAATTGGCTTCCATTCCTGGTTCTCTGCCCAGATTCTCCTGACACATCCACTCCTGTTTCTGGCAGAACTTTTTCAAATCTATCCCCGGTATGTTTTTACATTACTAATTTTTCAACTGTGGCAAAACTACATCGAACAAAAACTGTGCCATCTTAGCCACTTTCAGGTGTACAGTTCAGGGGCCTGAAGCACATCCACACTGCTGTACCACCATCACCACCCTCCATCTCCAGAACGTTCTCGTCTTCCCAAACAGAGACTCTGTCCCATTTAACGCGAACTCCCGGCCGCCCTCCCCCAGCCCCGACGCCCGCCGTTCTACTTTCTGTCTCTATGTGAGATCTGCCTGGTCTGGATATTTCATGCCAGTGGAACCACACAATATTTGTCCTTCCACGTCGGGCTTATTTCACTGATCGAAATGTCCTCAAGCCTCATCCATGTTGTAGAACATGTCAGTTTTTGTTTTGTTTTGTTTTGTTTTGAGATGGAGTCTCACTCTGTCACCAGGCTGGAGTGCAGTGGTGCGATCTCCACTCACTGCAACCTCCGCCTCCCGGGTTCAAGTGATTCTACTGCCTCAGCCTCCCGAGCAGCTGGGACTACAGGCGCGCACCACTACGCCCACCTAATTTTCGTATTTTTTCTTAGTAGACACGGGGTTTCACTATGTTGGCCAGGGTGGTCTCAGTCTCTTGATTTCATGATCTGCCCGCCTCGGCCTCCCAGCATACTGGGATTACAGGCATGAGCCACCGCGCCCAGCCAGAATTTCATTCTTTTTTAAGGCTGAATAATATTGCACTGTATGTTTAGACCATGTTTGTGCCTCCATTCATCCCTGCTGGCCCTCTGGGCTGTGTCCGCCTCTTGGCCAGTGTGGACCGTGCTGCCGTGAACACTAGCAGACGTGTTTGTTCAAGCCCCTACTTTCAGCTCCTTTGGGTGGATGCCCAGGAGTAAAATGGCCCATCAAACCTGAAAGAGCAATTTTAACGTGAACCATCTTTTGCATTGTGCACCTGGGTCTCATCTGATGACCTAATAAGGTAGAGGAGACCGAGAGTCTCCGCACTGATTTCTAACCTGAATTTCTTCCCATCTCAGGCCTGTTTCATGGAGAAACCAACTCGGGGCTGCCAGGTCTCCTCCCTGCTTCTCGCCCGGCTCTGCTCAGCTCTGTCGTTTCTCAGTTAGGGAGGCACAAGGTCAAAACGGTGACAGCCGGATGCTGAAAAACAAGGCAGCTCCTGAGGACTCCAAGCCGCAGGTTTACAATCCAGCTGTTCCACTGAGATCAGAGCCGGCTCATACTTCCTGCGTGCAGACTGCATTCAGCTGGATACAAGCTCGGCGAGAGTGCTATCTAGGAAAGAATCTTGGGGTTCAAAACGAACAGCCGAAAAGTCACACAGGGAAATCGGGCATCAGTTATATTTGAAAAATAAAATAACACCAGCATTGAGGTTCCCAGTGGCAAGGTGCACGCGCATGCACACACACAGACACACACACAGACACACAAGCACACACAGAGGAAAGGGCTCGCGTGGGAGTGAAGGTGAGGGCCGAGCCATGGAGGCAGGAGTAGCAAAAGCATTTTGTTCTCTGTCCTCCAGGAGCTTAGTGTCTAGCACCGGGGATGCCGCCGGGGGCCAAGGCCACCAGCATGCCTGGGTGTGGCTGAGACAGCCATCGGGCTACCCCAGCAGTGAGGCGGCCGTGGCCAGCTCTGGCCAGAGGGCCATGAGTGCTGGCAACATGTGCTCCTTCTGCAGGAGTCTCCCCTCCTCAGAGGCACCTGCCGCAATGGCGACCCTGTCCACCGGGTCCTGGGTGACCACTTGGAGCTGGGCCCCAGCCCCACAGACACAAACAAGGGCAACAAATAAAGCCCAATGGGAGTGAGCTGTGAAGACGCTATGTCCTGCCTGAAGTGGCAGCAAACCCCCTGCCCCACCTCCAGGAGCAGCTCCTGTGTTTCTGAGTGTGGGGGGGAGGGGGGTGAAAATCCTCAAGAGGATGTGGGGACAGAAGGGTGGCATGGCCACAGCCAGCATCACAGCACTCCCCTTCCTGCCCCTCTGTGTGTCTGGGACTCACTGTCATCGTGGGTGGGGGTGGAATTGCACTTTTTTTTTTGAGACAGGGTTTTGCTCTTGTCGCCCAGGCTGGAGCTCAGTGGCACAATCTCGGCTCACTGCAACCTCCACCTCCCAGGTTCAAGCGGTTCTCTTCCCTCTGCTTCCCAAATAGCTGGAATTACAGGTGCCCACCACCAAGCCTGGCTAATTTTTTTTTTTTTTTTTTTTGTATTTTTAGTAGAGACTGGGTTTTACCATATTGTCCAGGCTGGTCTCTAACTCCTGATCTCAGGTGGCCCACCTGCCTCAGCCTCCCAAAGTGCTGGGATTACAGGCGTGAGCCACCATCCCCTGCCAGGCCTTTGACTTCTAAACAGCTTGTGGCCACGTGGCTGCTGCCAAGAAAGAGATTCTGTGAAAGGAAGCGAAGCTCACGGGCAAGCACCTGTCCTTGTCTTCGGAATTTTCCTTGAAGGATGACTGTGTCGTTATGTTGACAAGGTTTAAGGCCAGGGCAATTTCTCCAGGTAGAAGCCCCCTCAGACATGATGCTGCTTTTTAAGGGGAAACAGTTTTATAGAAAGGGCAGAGTGGGAAGAAACAACTTGGTGTGGGGTTTCCAAAGCCTGCTCAGCTCCGTCCCCGTAACGGTTGTTTCATTTGGCTTGGTGTAGATGTCCTGGTAATTGGCTTTAAAGGTCAGGCAGGTTTTATGACATGCCGGTGAGTGCTGGGTTCCCTTGCGTGCGGGCCTTTTCTCGGATGAAATCTTTTCTCTCTCACAGTTGGATGTAGCAGCATCACAGAGGTGATTAACCCCAATTGCCAAAGAGGTTTCCAGCGCTGGGAGGATTCTGGAGATCAAGGCCGAGCTGGCCTCAGCCAAGTGAAATGGGAATCAGGACCATTATGAAGAAATTCAATTAAAATAAAAGGCACATCATAAACTTTGACTGGATACCTCCAAATGGAATTAATATTACCTTGGTCGAATTGCCGAGATAATTGCTTTCATTTTTCAATGCATCTTGATAAAAAGGACCAAGCTACTCTAAAATGAGTCCCAAAATGTATCCCTCTCATCTTCTCAATGACTCCTAAAACCCTCTCTGAATGACTAGATGTATTAGCTAGCTATCGCCACGTAACAAATTACCCCAAAACCTAACAGCTCAAAATAACCACAAACATCCTCCCCAACTTTTGGTATTTGTGGTCTTTTTCTTTTCAGCCTTGGGTTGGGCAGGGGTGTAGTCATTTCACATTGTGGTTTTAATTTGCATCTTCCTAACGACCAGCGCAATTAACACTTCTTCCGTGATGATTGACAATTAGCTATCCTCTTCTGTGAAGTATCCCCGTCGGTCCATGGGGTTGTCTGTCTTTTCCTTCACAAGCTCTAGTTCTCTGTATTTGCTGAATACAAGTCCTGTTTGGGATATATACATATATTTGCAACTATCCTTCCCACTCTTTTGACAGTGTCTTTTGTTTGTTTTTTAATTTTTGGTTTTTTGAGACAGAGTCTCACTCTGTCGCCCAGGCTGGAGTGCAGTGGCACGATCTCAGCTCACTGTAACCTCCGCCTCCTGGGTCCAAGCAATTCTCTGCCCCAGCCCCCTGAGTAGCTGGGATTACAGGGGTCCACCACCGCACATGGTTAATTTTTGTATTTTTAGTAGAGACGGGGTTTCACCATATTGGCTAGGCAATATGGTGAAACTCCTGACCTCGTGATCCACCCGCCTCAGCCTCCCAAAGTGCTGGAATTACAGGTGTGAGCCACCACGCCCAGCCGACAGTGTCTTTTGATGAACAGAACTTCTTGTTTTCAATACAGTTCAACTTATCGATTTCTCAGTTAGCACGTTTAAGCACTTTTTGAGAAATCTTTATTTGTGCCAAGGCTACAAAGATGTCCTCCTATGTTTTCCTCTAAAAGCTTGATTTTTCACTCTTCACTCTTAGCTCTGCCGTCCATACGGAATGCGTTATTTTGGTGTCGTGGAAGGTGAATCAAGACAAGCCTTTCCCGTACAAACCTCCAGCTCACCCAGAATTATTTATCAAAAGCTATTCCCACCTTCCCTACCATGAGACAGGCATCCTGTTACTTTTGTTGTTGCTGGAGGTGGATTTTGGATTGCTAGAAGTGATTACAGCAATCTGATAGCCCCTTAGTGATTTACATACGTATATACATCTACATGTATTAACACTTGTGCCAAAGATTAGAAACATTTAAATGTCCACATATGGGGTCAGATTAAATTATGATGACATCGAGATAACTGCCATGGAGCCATTGAAAAGTCTGAGTAGATCTGCACACATAGTTATGAACAGTCTTGGATTGTATTAGTTACATTTAAAAAATAGAGTTGGGCCAGGTGCAGTGCTCACACCTGTAATCCCAGCACTGTGGGAGGCTGAGGTGGGCACAGCACTTGAGGTCAGGAGTTCGAGACAAGCCTTGCCAACATGGTGAAACCCTGTCTCTACTAAAAATACAAAAAGTAGCCAGGCATGCTGGCAGGTGCCTGTAATCCCAGCTGCTCAGGAAGCTGAGGTGGGAGAATTGCTTGAACCTGGGAGACAGAGGTTGCAGTAGCCAAGATCTTGCCTCTGCACTCCAACCAGGGAAACAAGAGTGAAGCTCCACCTCAAAAATAATAATAATAATAATAATAACAACAACAAATAGGCTGGACACAGTGGCTCACACCCGTAATCCCAGCACTTTGGGAGGCCAAGGCGGGTGGATCACCTGAGGTCAGGAGTTTGAAACCAGCCTGACCAACATAGTAAAACCGCTTCTCTACTAAATACAAAAAAATTAGCTGGGCATGGTGGCGCGGGCCTTTAATCCCAGCTACTCAGGAGGCTGAGGCAGGAGAATCACTTGAACCCAGGAAGCAGAGGTTGCAGTGAGCCAAGATTGCGCCATTACACTCCATTCTGGGCAATAAGAGTGAAACTCTGTCTCAAAAAAAATAAAAACATAAAAATAAATAAATATAAAAAATAGAGCTAAGTTTCTCATTTAGAAAAAAATAAAAGAGAAAGAAGATGAGGAGCAGAAGAGCCTGAATAAAACGCAACATTTGTGAAAAATCGTGGGTGTTGTATACATATTCATGACTGTTATGTAATATACCTCCACATGCGCCCACAGGAAATGATAGTGACAGTTGCCCTGGAAAGGAATTTAGAGACAGACACAGGAGGGAAACTGTCCTCCAAATGTATTTTTATATGGTTTCAATTCTTTCTGCCCATGTGCATGTATTTCAGATTGTTCTGTACTAATGTACATATTAACGTATGTAACATACAGATTAATATTAATGTACATATGCATTTAATGTATTATACATTAAAATGCCTTTTCATTAAATATAAAGTCAGACAAGCTTTTTTAAAAGTTAACGTATGCCCATTTTTTTTAAAAAAATGTTGGACAAAATAGAAAAGTACAAAGAAGAAAATAAAATTGGCCCGGATCCCAGTCCCCACAAGTGACCAGTGACCGCGTTTTGCTGTCTTCTCCCAGGCTGTTGCACATCATTGAAATCACGGTGGAGGAACACTCTCTCTCTTTTTTTTTTTTTTTTTTTTTGAGACGGAGTTTCGCTCTTGTTACCCAGGCTGGAGTGCAATGGCGCGATCTCGGCTCATCGCAACCTCCGCCTCCTGGGTTCAGGCAATTCTCCTGCCTCAGCCTCCTGAGTAGCTGGGATTACAGGCACGCGCCACCATGCCCAGCTAATTTTTTGTATTTTTAGTAGAGATGGGGTTTCACCATGTTGACCAGGATGATCTCGATGTCTTGACCTCGTGATCCACCCGCCTCGGCCTCCCAAAGAGGAACACTCTCTTACCACACAACTTTCACAAAACTGTACCAAGCACTCTCTGTGTCATTACACACCCTGGCCCAGCATGCTGTGATGCCGGCTCTTTCAAGTCCTTGCTATAGGTGATAATGCTCTTCAGAGGTGTGTGAACCAGAGCTGCTCCATCTGAAATAGGAGCTGGGTAAAATGAGGCTGAGACCTACTGGGCCGCATTCCCAGATGGTTAAGGCAGTTACAGGATAAGACAGGAGGTTGGCACAGTATACGGTCATAAAGACCTTGCTGATAAAACGGGGTGTAGTAAGGAAACCGGCCAACACCCACCAAAACCAAGATGGCCACGAGAATGACCTCTGGCCGTCCTCACTGCTACACTCCCACCAACGCCATGACAGTTTACAAATGTCATGGCGACGTCAGGAAGTTACCCTACATGGTCTAGAAAGGGGAGGCATGAATAATCCGCTCCTCGTTTAGCAGATCACCAGGAAATAACCATAAAAATGGGCACCAGCAGTCCTCAGGGCTGCCCTGCCTATGGGGTGGCCATTCTTTTATCCCTTTCCTAATAAACTTGCTTTCACTTTGCACTGTGGACTTGCCTGGAATTCTTGTGCCAGCTCCAAG
The DNA here is from genome assembly GCF_049354715.1 of Callithrix jacchus. NCBI lineage: Eukaryota > Metazoa > Chordata > Mammalia > Primates > Cebidae > Callithrix > Callithrix jacchus. The sequence continues at coordinate 187,317,299 of NC_133504.1, read as the reverse complement.
AACCCGCTCTTGGGGTCCGGATCGGGACCCCTTCCCTGTAATATCTTTCTGGTGACCGTGAAGGGCCTATATTGTGGAAAGCCCTGACCCAAAGGCTAACTTTGTGTAAGTGCTGGGGTCCAGTAACCCCTTTCCCATGAACCACAAAAGGGACAATACTGAGGAGACCCCCGACCCAAAGGAAATCCACTGCAGCACAGATTGGCTGACTCTGGGTGAGCGATGGGGTACCCGGGTAAAGGACGGGATTGGGTTAGAGGCCTACTTAGGGAAGTTGGATTCTCCCCTAAGACAGAGCGGGTTAGAGGCCCCTCTTAATAAAAGGCAAGAATGCAGGCCGGGCACGGTGGCTCAAGCCTGTAATCCCAGCACTTTGGGAGGCCAAGGCGGGTGGATCACGAGGTCAAGAGATCGAGACCATCCTGGTCAACATGGTGAAACCCCGTCTCTACTAAAAATACAAAAAATCGGCTGGGCATGATGGCGCATGCCTGTAATCCCAGCTACTCAGGAGGCTGAGGCAGGAGAATTGCCTGAACCCAGGAGGCGGAGGTTGCAGTGAGCTGAGATTGCGCCATTGCACTCCAGCCTGGGTAACAAGAGCGAAACTCCGTCTCAAAAAAAAAAAAAAAAAAAAGGCAAGGATGCTTGACCGACCTTGGGTTAAACACCCAACTTAGGGAGGGTTAGAGTCCCTTCTAAGAGTTAGGGGTTTAAAGACAGCAAAATCCCTCGCAGCTAAGAACAGGTTTGGCCCCAGGGGATGTAACTGCTCGTCTCTTTGGATTAATCTGCCCTGCACTCTTTGCTGATGGCTGTGGGTGACACGGTTGGCAGGTACAGGATTGTGGGACTTGGGGAGCTTTTTCCTCCCTAAATGGGGAAACTTGAGAGCGACGGGACTGCTGGAAAAGATTCCTTTGCTGCCGACAAGTGGCCGCCTGAAGTCTTCACTGTCCGCTGCAATGAGTGGGTCTTTTCTGGCCTCCCTGCGCTCTTCCCCTTCCCCACCCTGACTCAGGCAACGCTTTCCTTCTCTCCTTTTCCTTTCCTATCTTTTCTGTTACTCAGGGCAGCCATCTTGCCCAGAGACCACGTGGTGAAACTCCAAGTTGGAAACTGGATTAAAGAAGAAGGGGCCCATCTGAGGACAAATTTCAGCCTTGCCAATTTGATAGTGGGGGCTAAGCAGAGTGGCTAATGTCTAGGTTTTATCACATGTATTTTGTTTTGGCCAGAACAAAAAATAATAATTTCCTTTATGATGAGGCTTGGCCCCTGGGTGATGGTGCCACAAGCTGGATCACTAAGGCTGCTCAGGGAAAGGGAACCCGGAAGCCTGGAATACCAGCAAAAGGGTAAGAATTTCTGGCTGGGCACAGTGGCTCACACCTGTAGTCCCAGCACTTTTGGAGGCCAAGGTGGGTGGATCACGAGGTCAGGAGATCGAGACCATCCTGACTAACACAGTGAAACCTTGTCTCTACTAAAAATACAAAAAATTAGCCAGGCATGGTGGCACACGCATGTAGTCCCAGCTACTCGGGAGGCTGAGGCAGAAGAATCCTTTGAGCCCGGGAGGCAGAGGTTGCAGTGAGCTGAGATCGTGCCACTGCACTCCAACTTGGGCAACAGAGTGACACTCCATCTCAAAAAATTTTAAAAAAGAGTCAGACGTTCTTACCAGCCAGATACCTGGCTTCTCTCTGTGCAAACAGTTGAACGAATGGTAAAAAAAAAAATAAAATATAATAAAATAATCAGTGTTTAGCTCTTCTGTCAAGTTTTGATTAATGCAAAAAAGAATTCTAAGGCTAGTCTTAAGCTGGTGTGTTTTGTGCTATGAGTTCATTTTTCTGTGTTGAGGGGTAATTTCAGGGTAAAACACGGCCTTAGAACACCTGTAAGCCCGCTGTTCACGATGACCCAGCAAACCGGGCAGTAGCAGACTTGGCTGCAGGTGCCTGCAACAAAAAAAAACTGGGCAAAGTCTCCACCTTGTTTTATGTCCTTGGGAACTTGACCTTGTGACCACATGGCAGTACTTTTGGTCTCCCCCTTCCAGGGAACAGGAATCTTAGGGTTCATGTCATAGTTAGCTGTAAAAATCATATTTGTTAAAAAGCCTTGGCAAGCTCAAAATTCACTCTTCTGCACTCACTCCTTCTGGGAAGGGCGATGGAGGCTGCCCCATGCTGGAGCTCAGTGGCCAAAGCTTCACACTTTCACAGTGGCGATCCAGGCTTGATTCCCCACCTAGGAAGTAAGTCCTTTCTGGTTTAATGTCTGCACGACCTTGTCTATTCGACTCTCCTCCATGGAGTGTTTTAAGTTTTCCTTTCTCTAAGCACCTGGGAGGTTAAAGTTCAAAGGCTAGAAATATCGGCTGTTTGGCAGAAGAAATTCTAAAAGGACTTTGTTCAGGAGTGTTGTGGTTAAAATCAGTTTAATTAAAAGTGGATATTCAAACTCTAACAGCCTAGACTCCTTGAGAAAAACAGAGGCACCAGAGACCCCTTTCCCGGCCCTGTTCTTCCAAGGGCTCCACCTGACAGCCAGTCATCTAACTAGAAAACTTAAAAACTGGCTAATGAAAAATTTTACAACTACTGTAGTAATCGTCTTCTGTCTTTCTGTATAGCTATACGTGTTTTCTGTAATGTTTACATAAAAGAGCACTAATTAATTGGCTTAAACACAAATAAGCACTTATATCAAATATTCTGAAGGCAAAATAAAAACTGCAATGCCTGGGGCTGGGCACAGTGGCTCACGCCTGTAATCCCAGCACTTTGGGAGGCTGAGGCAGGCGGATCACAAGGTCAAGAGTTTGAGATCAGCCTGGCCAACATGGTGAAACCCTGCCTGTACTAGAAATACAAAAATTAGCCAGGCATGGTGGTACGCACCTGTAATCCCAGCTACTCAGGAGGCTAAAGCAGGAGAATGGCTTGAACTAGGGCAGAGGTTGCAGTGAGCCGAGATTGTGCCACTGCACTCCAGCCTGGGCAACAGAAGGAGACTCCTTCCAAAAAAAAAAAAAAATTGCAATGCCTTTTAGTTCATGCAACTTTAGTAATCTTTGGGAAATAAAAACAGCTTTAAAAATTATTGATAAAAAACATTTAGTCTAAATTGTGAAGGTCAGATACTAAATTTGCTAAATGCTTTAAGATCATAAACTACTTCTTTAATTTTTAAAAATTATTCAATCTACCTACCTTAAAGCCATTAGATTCTAGATAAGACCTGGGACATGGGGAATTAGGCATGCTTCCTAGCTATACAAAGATGATTATGAAGAAAGAGATTTTCTATAAGAAAGGATCTTGCACCAGGCACGGTGGCTCACACCTGTAATCCCAGCACTTGAGAGGTCAAGGTGGGTGGATCACCTAAGGTCAGGAGTTCGAGACCAGCCTGACCAACATGGTGAAACCCCATCTCTACTAAAATTACAATATCAGCCCGGTGTGGTGGCACAAGCCTCTAATCCCAGCTACTTGGGAAGTTGAGGCAGGAGAATCACTTCAACCCAGAAGGTGGAGGTTGCAGTGAGTTGAGATTGTGTCACTGCACTCCAGCCTGAGCAACAGGAGTGAAACTCTGTCTAAAAAAAAATATTGTCCTAGACTGGATGCAATGGCTCACACCTGTAACCCCAGAACTTTGGGAGGCCAAGGTGGGCAGATCTTCATGAGGTCAGGCATTCAAGACCAGCCTGGCCAACATGGTGAAACCCCATCTCTACTAAAAATTACAAAAGTTAATGGGGCATGGTGGCATGAACCTATAATTCCACTGCACTCCAGCCTGGGTGACAGAGCAAGACTCCAGCTTAAAAAAAAAAAAATCTTGTTCTAAAGTAAAATGACTGGTTATTTAAAAGGAGGAATGTTTACAGCAAGTCAGAAAGTCTAATGTCTCAGGTCATCTAAGTCATGAAAGGATTTGTGAAAGGGAATTTGTGCAAGAACTGTTGTACAATTCAAAGGTTGTTAGGTCTCCTAAATAATACTATGACTTTTACTGTACAACTTGCCTGCTTTACAGCTAGGTAAGGCCTGGAGACATGTGGAGTTAGCCATGTCCCCAGCTATGCTGGAGAGTCAGCTCTAAATCTACACTTTTGCCTGGTGTGTCCTAGGCAAGCTCCACACATAATACATAATTAGAATCTCAAATTTACCAAGATTTTTGCCAGAAATAAAAGTTGAAAATGTGTTTTTGGTGAAGGATTGTAAGATTTGGTATAAGTGGTATATGTTCCAAAGTGATGGGAAACTCCTATAATTGTAATATGACTTAGTGTAGTTATTAATAATTGTTAGGTAAAATTTTTTGTGCCACATAAGTAACCAAATTTCCTTATCAATCATGGTTCTAACAGTGGCTCTCTTAAAACTTTTCATCCACAGATAATCATTGTCTTGTTTTAATCCTCTTTAAAAGGTGGTTTATAATTAATAATAAAACTCTAGCTAGTGGCTTAAATGCAGGTTTCTAATAACTTTGTAAATTGTAACATTAGAATAGATGAAACAGCTTTCAGAATTCTGATGAAGAGCTGGAATGTTCATAAATATCAAATACGACAGGAGTTAACTAAACCAATATAAAACTGAAGTAATCTTTTTCGCTAAAACACTACTGATTCTTTTTCATTCATCAGAGTGAAGGAAACCTTTGTGCTATTTACAGCTTTTTGCAATTGAGTAAAGTATACTCCTGTGAACAAAATATGGAGCATATTTGTTTCTCACTACCTGATTTCTCCAAAATTTGGAAGCTATTTGTGAGTACTCTTAATTTATGGCACTTTAGCTACTTGCATAAGTGTGATAAGAGTCTATTTTCTGGGCTGGGCTTAGTGGCTCATGCCTGTAATGCCAGCACTTTGGGAGACCAAGGAGAGCAGATCACTTGAGGTCAGTAGTTTGAGACCAGACTGGCCTAAAAGTCAAAACCCCATCTCTACTGAAAATTGAAAAATTAGCTGGGTGTGGTGGCACACACCTGTAATCCTAGCTACGCGGGAGGCTGAGGCAGGAGAATTGCTTGAACCCAGGGAGTGGAGGTTGCAGTGAGATGAGACTGAGCCACTGAATTCCAGCCTGTGCAACAGAGTTGAGACTCTGTCAAAAAAAAAAAAAAAAAAAAAAAAAAGCAGGGGGTCAGGGCAGGAAAGTGTTTCCTTTTGCAGCAGGACCCAATTGGACAAACTGGTTATTTTACCAAGGCTTTAACTGGAATGATGTGCTCCGCCCTCCCCCTAGGCTGGCAGAGGCATCGCACCTGGTCCTCTGCCCAAGCCTGCTTCCCTTCCCCTCCCTCTGCAGTGGATAAGAGCAGTAACAGCTTGCATCCCAAGCCCCACCTCAGCAGCCACCCCTAGGGAACCCACCCTGAGGCACACACCATTGAAGTCTTTGGTAGAGGGAATTCGGGTCTTATTGTTGGTGTGATGAAAAGCCACTGGCAGGTTTTGGGCAAAAGAAAAGAGCCATGATCTGATTTATTATTTTGTAAGACGACTTGAGCTGCTTTGTAGAGAATAGACTGGGAGGTGGAGAAAGCTCAAGTGTGGAAGTAGGGGAAGAGATAAGAGCTTGGTGTACTCATCCAAGTGAGATGGATCAGGAGTTTGGAGAAAGGAAGTAGACATGGATGAGACAGGAAATGAGGTGTATTGGGTATATTTTGAACAGAGTGACCTTAAATACTGGAGCCTGCAGCAAGCTTCATACTAAATAGCAAAACTTTCAAGTCAACCTCATTAACGACAGGAACAAGGGGCCACGCACGGTGGCTCACGCCTGTAATCCCAGCACTTTGGGAGGCCAAGACGGGTGGATCACTTGAGGCCAGAAGCACGGTGAAACCCCATCTCTATTAAAAATATAAAAATGATCCGGGCACGGCTGTGGACGCCTATAGTCCCAGCTATTCAGGAGGCTGAGGCAGGAGAATTGCTTGAACCCGTGAAGCAGAGGTTGCACTGAGCTGAGATTGTACCACTGCACTCCAGCCTGGGCAACAGAGGGAGGCTCCGGAAATAAATAAATAAATAAATAAAAATTTTAAAAATAAAGCCAGGAACAAGGCAAAGAGGAATTTTACCATCGCTGCTAAAATTCAACACTAAATCAAGGCAAATGCAGTAAGACAAGAATATGAAAGGTGAGTAATAGAAGAAGATGCAGAGAAGCCATGGCTGACCGTGCAGTCCCTGAAAGATAACGTTATATTGCTTGAACACAAATTGAAATAAGAGAATTCAGAAAGGTCTGGCGAGACCGGCAATTTCCCGGCTGATTAAGGAAGAGGTATGACCACCAGGGGGCGCCGGCGCACAGTGAGCTTCCTCTGGGCCACTTTTTGACAGCTGAGAGACTTTCCAGAGAAGACAGCACTGGGCCACACCCAGAGGGGGGCAAGGGCAAGGTGACCTGGGGAGAGGGAACTCTGTGAGAGGTTACCGACCTAGGTGAATCTCCGAGTCAGAGACCTCCAGAGGGCAGCGGCCGTTTGAAGTCTCAAAGTGGCCAACAGCATGCTTCTCTGTGGTATATTTAACGCAAATGGATGTGTGGAAATTTGAGTTCGGTGCTGGCTGGTTTGAGCTAAAGCCCCAGCCTGCTGTGAAGAAGTGAAAGCACGGGGTCAATATGTAGGACCCACTTTACCCCTTGGAGAGAACAAGGTGACCAGGTATGAGGTCAGCATAAACACCAAAAGGGTTCCTACACCCAAGCATTGAAACGTCACGGAGCATCCCATTCCCCAAAGCCACAAAGCCTACAGAATATCTAGGTTAACGCTAAAAAAAAATACGTGCAAGAAGACAGCAAAACCTTTTCCAAAAACCTTTTATGAAGACATGAATAGGCCAGGCATGGCGTCTCAAGCCTGTAATCTCAGCACTTAACGGGCTGAGAAGGTGAATCACTTGAGGTTAGGAGTTTGGGACCAGCCTGGACAACATGGTGAAACCCCATCTCTACTAAAAAGAAATATAAAAATTAGCCAGGCGTGGTGGCACACGCCTGTAGTCCCAGCTACTTAGGAGGCTGGGGCAGGAGAATCGCTTGAACCAGAAGGCAGAGGTTGCAGTGAGCCAAGATTGCGCCACTGCACTCCAGCCTGGGTGACAGAGCAAGACTAGTTTGTCTCAAAGAAAAAAAAAAAAGGACATGAATAAAAGGAAATAATATCATTTTTCTGGAAGGGATGATTTGATATTATAAAGGTGATCCCCCATCGATCTACACGTTGAATGCTGTCACAGTCAAAATTCCAACAGATGTTCACAGCAGTGAGAAGCCAACCCTAAAGTTCACCCAGAAGAGAAAAAGAGTTTAAGATTTGTTAAAGGGGCCGGGCGCCGTGGCTCACGCCTGTAATCCTAGCACTTTGGGAGGCCGAGGTGAGTGGATCACCTGAGGTCAGGAGTTCAAGACCAGCCTGGCCATCATGGTGAAACCTCATCTTAAAAAAAAAAAAAAAAAAAAAAAATTGTTCAAGGTGAAAAAAAAGAGAGAGAAGAAAAGTAAACAGAACCAAGAAATTTGGCTTTAATGACAAAAAAAGGAAACAACCTGAATATGTCCATCAATAGGGAGATGGTTAAATAAATTAACAGTTTGCTATTCAAGAATTTACTCACCAGGCTTGGTGGCTCACACCTATAATCCCAGCAATTTGGGAGGCCAAGGCTGGAGAATCCCTTGAGCCTAGGAGTTCAAGATCAGCCTGAACAACAGAGCAAGACCCCTTCTCTTCAAAAAATTTAAAAACTATGGCAGGAAACAGAGCCAAATCATGATTGAATTCCCATTCACCATTGCTGCAAATAGAATAAAATACCTAAGAGTCCAGCTAACAAGAGATGTGAAGGACTTCTTCAAGGCTATACCACTCCTCAAGGAAAGTGGAAATGGAAAAACATTCCATGCTCATGATAGGAAGACTCAATATCATCAAAATGGCCATACCGCTAAAAGTAATTTACACATTCAATGCTATTCCCATTAAACTGCCACTGACATTCTTCAAAGAATTGGAAAAAACCTATTTTAAAATTCATATGGAACCAAAAAACAGCCCAAATAGTGAAGACAATACTAAGCAAAAAGAACAAAGCTGGAGACATCATGCTACCTGACTTCAAACTACACTACAAGGCTATAGTAACCAAAACAGCATGGTAATGGTACAAAAACAGACACATAGACCTATGGAACAGAATAGAGAACTCAAAAATAAGACCATACATCTACAACCATCTGATCTTCAACAAACCTGACAAAAACAAGCAATAGGGAAAGGATTCCCTACTTAATAAATGGTAGTGGGAGAACTGGCTAGTCATATGCAGAAAATTGAAACTGGACCCCCTCCTTACACCTTATACAAAAATTAACTCAAGATGGATTAATGACTTAAATGTAAAACCCAAAACTATAAAAACCCTAGAAGAAAATCCAGGCAATACCATTCAGGACATGGGCATAGGCAAAGATTTATGATGAAAATGCCAAAAGCAATTGCAACAAAGCAAAAATGGACAAATGAGGTCTAATTAAATTACAGAGCTTCTGCACAGCAAAAGAAACTGCCATCAGAGTGAACAGGCATCCTACAGAATGGGAGAAAATGTTTGCAATCTGTCCATCTGACAGAGGTCTAACATCCAGAGTCTACAAGGAACTTAAACAATTTACAAGAAAAAAAAAAACATCAAAAAGTGGGCAAAGGACACGAACACACACTTCTCAAAGAAGACATTCATGTGGCCACAAACATGAAAAAAAGCCCAACATCACTGGTCATTAGAGAAATACAAATCAAAACCACAGTGAGATGCCATCTCACACCAGTCAGAATGGCGATTATTAAAAAGTCAAGAAGCACAGATGCTGGCGAGGCTGCGGAAAAACAGGAACACTTGTGCACTGTTGGTGGGAGTGAAGATTAGTTGAATCACTGTGGAAAACAGTGTGGTGATTCCTCAAAGATCTAGAACCAGAAATACCATTTGACCCAGTAATCCTGTTACTGGGTATATACTCAAAGGATTATTGATCCCTCTATTGTAAAGATACATGCACGTGTATGTTCACTGAAGCACTATTCACACTAGCAAAGACATGGAATCAATCCAAATGCCCATCCATGACAGGAGTAAAGAGAATGTGGTACACATACACCATGGAATATTATGCAGCCATGAAAAGGAACAAGATCATGTCCTTTGCAGGGACATGAATGGAGCTGGAAGCTGTTATCCTCAGCAAACTAACACAGGAACAGAAAACCAAACACCACATGTTCTCACTTATAAGTGAGAGCTGAATGATGAGAACGTATGGACACAGGGAGGGGAATACCACACACTGGGGCCTGTCGGAGTCGGGGAATGAAGGGGAGGAGAACATCAGGAAGGATAGCTAATAAATGTGGGCTTAATACCTAGGTGATGGGTTGATCCATGCAGCAAACACCATGGCACACATTTGCCTGTGTAACAAAACTGCACTTCTTGCACACACGCCCACCAGAACTTAAAGTGAAAGTTGAAGAAAAAAGCTATAGCAGCTAATTACTTTCTAAGCAATTTGAAAAAACGACAAAATGAAACTTGAAAAAAAAGAAAGAAAGAAAACGATGGCTGGGTGAGGTGGCTCATGCCTGTAATCCCAGCACTTTGAGAGGCCAAGGAACGCAGATTGCTGAATAACTGGAGTCTGAGACCAGCCTGGCCAACATGGCGAAAACCCACCCCGTCTCTATTAAAAATACAAAAATTAGACAGGCGTGGTGGCGTGTGCCTGTAATCCCAGCTACTCAGAAGGCTGAGGCAGAATTGCTTGAACCTGGGAGGTTGAGGTTACAGTAAGCAAAGATCATGCCACTGCACTCCAGCCTGGCAACAGAGCATGACTCTGTCTCAAAAAAACAGAAATAACTGGCCAGGCACAGTGACTCACATCTGTTAATCCCAGCACTTTGGGATGCAAGGAGTGCAGATCTCTAAATACCTGGAGTTTGAGGCCAGCCCGGCCAACATAGTGAAATCCATCTCTACTAAAAACAAAAAATTTAAAAAAATTCGCTGAGTGTGGTGGCACACACCTGTAGTCCTAGCTACTTGGGAGGCTGGGGCAGGAGAACTGCTTGAACCCAGAAGGCAGAGGTTGCAGTGAGCTGACATCACACCACTGCACTCTAGTCTGGGTGACAGAGTAAGACTCTATGTCTCAAAAGAAAAAAAAATTTAAGTTGCCAGGTGTGGTGGCACACACCTGTGGTCCCAGGTACTAGGGAGGCTAGTGGGAGGGTCGCTTGAGCCCAGGAGGTCAAGGCTGAAGTGAGCCAAGATCATGCCACTGCATTCCAGCCTGGGCAACAGGGCAAGATCCTGTCTCTTGAAAAAAAAAGTGTATGTGGAAATAAGGTTTTTAGAGGGCAACTGTAGAACCCTAAAATAATAGGAAGCCTTTCCATTTTTTTTTTTTTTTTTTTTTTGTGACAGAGTCTCACTCTATTGCCCAGGCTGGAGCTCAATGGTGCAATCTCGGCTCACTGAAACCTCTGCTTCCCGGGTTCAAGCAATTCTCCTGCCTCAGCCTCCTGAGTAGCAGGCGTGCACCTCCACACCCAGCTAATTTTGTATTTTTAGTAGAGATGAGGTTTTGCCATGTTCGTCAAGCTGGTCTCGAACTCCTGACCTCATGATCCACCCGCCTCAGCCTCCCAAAGTACTGGGATTACTGGTGTGAGCCACTACACCCGGCCAGGAAGCCACTGTTATAAAACCAAAGCTACCTATCTTCATGTGTGTATATGTGCATACGTGCATGCACAGGTATGTAAATGTCTATCATTCTAGTCTGGGTGACAGAGTAAGACTCTGTCTCAAAAGGAAAAAAAAATGTTTTCTGGGTGCAGTGGTGTGATGTCAGCTCACTGGGACCTCTGCCTTCCGGGTTCAAGCAGTTCTCCTGCCCCAGCCTCCCAAGTAGCTAGGACTACAGGTGTGTGCCACCACACTCAGCGAATTTTTTTACATTTTTTATTTTTAGTAGAGATGGATTTCACTATGTTGGCCGGGCTGGCCTCAAACTCCAGGTATTTAGAGATCTGCACTCCTTGCATCCCATAGTGCTGGGATTACAGGCATGAGCCCCCTCACCCAGCCATCGTTTTCTTTCTTTCTTTTAAAGTTTTAAGTTTCATTTTGTAGTTTTTTCAAACTGCTTAGAAAGTAATTAGCTGCTATAGTGTCCTTCCGGCACATCTGGAAGGACACATCACCACCAAGGCAGGCAATGGGACTCTCTGTGCTGTTTGGATTTTCACAAGAAGGCATTCGTTTGTTACCTGTACTATTAGAATCATTTTCCTGAACAATGCAGAAGATTCTGCCCTGACCCTAATATGGCTGGTCTTTCTAACAGACCTGAGCAGCCACGGCAGGAGGTCGGACACATAACGTTTTCTTTCCATCTCTTTCCACTCTGTGTGCTGGGACTTCACGTCCCCCTCACCTCGCTGACACTCCGCTCATCCCCGTCTGCAGGGGGACGAAGCCCCACCTCACATCCCAGTCCCACCTGTTGCAGGGCTAGACCATGCACCTGAGGGCCCGGCCCAGGGCCCAGCCAGCTGCAGGGGGACGAAGCCCCACCTCACATCCCAGTCCCACCTGTTGCAGGGCTAGACCATGCACCTGAGGGCCTGGCCCAGGGCCCAGCCAGCAAGCCCAGATCAACTCACAGAGGCTGCTCTTCTCACCTGCACCACCGTTGCTGAAGTTACCGCTGTCACCTCACACAGGCAGCGTGGTGTCCGTGGGTACCCTGACCTCTGTCGCTGCTCACCGATGCTCAGCCACTCATTCATCTGCCTGCATGCCCTCCTCAGCTGGATCCTCGTCGGTGCCTGCAGCCTGGGTGGTGGGTAGCATGGGGGGTGGGGCCAGCCCAGCCCGGCCGCCCACAGCTGTGCATCCTCTGGCCATGGCTCTGCTTCGCCCCCTTGTCTAGAAAACCCTTGCAGAGACTCAGTGAAACAGGCCCAACATGGGTGTCAGCGTGCTTTGATGACATGAGGGGCAGGAAAGTGTGTACTGGAAAGGGCCTGGGCCCTGACCCCACCACCCACCCTCATCTGCCGACTGGGGCTACAATGCCTCCCGCAGATGTGGCTGTTAAGACTTATTTTGGTGAAGACCATCAGCTGCAAGTGACAGAAGCTCAACTCAAACCAAGGGAAGCGAATGAAGCTAATTTGTAGCTGGTTTCTCAGTGCGAGGGCGGGGCTGGAGGCGCCTTGCAGGAGTGGAGCAGAGGCTGGCAGAGCCAAGGGCTTCGGTACTGGAAGTGGCACTGTGACTTCCAGGCAGTGTCTGCAGGCCCTTTTGTCTTCCTGCCTTTCAACAGCAGCCAGGCTCCCTCTGTGGGGGAGAGGGGCAGAGAATACAGGGTGGCGGGTGCAGGGGGCCCCTTTCCCACCCAGGGGACCATGGCAGGGACAGCTGCTCTTCCCAGCCTCCCCGTAGCCTTTCCAGGGAAGGACCCAATGGCCCTGCCGGGATCCCATGTCCAGACCTGGCTTCAGTCACTGTCACCAAAGGCTGGGCTTCCCTAAAAGGACTGGGTCCAGGCACACCCCTCAGCAGGGGGCACAGCCTATTACAAGAGGAAGGGAATGGAAGCACTCCCCGGGGAATGAACACATAAACAAAAGTAAAACAAGGGCCAACCACAGAAAACTACCACACTGGCTGCAGGACGCCCTGCACTAGGGCGTGTGACACCTGGGAGAGGCCCTGGCACGCAGTAGGTCTCAACAATGCAGACTGGCATTGTGATGGGGAACTGGCAAATGGGATTCTCTTCCTCCCAGCCATCACTGCCACCACCGCCACCACCACCACCACTCAGCAGCAGTAAATTGTCCTCAGAAATGCTTTAAACATTAGTCATGTTTTCCAACCCAACTTTTGAGAAACAGCATTTTGGCCACAAGTGTGTACTGCTTCTGCTCACAGATGTGAAGTTTAGAGCTGCCCACCGTGCAGCACACAGTGGGGCAGCACCCAGGGGGCCAGTGCACAGGGGGGCAGCACATGGGGACCAGCACACAGTGGGGCAGCACATGGGGTCCAGTGCATAGTGAGGCAGCGCATGGGGTCCAGCACAGAGGGGCCAATGTATAGTGGGGCAGCACATGGGAGCCAGCACACAGTGGGGCAGCACACAGGGTCCAGTGCACAGGGGCCAATGCACAGTGGGGCAGCATATGGGGACCAGCCCACAGTGAGGCAGTGCACAGTGGCCAGTGCACAGTGGGGAAGCACATGGGGGCCAGCGCACAGTGGGGCAGCCCATGGGGCGGAGAAGCCCACAGCGTGGGAGCACAGGATGGGAGCACAGGTGGTGGGCTTCTCAGATTAATGATAGGACTCTAGGTCAGCCACAGGGTGGGTGGAGGGGCTTCTCCCTGGGTGCCCAGGCCAACCTCCAATTTGCTTCTCTGCAGGGCATCTGGCTTTGCTTGTGTTGAAGTTTCCTTTCATTTGGAAACTTCCCTTTACAGGACGTGTTTTCCAGGTCACAGTGCCTAAGGGGAAGTCATTAAATCCAGTACACAGCTGTTACCAGAAACCAGCGCGGTGTGGGGCGGGGCTTGGATCTCTTGGATCTCATCATGGAAGACCTCCAGAGGCCCTCCCTCACTTGTCCGCCCATTTCGCAGCTGGGGCCGCTGAGACCGTGGTGGACAGAGTGGACCCCTGCCCCGTGCAGCTGATCCTTCACTGAGGAGGCCTCCAGACATCAGCTGCTGGGAGGATCATCCACAGTGACGCTCTCCACCGTGGTGAAGAGTGGCAGGCGTAGGGAGGGCTGGGCTGTGGGCACAGCCTGGGGGAAGGTGCCAATCAGACACCCCAGATGCAAAATCTTCTAGCACAGAGGTGGTATCTACTCTTCCCTGAGCCCAGAAGACCCACCAGCTCCCAGGGATGTGCAGAAACAAGGGCCTGGAAGACACACCCTAGGGTCCACGCTGCCCAGCAGGGGCAGGTGCTGTCATAACCAGGAAGTCTGTTCTCATCTCGCTCCATCCAAATGCACTTTTTCAAATCCAAGACACATAAGATGCTTTTTTTTCTTTTAGAGATGGAGTCTCACTCTGTTACCCAGGCGGGAGTGCAATGGCATGGTCTCAGCTCACTGCAACCTCTGCCTCCCAGGTTCAAGCGATTCTCCTGCCTCTCCTGCCTCAGCCTCCTGAATAGCTGGGACTACAGGCGTGTGCCACCAAACCCGGCTAAGTTTTATATTTTTAGTAGACGGGATTTCACTATGTTGGCCAGGCTGGTCTCAAACTCCTGACCTTGACACACAAAGACACTTTAAGAAAAAAAAGTTTTCTGTTAAGCAAGTTGTTTAAGAGCTGAGCAAAACAATAGGTTTCAATTTCCCCCGAAATCAGGCATAGGGATGTCCTGCACTCAGGACAGTAGGAGTGTGGGAATTTGGGTGGGAGTCATGAAGGTCAACCACAGTGGTGAGTCTTGGAGGCTCCCACGCCATCCCACCCCTGCCTGAACCTTGGGTGACAGAGGAATGGTTGGGGTCCAGAGAGGTTGGGGGTTCCAGGAGCAGAAAGGACTTGGGCCTCCACCCAACAGAGCTACTCCTGCAGGGGGAAAGGGGTGAGGTGGGGCCAGGACAGGTCTAAGAAAAGCCTTCCTGGCCTTCCCTGGTGCTGGGCATGGTATAAACCATCCTCCCTGCCACCCAAGCATCTTTTGTGGGATATTCCTTTCTCAGGAATGCAGCCTGGGGCAGGACTTCTCTTCAGGGCACAGTCAGCAGGCCCTTCCTGCCTCAAGGGAGGGCTCCTGACAGGAGGAGTCCATCCTGATTCTGCAGGCGGGTCCTGCTGAGAGGAGGGCAGGAGGAGCAGGGAGAAGGCCACGTGAGGATAGAGAGAGACCTGAGCGATGGAGGAAGGGGCCATGAGCCACGGCAGATGGGCACCACCTGGAAACTACAAAAGACAAGGAAAGAGATTCTCCTCAGGAGCCTCCAGCAGAAGCCAGGCTTGCCAACACCTCTATGTTAGTCCAGCGAGGCTGAGTTCAGACTCTGTCCTGCAGAACCGCAAGAGGCTAATATGTGCATTGCTCCGAGCCTCAGTGTGGCCATCTGTTATGGCAGCCACAGAGGCTCCCATGTGGCCGCGTGTCTGCACTGCAGATGCTGCAGGCGGGGCTGGCACAGACCTGGGCTCGAACCCTGGCTCCAGCACTCACTGGCTGTGGACAACAGTTCAGGTCACCTTTCTGCACCTCAGTTGACTGACAGTGAGGTGGAGATAATGAGCGCTGGGTGCCCTAGACTATGGAGCGTTGGATAAGTGAACAGAGACCCTGGTCTCCTGGGCTGCTGAGGGAAGGCAATGAGATCCCATTAGTGAGGGGGCCCAGAGAAGTGGGAGTAGAAGGGCCACAGAGGCTTAGGGTGGAGCTGTTGCTAGTGTCCCCAAGCATTCTTTCTCCCTTCATCTGCAGGAACAGAATTGTCAACAGAGAGTGGTCCCTTGGGGGTAAAGACTACATTTCCCAGCATCCTTTGTAGTCAGGTGTGGTACATGACCATATTTTGGCCAATAGGCTATAAGGAGGCAGCTGCAGTGCACCCTGCCCTTCTGCCCCCTCCTATCTGGGATGTTCCTGAAGCTCCACGCTCACAGTGAGGTGTGGGCCACACCCTGGGAAGGGCAGAGCTACCGGCTGGAAGGAGCCTGGGTCCCTGATGACCTGAGGCCACAGAGCCATCATGGGAACCATGGACTACCCACCCCTGGACTTTTGCATATTGGAGAAATAAATGTGTCTGGCTGAAACTACTGTTGATTTGGTTCCCTATCCAGAGGGGCTGAAGAACTAGAGTATCAGCAGGTGCACCTGCTGCTCTCACATCGTCCTGTGGGACCCTGCATCAGCATCCAAGTTTCCTGACAGTCACCACCTGGTCTCCAGTGACAAGGGAAGGGGCAGAGGGTCAGGAGGCCCATAAGCACCCCCAGCCTCAGCCCCAGAGAATCCCTCCACCCTCAAGCACAGCTCCTGAGACAGCACCACACACTGCAGGTCTGCCAAAGTGCACACTGCCTGAATACCCTCACTGGTGGTGGCCACCGTCACTGACAGTGGTAAGCATCTGGAGAAAGTGCGACAGTAACAGGCGGGTACGAGCCCACTGTGCCGATGCAGAGACCAGGATTCAGAGAGGCTCCCTTCATCTCTGCCCACCGGCAGCCCACAAGGTCACAGCTGTCCCCTTTTGATGCCTGTGGTTCCAGTTGTGGGTTTGTGATCAATCCAAGGGCAGGATCAAGGGAAGGTAGAGAGTTCCCCCGCAACCCCCATGTCCTAAACAGCGGCAAGACAGAGGAACTAAGGGGAGAAGGGCTAATGTTCTTACATGATCTACCATTCAGTTTCCACCATTTCTATACTAAGCTTACATTATTTTTACAATGAGGCATGTTTCCTCCCACCAATCCTCACCCACACTGCTTTTCACAGTTCTGACTTTTTTCCCGCCTATGACTGAGTCGACCAACACACAAGAGGATTCAAATCACAGTGGACTTGTAAGGAACAGTTTAATCAGCTTTTGATTCCAATTATCTCTCACATCCATGGGCTTTTAAGATCTCCTCGAGCTCCATGGGGTTTGCCTCCTCTTTCCTCCCGTCCTTTGGGCCAGCTAAGGCCCCCGTCACGCCCACCTCTGTGGCTGCCCTGGCTGCCTCAGGGGAGAACTGATCATGCCAACACCAGGCACCCGAATCACACCTGGATTCCACAGCATCCAGACAGCTCTCTCTCTCCTTCAAATAGTCTCAGGGAAATGACTGTTAATTAACTTTGCATTTGCTTATTCCCTGTGCAACTCATTATCCCAATTAAACCACCTCTCGTGAAGTCTGGCACTTTCAGTTATTTCAAATTATTTCAACTCAAACGTCTGAGGCCCCTTATGCTGCTATTTTTCTTACCCAGAACATCATTCTCAGTTTGGAACCAGCAGGCGAGGGGAAGCAGCGGTGGATCGGCTGCCACGTTGTCAGTTAACCCCTTTTCAGGCAAGTCTCTTCACCTGGGAAACTCGGGTTCTTCTCTGTGGCGGGTCCAGGATGTTGACAGCGGCAACTAAACACACAGAAGCAGGCCAGGAGTAAGGCAGGCGTGAGGACGAGAATGGGAACCAAAGTCTAGGATGAATCCATTCTGGGTACCGAAACCCAAAGACAAGACAAAATGGGGAGATGAAAAGTAATGCCCCCCCACAGGGTTACTATATGGCTTACGTGAATTAAGCTGGGCTCTCCACTCCAGGTCTCACAAGGTCTAAATCAAGGTGGTGGCTGGGATGAGCTCTTCCCCGAAGGCTCTCGGGGAGAATCCTCCTCCAGTTGCATTCAGGTGGCCCCGAGTCCAGCTCCTGGCGGCTGCAGCTCTGGGGTCCTCGTTCCCTGGCTGGGGGCCATTTTGCTTCTATAAGTCACTCACATGCCTTCTCACACAAACACGTCCTCCTTCAAACCAGCAATGTTAATTCCAGCCTTTCTCACATATTGTATTTGACCTTCCTTTCTGCTGACAGCTGGAGAAAGCTCCCTGCTTTCATTAGGCTCATGAGGCCACGCCCACCAGATAATCTCTGATCTCAAGGTCAAATGGCTGGGGACTTTCATTCCATCAGTCCCTACACAGCAGCACCTAGGCTACTGTTTGACTGAACAGCCAGGGGTACAAGTCAGTGGGCCCAACTTTAGAATTCTGTCTGCCATGCCTCATCAAACTCATATTTTTCTCAATTTGATTCTTTCAAAGTCGAATAAAAGGATGAAAATTCGTGTCCTTGCCAAGGGATCACAGCAATGCAGCTCATGACAGCAATCACCCTGTGCTGAATATATGTGGGTTCTGGCTTCAGCCCCGACGCAGACTGTGGGCTCAGTTAGGAGAAATACACAAGAGTCCTGCCTTTCTTACACCCGCATGACCTGGTGGAAGTCACCTAACCTGGCTGAGCCTGGTTCCCCACCTCACCAGAGTTGGGCTGATCCCCAAGAGGACAACTTTGAAGCACCCAGCACACAGTCTGTTACCCGGGCAGTGCTCAGCTGCCATGAGCACCACACCCACAGTCGACAGACTGTCAGACCATCTGCACGACCTTTTTTTCTTTTTAAACACCACGTGTTTGTTAGGGGCACCACGTGCTGTACAGTCAGCTCTTCCTGCACCCACAGACTCTGGCTAGGCCATCCATGCCCATTGCTGGACGTGTGCTCAGATGACTAATCCAAGAGTCTTCCACACAGGCAGCTTCACCTCCACATGAAGAGAACTTGCACTGTGGTGCAGTTCCAGACCTCGGGGAGCTACCTGAGCAGGTAGGTTCCCAATAGCTGACTGCCTGTGGAGCAGTTCCTGATGTGGCCACGAGGTGTCAGGCCTTTCTCTGGCAGATCAGAGAAATCCCACAGATTTGGATATGGACACAGGGCATGGCCTGGTGGCTGGCCTGGCCTGAGCGGAGGTTCACAGTACCCAACATGGCATCCCCACTGGGACGACCTGTGCTCATCTGTCTTGGGAAACAGCAGCTACAACTCTTCATCAGGCTCTGAGCTGCAAGATGCCCATCTGATTCCTTCTGAGCCCCACAGCCAGTTAAGAAAGGTGAGATAGGTTTGTAAATTTTATTGCAGAAAGCCTGGGTCTGGTGGCTCACACTTGTAATCCCAGCACTTTGGGAAGCTGAAGAGGGTGGACTGCTTGAACTCAGGAGGAGTTTGAGACCAACCTGGGTAACATGGTGAAACCCCGTCTCTACTAAAAAAGACAAAAATTAGCCAAGCATGGTGACACGCGCCTGTAGGACCAGCTACTAGGGAGGCTGACACGTGAGAATCGCTTGAACCGGGATGCGGAGGTTGCCATGTGCTGAGATTCCGCCACGGCACTCCAGCCTGGGCAACAGAGTGAGACTTTGTCTCAAAATAAAATAAAACAAATTTTATTGCAGAAAACTACAAGCATATGCAAAAGACGAGAAAATCGTCATAACTCCTGGGGCATTCATCACTCAGCTTCCACCATTATTAACATTTGCCACTTGTGTTTCACCTGTCGTTGATTTTTCTTTTTGTAATGGAGAATTTACAAAGCAAATACCAGCGATAGGGGCAATTTACTACAAATACTTACATTTGCATCTCTAAAGGTTAGGACATTTTACCCACAAGGCCCTTACTGCTCCCTACCAAAAGTATTCCATAACTCCAGTTTTCATCTTATACCCAGTATACATTTCAATTCCAATTATCCCGACCTTTTTTTTTTTTTTTTTTTTTTTTGAGGCAGAGTCTAATTCTGTTACCAGGCTGGAGTGCAAGGCACGATTTCGGCTCACCATAACCTCCACTTCCCGGGTTCAAGCGATTCTCCTGCCTCAGCCTCCCAAGTAGCTAGGACTATAGGCGCCCACCACCACGTCCAGCTAATTTTTGTATTTTTAGTAGGGTTTCACCACGTTGGCCAAGATGGTCTTGATTTTTTGGCCTCGTGATCCGCCTGCCTCAGCCTCCCAAAGTGCTGGGATTACAGGCGTGAGCCACCGCGCCCGGCCTCCCGTACCTCTCTCTCAAATGCCTCGTTTAAGCTGGTTTGTTCTATCATGATCCACATTAAGTTCCACACATTCAATTCAATGATATCTTTTAAACTTATTTATTCTCTAACCGTTCAGTTCCACTTTTTTTTCTCCAGGCTCCAATTAATTATATTATCATTCTGATTATACTACTATCGTAAATACTGGTATTAATTGAAAGGGTCATTTGTCCTGTACAACATCTCACACTTGGGGTTTAGCTGTGTGCGTCTTTCTGCAAGTGGCATATCATCTGGCAAACAGTAGGATTTAATTAGCATGAGTTGAATGAATGGTTTCAATGGGAAAAAAGCAAAAGAATAAAGGTTTGGTCCTTTACTCAAACAGTCCTACATTCACTAATGCAAGAAGCAGGCAACGCTCCACTCGAGAAGCCACCAGCTCGCGCCCTGGGTTCCTGGGGAGGGCATGGACTCCAGCCCTCAGATCCTGGCCGTCAGAACTGCACTGGAGGCCAACCTGTGCTGAAGCGGGAGCCAGGCCCTATCTCCCGCGGGGACCTCGCTTGCGAGCCGGCACGGTAAGAACACGCCGCCCCGGCTCTTCCAGCACCTCTGCTCTTGGGGGTACGCGCTACAGCAGCACGGACCTCAGTCAGGTTATGAAAACGCGTGCATTTATGAGCTTTAGTTGTGTCCCAATGTTTTCTATACGCGTCTGTTTTTGGTGTCTGGAGAAAACTGAAAATAACAGAAAGGTACAAAACAAACACACGTCCACATTCCCAGCATCCAGCATCATCAAAACCGCTAACATTTTGTCCCATTTGCTTCCTGGGCTTTGTTTCGTTTCACCAGAACTCACTGGTTGAGACGGAGACCCCAGTGCCTTCTCCCCTCCGCCTCGGGCGCCCGGAGAAGCAGCGTCGGGTGGGCGCGCCTTCCCAACGGCTGCCTCTGCCGTTATTTCTCAAGCACCTGCGCCGCCGTTTGGGTGGCACTAGCGCACTTAGCAAACACGAAATGTTCTGCGCCGCTCTAGAGCCGGGGTGTGAGGGTGAACAGGGCTCCCCACGCTCGTTCCCAGAGCAAAGGGAGACCAGGGGTGTCCGCGCAGGTGTGGGAGCGGCCCGGGAAGACGGAAGCTGGCACTGCGCTTCTACCCTAAACCGTGCTCCCAGGTCCCTCCCGGCCCACCACGGGCGCCAGCCCTCGACCCCGGCTCCGGCCCCGCCCCCTCACGCTGCCTCCTCATTGGCTCCTCCCGGCATCGTCCCGCCCACTGGAGGCTCCTTCCAATACTCCACCTTTCACCTTTTCGGGGGCGCTGGGAAGCCTCAGGCCCCGCCCACCGGAAGGAGGATGAAGCTGCTCTTCCGTGACCCACAATTATTGGTGACTCTCGCCTGTCCATAACAGAAAAAGCGATTACGGATTGGCTGAGGCAAAGTAGTAGGGCGGAGAAGAGGCTACAGCTGCCTATGCGCATGCCTGGTGCGTGCGCGGCGACGGCGGCAGACAGTGGCAGTCATGGCGGCTCAGTGCGTGAGGCTGGTGCCGCGCAGTCTTCCCGCTTTGGCGTTGTCTCTCAGGTAAGGGGCACTCGGCTTTCCCGGGCTGATGTGGGAGCGCGAACCCCCGCTCCGACTGGGGCCTTTCCCAGCCCCGGGAACTCCTTCCCAGCCTCGGCCCTGGAGCTGGGCGTCTGCGGGCTCGCGGTTCCCCGCTGCGGAATGCGGACCGCCCAGCCGGGGCCTGCTCTGCGGCCGGGCTGCCCGCTCGAGGCTTGGGAATGGCCGCCTGGACGGGAAGCGTGGAGCATGCGGGCGCCTTATTAGAAGGAGAGGAGCGCAGCGCGGGGGCGTCCAGCGTGGAGGGGACGGTGGCCCACGTGCGCTTGATGGCCGGGGACTGCGGGCGACGCCTCGCGCGCGTCCATGGCCCAGGCGCTTATGGACGCAGAGGCAGCCGCAACTTGTGCAGTTGAAGAAGCTTGTCCAAGGTCACGTAGCAAGGTCGAGCCCGGCCGGGTGTGCCCTGGGTAGGAGCTGTGATTACTCATTTCCGTGCGGCGGCTGGAAGCCGGGGCCACAGCGGTGCTCGGGAAGTTCGTGTCTCAAGGCGCGTGTTGCCCGTTCACGGGCATTTTCCACTCAGCCTTGAATTCCATCACTCCGCCTTCTCCAGCATCTGAGGTCAAAAGAGCAGTCGAGCCTGTGCCACTGCTGGGCGAAGAGTTTGTTTTAGACAAGCGCACGCTTCGGGCCTGAGGGCCATGAAAGAGTGCCTTTTTTTTTTTTTTAATCCTGCCGCTTCTGATTTTTAAAAGTTCTACCCCAGAAGTTAGTATGGCAAGTATTTAGTGTGTTGTTTACTGGAGGAACTGCCTAGAACCAAGTTATTGATAAGAGAAGCCACTGAGGGCCAAATTAAGTAAAAGCTGAGCAGTGAAATGTGCTTTTCCCTGAAGAGCAGGCAGGTGAGGTGAACATCACTTTCAGTGGAGGTGATTAAGGGGTGAGTGCTAACTTAATAAACTATGTCTTAAATCTTAGGAGCCGAGAGCAGCAACCCACGTGGAATACTTGAGTAAAAAGACTTTGGTCAAGTAGTGGTTTGGTATTGGAATTAATTACCAGGAAAGTGACCACCAAGTCAGCATCGTTTCTGTCTCTGGAATGGTAGTTTTGTGGAAAGATGCTCAACTAGGGAGAGGCAGGAGAACTGACTTGTAGTCACAGCTCTCAGAGTAACTAGGCTCTCTGAGACTCAGTCTCCCTCTGCAGAGCGAGACGGCGCTGAGTCTGGGTCCTGTGGCATTCCTGTCCACACCTTGTGTTTTCCGAAAGGGGTCTATGCAGAGCTGACCTGCAGAAAGGCTGGTGGCTGTCACACCCCCAGACAGAACAGCTGGAGAGGGCCTCCCTCTCAGTACACTCAGTTTTTATTTACATTCTTAGCTTTTTAAATCACAAGAGTAAAAATAAAAAGGTCATCACTTTCCACCCCCATGGCAAGATTGTAATGGATCCTCCCACTCCACTTCTTTCCACAAATCTAAAACATGAATAGGTACACAGGATTTCTAGTTTGTCTTTACAAAAATGGAATCCTCTTTTGTGTATTTCTCTAAGTTGCACTTAACAAAACACCCAAAGTGTGTCCATGAAATGCCAATGTAACTCTTTTTTTCTTGGAGATGAAGTGTTGCTCTGTTGCCCAGGCTGGAGTGCAGTGGCGAGAGCTCGGCTCACTGCATCCTCCGCCTCCTGGGTTCAAGGGTACTCCTTCCTCAGCCTGCCGGTAGCTGGGATTATAGGTGCCGACCACCACGCCCGGCTAATTTTTGTATTAGTAGAGACGGGGTTTCACTATGTTGACCAGGCTGGTCTTGATCTCCTGACCTCATGATTCACCCTCCTCAGCATCCCAGAGTGCTGGGATTAGAGGTGTGATCCACAGCGCCCAGCCTTAGCTCATTTTTAGGAGCTGCGTAATATTCCAGATTGTGCTAGCAAGTTTATTCAATCATTTCTTCACTGACAAACACTGTTCCAACTTGTCACTCCACAGTACCGCAGTAAACCACCTTGCCTGTGAATTCTGTGTGCTGACTGTCTTCCTGTTTTAATCTGGAAGAAAATCGATCATAGTTTATTCTCAGATTAGACTGTAGCATAATTTAAAAAGAGTTCCTCAGGCTGGGTGTAGTGGCTCATGCCTGTAATCCCAGCACTTTGGGAGGCTGAGGCAGGTAGATCATGGAGTCAGGAATTTGAGACTACCCTGGCCAGCATGGTGAAATCTCGTCTCTACCAAAAATACAAAATATGAGCCGGGCATGGTAGCACGTGCCTGTAGTCCCAGCTACTCAGGAGGCTGAGGCAGGAGAATTGCTTGACCCCGGCAGGCAGAGTTTGCAGTGAATGGAGATCGTTCCACTTCACTCTAGCCTAAGTGACAGAGTGAGACGCCATCTCAAAAAAAAGAAAGAGTCCTCTGGTCCTGGTGAAGAAATCTAGCTTTTAAGACTTTATCATTCATTAATGGCTTTGTGACCTCGGCTTATCACTTAACCTTTTCCTGGTGGGCATAGGATCGGCTAATGCCTTAAGTCACTTGCAATATCAGTTTTAGAGTTCTTGGTCTCTTTCATCTGTACATACCCCATGCTTTCCTGCCTTCATGCCTTTGACCAAGCAGTTTCCTCTTCCTGAAGCTGCCTCTATCCCGACCCAGTCCCACCTCGGATCCTTTTATGTAACTCTTAACTATGCTTCAGAGCTTTTCATGGTCTCCCCTTCCCCAAGCTAGGTATGTCCTTCTACTCTGAGCCTCCCAAAGCACTTAGTTCCTTTTTTTTTTTTAATCACTTTTTTTTTTTTTTTTGAGACTGAGTCTTGCTCTTTTTGCCCAGGCTGGAGTGCAATGGCATGATCTCGGCTCATCGCAACCTCTGCTTCCCGAGTTCAAGCGATTATTCTGCCTCAGCCTCCCAAGCAGCTGGGATTACAGGCATGTGCCACCACGCCTGGCTAATTTCGTATTTTCAGTAGAGATAGGGTTTCTCCATATTGGTCAGGCTGGTCTTGAGCTCCTGACCTCAGGTGATCCACCAGCCTCAGCCTCCCAAAGTGCTGGAATTATAGGTGTGAGCCACTGCACCCAGCCTTAATCATTTTTAAATCCCAAATTACAGTTCTTTGTGTTTAGATGTCTTTTTTTGCATGGTGGCAAGTACCCTGTGGGCAAGATCTCTGCTGGGTCTTTGTCATCAGGATCAGCAATGGGCCGCACCTCTAGTAGTAGCTGTTCCATAAATAGGTGGTGAGGTCTGGGCTGACTGTCTCAGAAGTCACCTTAGAATGGAGAGAGAAGCTTAGTCTGTTCTATACCAAGTACTGTAACTTGGCACATTGGCGTGTAAGTTTAGGCATGTGCTACAGAAGATCTTATAAATAAAAATCAGGTACAGTGGCTCATGCCTGTAATCCCAGCACTCTGGGAAGATCACTTCAGCCCAGGAGTTCAGGGTTACAGTGAGTTATGATTGTACCACTGTACGCTAGTTTGGGTGACTGTGAGACCCTGTCTCTAAAAATTTATAGAGAGAGGCCAAGCAAGGTGGCTCATGCCGGTAATCCTACCATTTTGGGGAGCCAAGGCGGGTGGATCACTTGAGGTCAGGAGTTCAAGACCAGCTTGGCCAACATAGTGAAAACCCATGTCTACTAAAAATTCAAAAACTAGCTGGGTGTGGTGACGAGCGCCTGTAGTCCCAGGTACTCAGGAGGCTGAGGTGGGAGGCTTTCTTGAACCCAGGAGACAGAGGTTGCACTGTACTTCAGTCTGGGTGACAGGCTAAGATTCTGTCTCAAAAAAATGTGTGTGTGTGTGTGTATGAGAGAGAGAGACCTTGTCTCTAAAATATATATATATATATATATGTTAATCTGTATATTTACTACTTATGAGCATAGCTTTTGTATGTCATGTACAGTGTGCCTTTATTGATCTAAGAGAAGTGTTTTCTCCCCCAGTAATATTAAATAGTTTGAAGTTATTTTAAGTTGCCAGGCGCGGTGGCTCACACCTATAATCCTAGCACTTTGGGAGGGCGAGGCGGGTAGATCTCGAGGTCAGGAGTTCAAGACCAGCCTGGCCAACACGGGGAAACCCCACCTCTACTAAAGATAAAAAGTTAGCCAGGTGTGGCGGCGCAGGTCTGTAATCCCAGCTACTCCAGAGGCTGAGGCAGGAGAATTGCTTGAACCCAGGAGGCGGAGGTTGCAAGTTATTTTAAATTTTTTAAATCATACATCTGACTAATAAGCACAGAAACAAAGTCTTCATTTCTTCCATGTGGACTTCTCTGTAGGCCCTTTCCGCGGTTGTTGTGCACAGCTACAAAACAGAAGAACAGTGGCCAGAACCTGGAAGAGGACGTGGGTCAGAGTGAACAGAAGGCAGATCCTCCTGCCACAGAGAAGACCCTCCTGGAACAGAAGGTCAAGTTGGAGGAGCAGCTGAAGGAGACTGTGGTGAGGACTTTCAGGCTCCTGTGGGGATGGGCTCAGCTGATGTTTCTCCCGTGGGCCACATAAAGGTTCCAGGTTTCACTGGTGACAGACCAAAGCCAGAGTTCAGCCGTTGTCCATAGCCTGCAGGGGGCGCAGGTGGCCAGTTACTGCCGAAGCAAGGACTAGAACCCAAATCCTGTGCAGCTCTGGTTCCGGCAAGAGAATAATCGTTACACGCTCCATTTGTCGTTGAATTAGAACTTAAAGT
This sequence comes from Callithrix jacchus, assembly GCF_049354715.1. Classification (NCBI taxonomy): domain Eukaryota; kingdom Metazoa; phylum Chordata; class Mammalia; order Primates; family Cebidae; genus Callithrix; species Callithrix jacchus. The sequence goes on along the minus strand of NC_133504.1, from coordinate 187,291,303 downwards.
CGTCTTTACAAATGAGGACTACTCAGTAAGGTTGTTTAGGCTGGGACCTAGAAGAAGCAGCAGAAAATTCCAAGTACAAGAGTTGGAGGCAGGAGTGTGGTTTTATGCCATGCTCTCATAGGCAGGTAGGAGTTTTACGAATTAGTTATATGGATTATTACTGCATGTAAAAACCCATGGGTGGCACAAATCAAGCTCCTTAAGGGTTTGAGAATGACATCAGACCCTGAGTGGTTGCACCGTTTCCAGCCCGTTACCTGTGCTCATTCTTGCTGCCGGGTGCAGAGCCAGGGCTCAAGCCGGGAGCATCTGGACTTAGGGCCCTTGCCCCTCGCCACTGCACAGTGATTGCCTGAAGACTGCAAATGGATGCGGTGTAGAGGCCCCCACAGAGCAATTCAGGAAATGTTAAAGAGAGAAAAGCTAGCTGGGCACAGTGCCTTACCGCTCTGATAGCACTTTGGAAGGCTGAGGCAAGAGTATTGCTGGAGCCCAGGAATTCAAGACCAGCCTGGGCAACATAGTGAGGCTCTGTCTAAAAACTAAAAAGTTAGCTGGGCATGATGGTGCGCTCCTGTAGTCCCAGCAACCCAGGAGGCCGAGGTGGGAGGATTGCTTGAGCCCAGGAGGTTGAGGCTACAGTGAGCCGAGATCACACCACTGCACTCCAGCCTGGGCGATAGAGTGAGATCTTGTCTCCAAAAAAACAAAGAAAAGCTCAAATGAGTGAGCTTACAGGAAGGTGGTGAGACATGAGGAATGTACTAGAACTCAGATGACCACACAAGGAGTATTTGAACCGAGCCACCTCTGGGCAGCATTGAACATTAAAGGATTGTGAGTGCAGCTTTCGTTAAGCTGGACTCCTCAGTCACATCTCAAAGGTGATAATAAATGTTACTTCTGTTTGGACTCAGAGTTAGTTATATTTAGTAAAGTTAGTAAATTCTGGGTCTCATCTCATCCCACATATGGCTTGCTTTCCTATGACTTTGTTCTATATTAATATAAATCTCCCTTTTCCTTTCTTTTAGGAAAAATATAAACGAGCTTTGGCAGACACTGAGAACTTGCGGCAGAGGAGCCAAAAATTGGTGGAGGAGGCAAAGTTATATGGTACTTTTTAAACACAGCATGGTGTTGATTCTGGAAAGGAGACAATTGGGGCGGGGGGTGGGGAAGGCCATGCATGTGGCAGTGTCAGACAGCAAGGCTGTGGGGCGGGGCCCAGCAGTGGCAGCCCCTGCGTGAAGGATTGTGACTAGGCACGTCCACCCCGACAGACCTCGGTGGGAGCCTGCAGCAGGCCGGCCTCTGATGCCTGTCCCCTTCGCCCTCCGGAGGCAACACTGGCATCACTTCAGAACTCCCAGCGTGCTGTGTGCATTGCCACCTTTGGATATTTTTGTCCCTGTCGTTCCATTTTACAGTTGAGATCACTGAGATTTAGTGATCTGCCACACATCACAAAGCTGGTAAATAAGCCAGGCTCCCAACTCCACAGGCTGGTGTTTGAGTGCTGGCCGTGGGTCTCTGCATGACTGACAGTTGGTGTTAGGGGTGCAGAACCTAAGGCCCAAGGGAGGGTCAGTAATATGCCCCAGGTCAGACAGGGTGAGAGTCCACATGGAAACTGAGCCAGAGTCACTGCCGCATTCAGAGACCGAAGCACTTCTTGAAAGGCTTTTTTTCCTGGATGCTGTGGCCTGTTTCTTATTGTGCCTCTCTTCTTGTTAATATGCTTTGTTGGCTCTTCACCTTTCTGACCTGTAAATGTCTAGGCTCTTGGGGACTCAGTACCAGGTCTCTTCTCCCCCGTTGCTGTGCTCCCCGAGTAACTTTCATACTCCTGTGAGTATAAAATTACCAGCCCATTGGAATTCTGAGGAATCCACACACAGGTCTCGCTTCTAGCCCAGACCCTCCACGTTCCAGTCCTCTGTATCTCACTGCTTACTTGACATCTGGGCCTGGATGTCTCAAGGGTATTTTCCCCTCTGCTACGCTCCTTTCTTGACATTTTAGTAAATTCCAGGTCTCATCCCATAAATGACTTTTGGGGGTTTTGTGGTGGTGTTTCTTAAAATTACCAACCCATTGGAATTCTGAGGCGACTGATTTGACAAGTTATGAAATTGCCTCCCCATCAGGCCAGCAGGCTCACAGTTGAGAACTGTTCTGTGCATTGGTATGGAGTGCAAATGATCTTTCACTTCATCCAGGCATTCAGGCCTTCTGCAAGGACTTGCTGGAGGTGGCGGACGTCCTGGAGAAGGCAACGCAGTGTGTTCCCAAAGAAGAAATCAAGGACGATAACCCTCACCTGAAGAACCTCTACGAGGGGCTGGTCATGACTGAAGTCCAGATCCAGAAGGTGTTCACCAAGCATGGCTTGCTCCGGCTGGACCCTGTCGGAGCCAAGTTCGACCCTTACGAACATGAGGCCTTGTTCCACACGCCGGTAGAGGGGAAGGAGCCGGGCACAGTGGCCCTAGTTAGCAAAGTGGGGTACAAGCTGCACGGGCGAACTCTGAGACCCGCCCTGGTGGGGGTGGTGAAGGAGGCTTAGCTGCCGTTGATGGGGTGGGTGTTTTTTAACACTGTAACTCCTAAGGCTGCTTCATTGTTCCTCGTCTATGAGCACATCTGACCTTTTCCCAAACCTTGTTGGAAAGCGAAGTAGCTAGTGGCTAAACAGAAAATGAAGCTGATTGCACAGTTGCGTTACTGAACTCTGATTCAGGAGCCTGTTCCCTGATGGTTAGTGCCACACGGTGAATATTTCCACAGACTTTCTCAAGAGCTCAGTGGGCCCTGCTGGGTGTCCGGAGCATCATGAGTAACATGTCTGCCCAGACTCTCCTGACACCAAAGTATTTTAAACAAATAAAAATCTTGGGGAATTCCATTTGGCTGCCTGGACGCGCCAGTCTGCACTGAGTGTCCCTGCGGCTCACTGCGGTGCGTGAGCAACTGGCATACGTAGCCCGTTGTACATTTCATTCATTAAAGGGAAGGCAAGAGTTGAAGCCTTTTTCTTACTTTTAAAAAAAGTATGATCTTTGTGAAGAACAGTGAGTTCGTTTGTCATCAGTCCACAGCCGACTGAAACTGACCGCTGAGAAATGCGTGGGCACTGACAATCCTCAGCACCTTTCTTTGGCCAGGAATTGAGCTTGGCCAAGTTCATTTTACCCTGTTTTGTTCATCTAAATGCAGACACATTTAAATCACATCCAACTAGTTACTAACGACCTCAAGGTATATTTCCTGGCAAAATGGACTTTCTCAAAAAAGAACTGCACACTTGGTATACTTTAAATGTTGACTTTTTAATTTAAAATTTTTATTTAAGAGGATTAAAGCCCTAATGTTTATTTTCCTACTTTCTGATAATTTTGTGTCCTCTGGTGGAGATCCTTACCATTGAGGCAGGCACGACTTATCCTTCCCATTCTCTGCTCCAGCCCTGAAGCTGTCAGCTTGACGCATGCACACACACGCGTACCCACATGCACATGCTTCTACACAGAAAGGGAGAGCCACACTCCCCCAGTGCAGCTGCAGCCTGTCACGGTGAGAATATGAAACACCCAGGAGCCACAGCAAAGGCACAGGACTTGCAAAAGGTGATCTGAGGACTTACCAAAGGACTCACTCTTCCTCATTTACACGCTCATCTAGGGCTTAGAAAAAGGCTGAGTGATTGGAGTCTCTCATGAACGATAGAAAAGCTAACCTTTTGCTGCGTTTGCTTCTAGGTGAGGGGCTTCTAGAATTGAAGTTGATGATGAAAGCCATTTACTCTCCAGAAAAGATGGGTCATAGTCAGTTTATTTTCACTTCCCATTTTAAAAGGTGCAGGTAATGGTCCCATAATATTTCAACTTGGGATACCATTCCCAAACATTTTCCTCCTTTAAGATACCTTAAATTAATTTGGTCAGAAACTGAAGGCAGCATAGTATTTTGGATAAAATATGACTGGGAGCTCCAGCGCTGCCTGTTCTCACTGTGCTGCTGTGAGTGCGTCACCGCCCTGTGGAAACAAAGGCTGGGAAAGGTAATTATCAACTAATTTTATGAATGTTTGCAGTCTCCTCCCTTTTCAGCTACAACTGCAATTGCTAAAAAGCACTTGACACATAACCTCGAGGCAATATTGCTCAATGTGGCAGAATATTTTTATACAGTGAGTTTGTCACCCACAGTCAACACTAAGTTGGGTATCGTCGGAAATGCTGAGAACCGGAAGTGTTTCAAATTTCGGTTTTTGTTTTCCTTCAGATTTTGGAATATAGCTGAGCATGGCTCAACCATAGGGATGTGTTCTGAGAAATGCATCGTCAGGGAGTTTCTTCCTGCGAACACCATGTGTACCTAAAAACACAGGTGTCGTCTGCTCCACACCTCGGCTCTAAGGCGCAGCCTACTGCTCCTAGACTAGAGCATGTTACTGTACTGATACCGTCAGCAGCTGTTGACACAGTGATCCCGTGTATCTGAACGTGCCTCAGCATAGAAAAGGTGCCCTCATTGACTGAAACCAGATTCCCTGCTTGACTAATTGCATTATACTTACTGGTTAAGCATCACCAATCCCAAAATCCAGAATGCCCTAGGCCAGGTACCGTGGCTCACACCTGTAATCCCAGCACTTTCAGAGGCCGAGGTGGGCGGATCACCTAAGGTCAGGAGACCAGCCTGACCAACACAGAGAAACCCTGTCTCTACTAAAAATACAAAAAAATTAGCAGGGCGTGGTGGTACATGCCTGTAATCCCAGCCACTTGAGAGGCTGAGGCAGGAGAATCACTTGAACCCGGGAGGTGGAGGTTGCAGTGAGCTGAGATTGCACCATTCATTGCACTCCAACCTGGACAACAAGAGCAAAACTCTAAAACAACAAACGCTCTAAATGAGCATCTTGAATGTCATGGCATGGTTCAAAGTTTCAGACTTTGCAGCACTTCAGATTCCTTCTCAACCTGTAACAGGAAAGTGTCTCTTAATTAAATACACATTTACAGCAGACACTGAAGAGCTCTTCAGCTACGTTCTAGTAGTTACTGGACTTAGCATAGTGCAGCATGGGTCTGGTGTATGTGTGGACAGTCAAAACCAGGACTGGAACGCTCAGGCATATGGAAGCCAGCTTGGCTCCCTGACTCAGACTTACGTTGCTTTCTCTGGCTGTTCTGCTGCTTTGAGGGAGGAGGGCAGCTGGCATGAAAGGGTTTCTGCTTAAGAGAAAGTAACTTTAAATTTTCCGGAGGAAAAACTCATTTGATACAAAGTACCAAACTGCAGCATGTCACGTAACAGTCTGTATGTGTGTGAACTGTGACTCACCCCCAGGTCTGTGTGGCTTTGAGAAGACACCGGAGCAGTTGAGAATGAGAGGTAAGAGGCAAGCAGTGATGCACTTTTCCCCCAGGTCTGTGTGGCTTTGAGAAGACACCGGAGCAGTTGAGAATGAGAGGTAAGAAGCAGTGACGCACCTTTGTTCTCAACTTGTTTAATATGGAAAACAAAGTAATCAAAACGCTGTTGCTGTTTTTAATACATTCTTGGAATGTTGGCCATTCAGACAGCAATGAAGAGTTATCCAGCTTTTTTGACTCAGATAGTTTGCTTAGATTTTAACAAGACCGAATTCCATGGGATTATGGTGGCTGATTTATCATGAGAACCAAATACAAATGTGGAGGCTCTGAGCTGCCGACAGAGGTTAGGACCTAAGGACTACGGTGACAGGAACGGTTGATGGGCTAAGCCGCAGCCAACCACACCACCATTCCCTTGGAACAAAGGGTTAATACTTTAACATAAATTAATTATACATTCATTATGGTGTTTTAAAACAGTCAAGCCTAAATAAATTCTTCATACCATCAAAAAGATATACATAGTAGAAACCCGCTTCAGCAGTTTTTCATTTGACGGCTCTTGGCGGGCCATACACATTGACAGGGATGGTCTGCTGCTTCAAGCTTCATATAAGTCTGGCAGTCATTTAATACAAAAATAAGACTACATTTAAAACCTCACCAAACTAGGACCCTGGCGTTGTAGAAAATCAGGGGGATACCAGAATAGCTAAAACCCATGGTTCTCAAGTGAGCTTACATCAGTCACCTGGAGGGCTTGTGAAAACAGCTCGCTGCCCTCCACTTTGATTCAGAAGGCCAGGTGGGGCCTGCAGGTCTGCATTTCTAGCAAGTTCCTAGGGGATGCTGCTGCTGGGCCAGGAACCCCACTTTGAGAACCAGTGGGGCTAAGACAACTAAAAACTTAGCACCATCTCCAACACTGTTCAGTGGTAGACAACATGAGCCTTCTGTCATCCGCATTTATTCTGCAGGGGACAATGTGGAGGTGGCCCTCATGATACCACTGCTCAGTACTTTACGGTGAAGAGAGAAGTTCTGGGCTTAGCTAAAAGGGAGCACTTCTCCGTCGGCATGCAATATACTTTACAACTAAAGCCATATACAATATATTTGAAATGTTTTAGTTAATGCTGAAAATTTTACCCTAAGGGACCGAAGGATGTAAAAAGAAAGGAAAAGGCACAGTAATTAAGTCATCCTTAGAAATGATGAGGTTTTCTTTCAAATAACTTCACTTTAATGTAAATTCAAGCCCAAACATTCTGGGAGGTAAACAGTCTCTTGGTACCTACAGGGCCCGAGAGGCAAGTCAACCTCCTGGAAGAGTGGAGTGCTGGCGTCTGAGCACGCCACATGTAAAGCAGGGCCTTGGACCCGAGAGCCCTGAGCAGCCGGAAGACGAAAGACTTCCTCAAGGTTCAGGAGGAAGGTACCATGGACATCCTTGAACGAGGGCCCCAGAGAACACCTTGTAGGCAGGGCTGGGAAGAAGCCATTTCTGAGTGGGATTCAAGACAGTGAACAGAGAGCAGCTCAAGGCTCAGGGGAACCACATGGGTTCCCTCGTGCTCCACCAGAACTGCCACCAGCCAACCGGTTAGCTGGCTCTGGCATGGGCCTGGCCACACTTTAAAGATGCTCAGCCAGGAGGGCGTGCTCGTATTTTCAATAGAAAGGTACTTGCAACTGAAGAAAATCCTGAGGAAGCTGATGCCAGAATCCAGAGCTCTGAGCTTTGAACTTTTTACAATGGGTTCTTCTAACAGCAGCAACGACCAGCCGTGAAAATGGGTTGAGAGGTCCTTGCGTACCTCCCACTAACGTGCTTTCCCATGGAAGCCTGCCCGAGGGCCACAGCGCTACCCAAAGTGAACCAGCAGGTTCTGGCCGTATTCAAATGAGGCGCAGGGTCAGCTTTGGGATTTGGGAACTGCATGCTCAAACTGCTGCCACCGGCAGTTAAGTGGAAGGTCATCTGGTCTCTGTGTTCAACCAACAGATTCCTCTTCGGTTCCCAAGGAAACGCCAGCCTGTTGTCCTCCGGCCTGATGTTCCTCATCTGCTACACAGCAGGAGTCTGGGCTCCAGCTGCCCCCATGTAAAGTGCCATGTGCCCGGGGCTGCACTGGGGTCAGCTGTGGGCAGCATGGGCTCAGAAAAGGGGAGCCTGCAGGCAGCCCCACCTGAGAAGAGCTTTTGTCACCAGGAAATCGCTGATGGCTTGTCGGTCCAGCAGGAAAACACTGCCCCTGTACCCCACAATAGCTTTTGTACCCTAAGGGAAGAACACTCACAAAATAAAAGGAAGTTCTCCAATCTCACAGTAAGCTCCAAACTGAACAGGTAAAGGCTGAGCATCCGCTCAGTGTGTGACTTGCAGGACTCGGTTCAAATGGACACATTTGCTTCCCCAGGTTCCAATATAAGACTGTTACTATTGCTTCTTTCAGAGGACCATGAAAAGAATTTATATCTTAAAAAAGGAACTCAATTTGTTTAAAAAAGAGTAACAGTGGGGAAGTGGTTCCCCTCCCCCAAGTCATTTTGGCTGGCGCGCTGTCTGGACATCACAGGCTTTCAAAGCGTCTCAGCTTCAGGATGCATCCCTGGAGATCCACCCGCTTTCTGTGAGGAAATTCAAAATCCTTTTCTTTAGGACTTTGTCCAGGTAGCTGGGAAGGCGGCTTTTGGAGGGGATCCCCTGCCGCTTCTGGAGGTGGTCTTTAATTATAATAGTCTTCACAGTCACGTAGCGGGCTGGACTCAAGTTTAAAGAGCTGCAGAGCACCTTCTCGCGATCCGACAGGAGCTCGAAGCCCGGAAGGTTCTCGATGGCGGCGAACTCGCCGTCTTTGCCGTCCTCCTTTCCCCGCTTGGAGCCCGCTAGGTTCTTGTTCTCCTTCCTCTTCTCCCGTTTGTGCCGTGCGGCCTCGTACTCTGCCGACTCTTCCATCTTGGTGATGCCGTTTCGCCGGTACCGCTGCAGCTCTCGGATCTTGGCCCTGAGCATTTTTTCTTTGTGCATGTTTTCAAAAAGGTCATCAAACTCCTTGCATGACATGAACTGGTATAGAGGCCTCAGCTTCAGGCGCAGCTCCTTCTCCTCCTTGGTGATCTTGCGCTTCAGTGCCTTCTCCTTCTCCTTCTTGTCCTTCCCCAGGAAGGCTGGCACCAGATTGTAGTCACGGGCGATGTTCTTCCGCCGCTGTCTCTCTTTCAGCTTCCGCACGTACATGTCCACGTGTGCGCGCTTCAGCTCGATCTCCACATCGTCGTCGTCATAGTTGACCGAGAGCCCACTGATGAGCGTCTCAGCATCCTGGTCGTACTCAATCTCGTAGTCATCCCGCAGGGGCATGTAGCCCAGCTGCTGCTGCTCGGCCACAGAGATGTCCAGTGGGGGCAGCGGGGTGGTGAGGCTGGGCGAGAGGGGGCCCCCACTGGGACAGGTGTGATCTGTCACGCGGTTGGGGATGGTGTCTGGGATGCAGGCCTTCCCCAGGTTCCCGTGGATGTACATGCTCACATAATGCTCCATCACCTCTTGGGGAGTCCTCGAAGCACCAACATGGGCAGCCATATCTTCCTACGACGACAAAGGGCAGAGTTACTTCCAACATCAGGGTGTGAGATTTAGGTTCTGCACAGATTCTCTTAACGATTTTACAGAGGTTGACCTGCAGCACTGTTACCCACCCTCCCAAAGGCAGGCAGTCACTCTCTTGTGAGCTGGCCTGTTGGAAGCAATAGCAGTGACTTTGTACATGAAGTGGGAAAGACCCAGAGAAGTGTAAGCTCTTGGGGTGAGCTGGTGGCAGGGCTGAGGCCAGAACCCCTGGCTAAGGTCTGGACTCCGTTCTCGTTCCCCACCTGGGACCAGAGGAGTCCCCCTGGTACTGCCATTTGCCCCACCATAAACCCTGCACTCTGGGGGCTATCTGAACATCCCAGGACACAGGTGGGCAGGCCAGGGAATGCCGGAACCAGCCTCATTCAGACTGGAAAACGGACTTGTCCCAGGGTGCGAGGCCAGGCGGAGTTCAGGGCAAGGGTGCAGTCTGCAGGAGGGGACCCCCTTCTACCATGTTGCCGCCTCCTGGAATAGAAAGGGCCAGGACACATCTGTGACACCCATCCTGGCCTTCATGCCCAGGGGGCTAATGTGGCCCTTTCCCAGGCAGTGACTGCTGGTGATGGGCACAGCTCTTTAAAGAGGCAGGCCTTCATTTTAGCACCTTCCACGGTTAAGCAGCTGGCCAGAAGTCTGCCACCGGCCGAAAGCATTCATCATTCCTACAAGAGGGTAACCCATAAATATAAGGTTTAATGGGAGGAAACTGTGTAACTCCCTCAATCTTTCCCTTCTGCTGAGAGGCCTCTTCCTCAGTCAACCGCTAAAGCCACTTCAGAAAGTAACTGCCCAAAATGCACACTCATTCCCTGGCCACCGCCTCTCAGTCACCCAGCCCCCACCTGCGCCTCCCTCTGCCCGCCAGGGTGTGGGACCAGTGCTGCAGCACCACCCAAGGCCCAGCTGGGACCGGAGAGACCCGCCAGCCCACCCAGGCTGATGACTGACTAGGAGCTGGCGTCTGGGAGAGAAGTGCTCTGGGATCAAGGAATGGATCCCACAGCTGGGGCTTCCTTTGGCACACAGGCCTGGAGCCATGGTGCTGGGACCCCACCCCCACCCCCTGCCACCTTGGGGCCAGGAATCCCCAGGACTGTGACTACCAAACCCTACTGCGGGGCCTCTTTGAGAATCATAAAAGATCTGGTCTTATGGGAACAGTGACTGCTGCTTTTGGAAACAACACTATTTGCAGCAATCGTTCATTTTATTTCCTCTGGAAACCGCTGGCCTAAAACGCAATACCAAATCACAGCTCTCCCCGGCATCTGCCGCCACTCTGTGACCTGGGCTAGTCACTGCCGGTCTCTGAGCCTCGGGTCTGTCGTTGCCAGCAGGAGACACATGCAGCCCTACACACCTCACATGGGTGGGAAAAGGCTTCAGGCCCAGAGTGGGCCGAGTCCCCTCTCATGGAGCAGCCGGGACAGAGGCCACCAGGAGCTCATACTCTTCCCCACCCCACCTTGGGGCCAGGGAGCCCCAGGATCTGCACTTCCTCTGAGACAAATAACTACAGGCCATGTCTACCTAACAGAAAAACAGTCCCTGACACCTGCCCTTTAGGAAGGAAAGGGTCCTGTTGGGTGGAAACCGTGGATGAACATCCTGGGGTGCCTGGAGGGTGGGAAAGTCCACCCCAGCACCTCGTGTCTGTGCTTCCACCCCACGGGCAGGCAGCAAGGGCAGAGCCAGCCTTGGCCTCTGCAGCCTCTGCAGCCCTCAGCACCAGCTTCTGTCCGAGGCTGCAGAGGGGCTCCTGCATACACACTGGTTTAGAGGCCAGTTTCCAGGTGCCTCCAAAGGGTGCTGCCCTAGGTTCCCAGGCTAGGTGGCTGCCTTGTCCCAGAGCCTCCGTGCTGCCAGGTTGCTTACCCAAGGCTACAAGGTGAGTCACTGGGGACCCCCCAGCACTGGCCCTGGTCTCTCGAGCCAGTGAGACTAGCAGGGAGAGGCCTGCAAGACTTCTCACTTGTGGAGATTTTTTAAAAATATACTTACCTGGCAAATTTTCAAGTTAGCAACACCAGGTCAGCCTCCAAAATCCTTCCAAAATCTGGAAGTCTGGGAGCACGAAGCAGCCAGCATCAGCCAAACTCCTCAGTGCACCCTGCAAGGTCTACAGCTCTGTCCTCGGCCCCCGCCTTGCACCTCTCAGGAGCTTCCCAGAGCCCCACCAGACACTGCAGGCCTGGCAGCACCCACCCTGCTGGAAGTGCCCTTTACTCCTAGTACCCAGGCTCGGGGCCAGGGCCCACTTGGTAGGGCGGTGAGGAGGCAGGTGCGGCCACAGGGTGCCCTCCACCTCAGCAGCTTTCCCTAGTGCTGGACACCGTCAGCTTCCCTCCCACAGCTCCTATTTATCCCTCAAGCAGGTCGCCAGGTCCAGGAAGCCTCCAGTGACCCCCAGGGCCGGGCTCAAATCTGTCCCATCACTTGCTATCCTCTCAGCTTGTTTCCTGACCAGCCCGTCTATTCCAGGTTTCACCAATGAAATTTCAAACTACAGCAGATAAGTGCGTCTACACCCATCATTCCACCAAGTCCTGAGACAGTTCCCACAGGGAGGAGTGTTGTTACTGCCTTTGGTTTTCAGATAAGGAAAGTAAACCTGAAGGGGAGCCCCTGCCAACAGCATGAAGCTAGTGAATGCTGAGGCAATGTGGCCAGGAGCCCGCGCTCGTCACCACACATCCCCACCGTCTCACGATGCAGCGCACACCAGGAGGTGGCCCTAGATGCTTCCTGACGCTGTGATAAGAGGCAGAGCGAAGCCGGACCATTGGGCTTCTGCTCTTCTTTCTGGAACAACCATGTTTGAGAGGTTGGGGTCAGGCCACAGCTCGGGCTGACCATGCCCCCGCGATGTGCAGTGAGGCACAGGCCTTTCACGCAGCCAGACTGTGCCTGAGGCTGCCAGCCCTGCAGGCTTCAGGGAGCATCTCCTGTCCTGGTCGATGCTGCAAAGCCCTGTGATCCTGCTGTCCCTCGGTGGCCCCAATGCTCTCCTTTCCTAAACCCCATTTGGACTATGAAGGACGAGCCAGAGGACAGCTCGTCCCAGCCCCAGGCTGGGCTTCTTCCCCTGGGCTTTTTCTTCAAAGAAGCCTCAAAAAGCCAGGAAGGCCCAGTTCCCCAGGGGCCTGGGTGAAGGGAGGGGGTCCTGCCAGGGAAGGGCATTCTGTGGGCAGAGCCCTTAACGAGCAGCTGGACACACCGGGTAGTCCCTGCAGGGCCAGGAGGAAACGAAATCCATGGGGCAGGGAACTGAACTGTGTCTTAAAGGACAGGAGGGAACCACCGGCCCCATGGACGGAGCAAGGTAAGAAACACATTAGCCACAGACCACAGATGGCATTTCCCATCTGCACAGGTCAGAGAGCCCTGACAAGTCGCCTGCCTGGCCATCACCTGCCACCCAGGCCACCAGCCCCTCTTAGGAGCTCCAAGTCCTGCCTCCATGTCCCATGGGCTCCCGGCTGACTAGGCTGTCCTCATCACCTCCCACAGCCAAGTCACTCCAGCACCTCCAGTCTCTCAGCCTCAGACACTGGACCAACTATGGCCACCAGCAGCTGGCGACAGGACAGAGTGGCAAGGCAGGCATGGACGCCAACAGCCCTTGGGGCTGGCACACCAGCTCAGTCGTGGCCATGTGGCGGCCCCAGCTCTTCCCTCTTCCAGTCTTGTCTTGTCACCTTTAAAGAGCTGACTTGAGGACACCAAGCCACCGTCTCCTCCCAGCTCAGCAGACATGTCCCTCTGATCCCAGAGGCTGGGGACTCATTGGCTTTGCAGCCCACACTGTCCCTGGCCACTGCCCCCAGCCTCGTCCAATGGGAAGCCCTGTAAGCCTCCGTTCTAGGTCTCTCTGAACTCAGAGACCTTAGTGACTTAGACTAGTCATTGGCCCTCAAGGTGACTGACACCATCAGGTCAGATAAGGTTACCTGTGACAGAGAATTCGAAAGTGGCATTCTCACTGTGGAAAACAGCAGGGTGGTTCCTCAAAAATCACAAGGCCAGGTGCAAGGGCTCAGCCTAATCCCAGCACTGTGTGGGGGCTGAGGTTCTGTCGAGCCCGGAAGTTCAAGACCAGCCTGGACAGCATGGCAGGACCCTGTCTCTATAAATAATTTAAAAATTAGGCAGGTGTGGTGGCACATGCCTGTAACCTCAACTACTTGAGAGGCTGAGGTTGGAGGATCACTTGAGCCCAGGTCAAGACTGCACTGAGCCATGACTGTGCCACTGCACTCCAGCCTGGGTGACAGAGTGAAACCCTGTCTTAAAAAAAAAAAAAATTACACACAGAACCTAATGTAGCAATTCCACTTTTATTTACCCAAAAGAACTGAACGTAGGCCCCTGAAGCGATCCCTGAACACCATGTTCATAGCAAGCCTTATTCCCGTTCGCCAGGAGGTGGAGGCAGCCCAGCGTCCATCACAGGTGCGTGATAAGCACACTCCGCCACGCGGATGACAACAGACTGTTTCGCCACGAAAGGAAGGCCCGCAGCACAGATGGCCCCGAAGACATGATGCGAAGTGGAAGACACCAGTGGAAAAGGACAAATGCTACAGGATCCCACTCCTATGAGGTCCCTAGCGCCACAGACGGGAAGTAGAATGGGAGTGCCGGGGGAGGGGTGAGTGCTGAATGGGGGGAGTTTCCGTCTGGCGAGATGAGAACGTTCTGGAGGTGACTGGCAGTGGCTGCACAGCACTGAGTGGACTTCATGCTTCCACACTTGGACGCTTAAAAACGGTTCCGATGGTAAATTTTATGTTACACATATTGTACCACAATACAAACAAATATATTTTAAAATAATTTTGAAGTTTTAGAAAGTGACAGACATGTCTAACCACTCTACCCCAGGGGTTCTTAAGTGGGGTCCCAGGGCAGTCACAGCAGCAGCACCCAGACAGTTGTCAGAAATGCAGCTTCTCAGCCCCACCCCGACTCAGCAGCTTGGGGGTGGGGGTGACTCATTGTAAGCTAGCTCTCCTGGCTGTCCCGCTGCAGGCTGGAGACGCCCCTCTGCACACCCTGCCCCTCCCGGCCACTCTCCAATCCGGGCTCTCCCCCGCCCCTCCAGCCCATCCTTAATGGCGATCCCTAGAACTCCATTAGGACATTCAGGGCCTGCAGCTGATGCATGGGAGGCTTCTGCCCTCGGGGGGAAGGTAAGGCCCCCCTTCCCATGGTTCCCAACCACACCTCACAGCTCTCTGGGGTTCTTTCCATCCATCCAAATTTCCAGACCTCAGCCTCAGAGATGACAATCCAGCAGATCTAGGGGGACCCCTGGGAATCCCAGAGGATCCTGCAGCATGGTTGGTGAACCAATGAAATGGATGGTTCTAGGCGTGGAGTCAGAAGGCTTGGGTTCAGATTCCACATTCCCACATCACCCACAGTTGTTTCCTCATTTGTAAAAGTGGGGAGAATCACCTGGCGCAGTGGCTCACGCCTGTAATCCCAGCCCTTTGGGAGGCCAAGGCAGGCGGATCACAAGGACAGGAGATTGAGACCAACCTAGCCAACATAGTGAAACCCCGTCTCTACTAAAAATACAAAAAAATTAGCTAGGCATGGTGGCGCACGCCTGTAGTCCCAGCTACTTGGGAGGCTGAGGCAAGAGAATCACTTAAACCCAGGAGGCGGAGGTTGCAGTGAGCCAAGATCGCACTCCAGCCTAGCGACAGAGCGACATTTGGTCTCAAAAAAAAAAAAAAATGCAGGAAACATCTGTCTCAGGGATTACGGGGCAGGAAGACAGTGAGGGGTGTGTCACAGCACCTGCTCAGGGCCTGGTACGGGCGAGCAGATCCTGGATGATCATAGAGCCTGAGCTGGCTTCAAAGCTGTCACACTTTTGTACCTGGCACCCAGGGCTTTTCACGAGCTTCCATCATCCAAGCTGGCTTTTGCCTGGCCCTGAATACACCAGACTCTTAAAATGCAAAACCCTTCCTTCCTCCACACTCTCCTCTACCTGCACAGCCACTTCGTGTCCCCTCTGCAGGACATTCTGAGGCCCCCTTGCCCACACAGCACCTACCAAGTAAACCAGCCATCTTACTCCCAGCCCATTCTCACCACAGGGGCTGGGCTATTCCCACCCCCGAGGCAGTGCTACCTGAATGGATGAGAATGAATGCATGCACAAGACAGTGATCGTATATGTATCTGGCATGCTGCTGCCTCCTGGATATCTACCATGATCTCGAAGGGTGTAGCTCTACTCAGGACACCCCATCTGGCTCCAGGAAGGAGGCTGAGCATTGACGTGTATTCACAAAGCCCTCCATGGTTCACAGAGAACTTCTCACACTCATTTGAACCCCACTTCTCTGCCAAAGCCCTCCTGACCACCTCCTCAAGCTCCTCGGTGTCAGTCCAGTTTCTTTGGCAACCAATAAACAGCTCCAGCTCCTCTGCCACAGCTGCGACTTGCCCTTAGCTGTCACTTGTGTTTGTGCTCCTGTGCTCCAGCAGGGCCTGCAGCCTCGAACTCCTGGAATCCTGCACGGAACCCATCACAAACCAGCCATCTAGGGACACCAAACCCCGCTGATCTGACGGGGTCACCACTTGCCAACTCTACCCCATTGTTGCCAAGGTCCTTTAACCCATCCTCTCTGGCCCTCGCTAACAAACACACATGCCAGCACACAAGTTGTCCCCAAGCCCCCAAGTGTCACTGTTAACCCTGCTCAGCTATATCCCGTTCCCTTCAAGCCCCATGCCCCAGCCTTGGTACAATGTGTGACCACAATGCTGCCAGATTTGGCTACAACCCACCCTCTCCCATGAATCCCACATGAAGCAGTAAAACCCCCAGCCCCTGTGTCACCATTTGCCATCTGAAAGTAGAACTGAACAGGCCTCATCCTTCTTCACATCACTGTCCCCAACCCCCACACCATCTCTTTCCACACTCACCGTCCCAGCCCATGAACCCAGGCCCTCCCCCACACTAATCTCCAGTGAATCAGGTCAAGTCCTTCCAGTCTATCCACTCCTGCGGTGGCACCAATGGCCTCCCAGCCTCTGACCCACATTGCTTAATGCTCTCGCACAGAATGGGTGAGGGCCCAAGCTTTGGAGTCACACAGGCCTGCATTCATTCCTGGCTCTATCACATGACATGCCACGGAACCCTGGACAAGGTGCTTAGTTTCTTAGAGCTGCTGTTCTTCAACTGTAAGAGTAGGAACCCAGCCCTGGGGCTGCTATGAAGACCGCACAAGACCTATATGAGAAGAGCCCAGCCCAGAGCGGGCAGAGGCTAAATATGGAAGGGGACACGCCAGCTCTGTGCACACAGCTGGATGCATGCTCAGAAGAGCAGCACCCATCTCAGAGCTGCAGAAGAGCCTCAGAGGAAGAAAAGTGAAGTCCCAGGGGGAAAGCAGAGGTTCTGCCGGGGAGGTGGCAGCTCGACAGAATACGGCGCCTCACCACTCGGGGGTGGTCACGGGCCAGCGCACCCCCTGCGCCTTGGCTGCAATGCAGGCTGTCAGGCCTCGCCCTGACCTCACACTGGTGTGGTGGAGAAGGCCCTGACCGAAGCCTAGCCAGGCCCTCTGTGCACCAGGCCCAAGCCCCAGGCATCCCCTTCCTCTCCTGGCTCTGTCTTCTCTAACAGCTGAGTCAGAATCTACATTTGAACCAGCTCCCACGCGGTCTGTGTGCACATTAGTTTGGAAAGGATTATTTTCCAAAAGAGCCTCTCCACTTCCAGCCTGGTTTCTTCCAAAACCATGTAAATGTTTTCAATGCCGGGGTCTTGTGTTTTGTGGATTTTCCACAGTGCCGCAGGGAAGGCAGTGCAGCCAGTGTAGTCAAGAGCACAGGTTCTGAAGTCAAACTGGTCCGTCCAAAGCCAACTGCGCACCGCGGCCGGGAAAATGTCAAGACATACGCACAGATAGACCAGCAAGGCTCTCTGCCTCCTTAGCTGCTGACGTAGAGACAAGTACTGGGACGGCGAAGGGAAGGGCCCTCTGAGGCACTGATATTTAACTGGAAAGACCGTCCCTGGGCCATGATTCGGGGGAAGGGCACACCAGGTAGAATAAACAGAAAACGATCAAGGGAGGTACCAGATGAGACGTCACTGCTCAGCACTTCTAAGGCCATGCGGGCTGCAGAGTTTAATCCAAGTAAACGCCACTGAGGCCGGTGTCAGCCGACGCTTGCTCTGGGTAGGGTGTGTGGAATGGGGACCCAGGGAATAACCAGCAAGGTGGCTCCGAGAGCGGTCAAGGCGAGAAGTGAACACCGGCGGGACTACGGCGGGAAGTGGTTGGTTCTGGAGGTATTGTGAGGAGACTGCGGATCAGCTGGACCAGGAACCTAGTGGAACAAGGAACTAAGGACTACGTCGAGGGCAGACAGGACACAGGGAGCAGGCTGGACATGGAGGCCTGCTGCTAGGGAAGAGCTCTGGGCCTAGGACCAAGGCCGTACCTCACGTCAGGCTCCCTGAATGCAAGGGCGAAGCCTTCGCTTTCTGCAGAGCCGCACAGAACACATGGTGGGAGCATATCCGCAAACAGCACGGAAGGACAAGGCGGGAAAGTTTCTGAAAAATGGCCATCGCGGTGCTGGGGGCCATTAGGTAAGGATTCGGAAAGGAGCATCTTTTCTAAAGAGCTGGGAGGAGAACCAAGATTTCAGGGCTTCAGAATGGGTATGTGAGGCGGCCCTGAAGACTGTCAGGAAAGGAAAGCAAGAGGCAACGAAAGCAGCCCAGGCAGGACTGCAGGAGAGGCGGCAGGAGCTGGAGGCTATTCCGAGAAGCAGGCACCTGGCGGAGCAGGGGAAGGCTCTGGAAAGCTAAGGGCGCCGGGGGTGTCTCACTCCCCTCCTTCTCAGGGTGCCTGGCATGGCCACATGTGGAGGCTATGAGTGGGAATACAGCTAGAGATTTTCTCCTTTCGAACACGGATGCAAGCTTCCAGAGTGGACGGAGAGCTGAGGAACCGCCCAGACAGAACAACGGTGTTCCTCTCTCAAGGACAGAGCCTAGCGCACGATGTGGCCAGCGTGAGTGGATCCCGTCCAGCTCCCACCGCTCCCCGCACAGAGCCTCAGAGGTAAAGAGCGAAAGCCCGAGCCCAGGCCCCTGTCTTCATTCTTTACTGACCACTCGAACCATGTCGTGGGTGTTGTGGGGACCCACGCACAAACCAGGCACGCTACCCACAAAGAATCTGTGCATTGGCGGACCACGCAGGGCACATGCAGACAATGACAGAAAGCGAATGGGGCCGCACCAGAGACCCCGAGACAAGCCGCGGGGTGCCCGCCGTTCTTCCCTGGTGCTGCTGGTGCTTTCTGTCGAGTCTGTGGGCCTGACTGCCTCCACGAGCTCAGGTAAGACACCGCGTCTCGCCCAGCGCCTGCACCCGGCAAACGCCCGGGAAGGCGTCCCTGCAGGCGGGGGAAATGGCTCTGCCGTCAGCAGCCCGCGTTCAAAGCCCCGCTCGGCCCCGTCCCGGCTGTGTGACCTTGGGCGCGCCACAGCCTCTCTGAGCGTAGGTTCCGACAGGTGCCCGACTCTACAGCGGCAGCGTCGCCCTCCCCGCCTCCGGGGCCTTCCGGGGTGCGGAGCGAGCGAGCAGGGCCGGAGCTGCCTGTGCGCCCGATTACAGGCGAGGCGCCGGCCTTCCTGCGCCCTAGCCGGGGCCCGGCCCCCGTCGCGCCGCTCACCCAGTTTCCGAAGCCGAACTGCTCGATGGCGTCCAGCAGCAGCTGCTCCTCGCGGCTGGTCCAGCCGCCCTCGGCCTCGGGCCCCCAGAGCGTGAAGCGCCCGCCGTCCACCAGCTGGTAGCCGTGGTAGCGGCGGTGGTGGCCGATCTCGGCGCCGGCCGAGAAGCACTCGGGGCACAGCTCGATGTCCTGGCACTCGGTGCAGCGGAAGCGCAGCGGGCTCACCTCGGCCAGGCAGTACACGCAGTACTTCTTCCCCAGTTCCGCCATCTTCCCCCGCTCGCCGCCCGCCGCCCGGCCCGCCGCCGCTGCCGCCGCCGCGCCCCCGGCCGTCAGCGCCCCGCCGCCCGCGGGACCCGCCGCCGCCGCCGCCGCCGCGCACGAGCAACCGCCGCCCGCCGCCGCGGCTGCCGCCACCGCGGCCCCAGCCCAGCCGCCGCCGGAGCCAGCCAGCCGGGCCGCGTCCCGCCTCAGCACGCAGGCGCCGTCCGGCCCGGCCCGGCCGCCGCCGCAGCCGCCGCTGTCGCCCCGCCGCATCGCGCAGGCGCCCCGCGTGCGCCACCTTGCGGACGCCCGGCCCGCCGCTCTGCGCCTGCGCGCCCCTCGCGCCGGCCGCCACCGCCTTTCCTAGAGCCTCTTGGACGCCCCGCCCCAGGCCCAGCGGTGGGAAATTGGCACGCAGAAAGCCCAGCGGCGGCGCCACGCCCCTCGCGGCGAGAGCACACAGCCGCTTCCAATCAATCTCGCCTGTCGCCAGCTCCCGGCCTCCCATTGGCTTGCTCTCGCCGGGAGGCGGGGTGAAGAGGCTGGGCGTCGGCCTGTCGCCTGGCCAATCGCGGGGCCCAGCGCGCGCGCCCTCGGTTGCCCCGGGAAACCTAACAGCTTGCGTCCGGGCTGCGTGGCTCTGGCTGAGCCGGGCGGAGATGGACGGCCGCTCCGAGCACACTAACGACCCCAGCGGGGAAAGCGGAGACCGGGAAAGCCTGGCCGCGCGGCCGTCCGAGATCAAGGTCAGCTCTGGCCCTCCGACCCCGCCCGAACCCGGGCAGCCGGAGTCGGAGCTGGAGGAAGAAGGGGCTTCGCAGAGAGGCACCGCCACGGACCAGCAGGCCGAGGCCCGGAAAGGGCTAACGGCCGCCGAGGCCGAGGGCGAGGAGGGGCCTGGAGCGCCGGGGAGGCCGGCCGAGCCCCAGCCCGCGCCCGAGCCCGAAGAGCCGCCCGAGGCCAGGGCTGAGGAGCCAGTCCAGCCGGAGCCCGGAGCCGGGCCCCTGGAACTAGAGGCGGAGGCGGGGGCGGAGGCGGAGGCGGGGGCGGAGGAGGAGCTGGAGCAGGCGGCGGAGGGGAAGGAAGCCCCGTCCCAGACCTCCCTGCCGGTGCCCAGGACCGGCTTGGAAGAGGCTGCTGCAGCCCCGGAGGCTGAGACAGAGCAGGTGGAGGAGGAGGAGGAGACGCAGAGAGACGGCGCAGAGAGCGAGGGGAGGGGTGGGGAAAGACGCCCGGCCAAGAGCCAGGAAGAGGGGAAGCGCCTCGGTGGAAGGGACGAGCTTGAGGACCTGGAGTGGTCCGAGGAGGTCCAGAGGCTGCAGGAGCAGCAGCTGCGCAGCGACCTCCTGGACCAGTACCGTTCCCTGCTAGTGGAGCGGAATCGCTCCCAGCGCTACAACCTGTACTTGCAGCACAAGATCTTCGAGGCGCTGCGCAAGAAGAAGGGCCTGGAGGCCGCTGAGGTGCCTGACCAGGGCGCAGAGGCCGAGGCCCCCGAGAAAGAGCAAGCGTACCTGCGCCATCTGGACATGCTGGAGCAGCTGAAGAAGGAGCAGGCAGACGACCAGCAGTGGTACCACCAGAAGCTGGGCCAGCTGAAGCGGCAGTGCCAGGAAAAGCTCACCAGGGTGGAGAGGGAGTGGCGACGCTTCCAGGCACTCAAGAAGCAGGTGGTGATGCAGGCCATGGGCAGCTGTCGGATGAGGGGCGGGCGCCAGGCTGCTCTGCGAGAGGTGGAGCAGATCCAGGCGTTGGAAGATAGAAAGGAGAAGGAGATGAGCGCCGTGCGGCTAGAAAACGTGCAGCTGAAGCAGAGCCTGGTGCATTTGGAAACCATGATGAGGACCCAGGAGGCCCTGACCGAGGGTCTGCTCCTCATTGACTTTGAACAGCTGAAGATTGAGAACCAGACCTTCAATGAGAAAATTGAGGAACGAAATGAGGAACTTTTAAAACTTCGCAACAAGGTGACCAACAGTGTGCAAGTAATAACCCACGTGAAGGAAAAGCTTCACTTCATGGACATGGAGAACGCATGCAAAAAGACACAGCTGGCAGAAATCGAGGCCCAGGTCGCCCTCAGAAGAGACATCCTGACCAAGACAAAGCAAGCCCGCGAGGGGCTGCGGGCGGACAACATCAGGCTGAACCAGAGGTGCGGGCTTCTAGGCAAGGAGTCACTCCTTCGGGACTTGGAAGAAAAGGTGGACAAGACCGAACTGCTCCGCGGGCGCCTGGAATCCCTGAAGCGCCACCACGCCGGGCTCACTTTGTCCTGCAGAGGCGTGAGGCAGAAGATCACGGAGGCCAGAGCCTTTCTCCCCTCTTGACCATATCGACGAGAGGAGTACAAGTCCTCAGGATGTGCTTGTCCGACCTTATTATTTTTTTTTTTTTTACCTTTGATGCCATTCTTAAAAAGGGCTGTGATATTTGGGATGGAACTGCATTTTGTATTTATCTCGAAATGTTTCAGCTTCCAAATTAGTGCTGAGCCTAAAATTCAGTTAGTTTTATTTGGGATCGAGCAAAACAGGTCCAGAAAAGCAAAGTGTGACTTAATGTAACTAACTTCTCATGAAAACCTGTTGAAAGTCTTAAGTCTGAGCAATTCCATTTCAATGACTTAATACTAAGAGTAAGGAGTACTGTTCCTCTTTCATGTGTAGGAGGGTTTAAAAGTTCAGTGAATGGGCAAGGTACAAAAAAATCCTGTGCTAATTATTAAATTCTGTGGATTTATTAAACTGTGTAATCCCACATCACTGTTTCAGTTAGAAGCTCATTAATTCCCTTAATCTTTTTTTTTTTTTTTTAATAGAGTCTTGCTTTGTAGTCCAGGCTGCAGTGCAATGGCACAATCTCAGCTCACTGCCACCTCTGCCTCCGGGGTCCCAGTTCAAGCAATTCTACCTCAGCCTCCCAAGTAGTTTGGACTACAGGCATGAGCCACACCATGCCCAACTAATTTTTGTATTTTTAATAGAGATGAGGTTGGTCAGGCTGGTCTCGTTCTCCTGGCCTCAAGCAATCCACCTCCCTCAGCTTCTCAAAGTGCTGGGATTACAGGCGTGAGCCAGCATGCCCGGCCTGACAGTCTTCAGTTTCTAATGAAACATGTTTTTGGATCCTCTGAAGAAATGCATTGATTTGTACCAAAAAATGAAATTTTATTATCTAGCAAAAACAAAATGACAGTTGTATTGCATGCTTTGCAAGGTGCAAAATAACATGGCACAGAGGCTGCTGGCATCCTAGAAGAGAGCCTTCTGCATCAGCTGGACGCTTTCAGATCTCAACAGGGCATTGTTGTGCACGAGTTCACTGAGCAGCAAATGGTAAAGTGCCTCTTACTCCTTGTGTTCGTGTTAAAAATACCCGATACTCTATTTCCTTAATGTAGTATCAGTGATTATCTTGAAGCTAAGGGCTTGTTTTCATTTCTTCTTAATCCTAGATTGAATTTTGAGATGTGTGGCCTTGGGGTTAAATTTTGTCTCCCACTCCTAAACTTAAGTGATTCATAAAACATGTGACAGTGTTTTTGGTGCTGGATACCTCTGAAGAATGGTGGGAACCCAGCTCTGGGCAGGGGACTCAGTCGTGAGCTTTATCTTTGGATGCCATGATTTTGTTTGGTTTTGGGTTTTTTTTTTTGAGATGGAATCTCACTCTGTTGCCCATGCTGGAGTGCAGTGGTATGATCTCGGCTCACTACAACCTCCGCCTCCCAGGGTCAAGCAATTCTCCTACCCCAGCCTCCCGAGTAGCTAGGACTATAGGCGTGCACCACTACACCCGCCTAGTTTTTTGTATTTTTTAGTAGAGACAGGGTTTCACCGTATTGGCCAGGCTGGTCTCAAACTCCTGACCTCGTGACCCTGCTGCTGATCACAAGTTCAGAGGTGAGCCATCGCACCTGCCATGGTTTCGTTTCTAAAGTATGCTCCCTTGGAAGCCAGTGAAGTTTGATTAAAATTCCCTTTCTACCTTTCATGGCTTGAATATACTTTAGTTAAGTAGAAAAGCTTGGGCCGGTTGCAGTGGCTCACACCTGTAACTCCAACACTTAAGAAGGTTGAGGCAGGGAGACTACTTGAGCCCAGGAGTTTGAAACCAGCCTGAGAAACACCTCAAAACCCCATCTCTATAATAATACAAAAAGATGAGCCGGATGTGGTGGCACACACCTGCGGTCCCTCTCAGGTGGGAGGATCAATTGAGGCCGGGGGCGGCTGTGGAGGCTGCTGTGAACAGTGATCATGCCACTGCACTCCAGACTGGGCAACACAGTGAGACCCTGTCTCTAAAAGCCTTGACTTCTGGCTTCCATTCTCAGCCACTCACTCACCACCATTTTAGTCTTTCCTCTACGCTTTTTTTTTTGAGACGGAGTTTCGCTCTTGTTACCCAGGCTGGAGTGCAATGGCGCAATCTCGGCTCACCGCAACCTCCGCCTCCTGGGTTCAGGCAATTCTCCCGCCTCAGCCTCCTGAGTAGCTGGGATTACAGGCACGCGCCACCATGCCCAGCTAATTTTTTGTAATTTTTAGTAGAGACGGGGTTTCACCATGTTGACCAGGATGGTCTCGATCTGTTGACCTCGTGATCCACCCGCCTCGGCCTCCCAAAGTGCTGGGATTACAGGCTTGATCCACCGCGCCCGGCCTCCTCTACGCTTTATAGCAAAGCAAATCACTGGCAAATAGAACTTCCTGTGTGCCTCAGATTAGAAGCAGGACAGGCCCACTGGGTTCTTCTGTAGCTGGGGAGGCCTCGAGTGGACCTGGCAGTGATGCTCCGACACCTGACCAACCATGTGACTTTCATGATAACGGAGTCCTTTATCCCTTTGATTCACTACAGGGAGAATGGGTGTTTTCAGCTGGTGTTGACACACCAGCGATTAGCTAGATCCCAGCAAACCCTCCCTCCCCAGCCTCAAGCCCAGTAGCAAGCAGATCTCAGAGCACAAAGATACAAAGGAGTTTGCCGAGTCTGGCATTGCTTTAAGCTGCAGAGCAAACCTGTCTTAAGTGACTGTACAGTGAGTTACCAGTGTTCTCTCAAATTATAGTACCTTATGCTGGAGACGTTACAATTAACTAGTAGATAATCTTCTGTTAATTATCTCCTACCACAGTTCTTTCCAATGATAGGAGAGCGCTTACTCATGAAACAGCAACACACTCATAAATTGATAGATGGCTTCTGAAGAATTCTACAGACCCTGACGCATTGTCTGTCCCCAGGGCCTCACTGAAGAGCTGTTAGTGCCTCCACAGAAGCCTGTGTGCAGCGCAACTCAGCCTTTGATCTCCTGCTTAGCGATGGTGAACTTAGGTACCTGTTCCTTTGAGACAAAGTCCCAGGAAGGCAAAGACTGTTGGTTCGTCACCCTCCCTAGTGGCCAGCACAGGGCCTGGCATCTGAATGGTACTCTATAAATATGTTGGATTAACACGTTGATAAAATGCACATCTCATTCATTTTCCAAAAATAAGTATTACTTGAATGCCTATCATGTGTCAGGCACTGGTAAGTCCTGTGTTGGATTCCAAAATAATCCTAGGCAGAGAGAGAATGTCTCAAGACCTAGAACGAGTTAGGGAAAACAGCAGAATGGCAGACTTGCAGTCAAAGTAGGCAGGCACTGCAGGTAAAGCGGTGTCCGTTCCAGCAGGGAATGCAGCTGCTCCACATGCAGCAGCTGGGCTAGAAACCTCGAGGACACCATTTTTTTAAAGGCTGTCATCTCCTTGTCAAAAAGTACAGGACCCAGAAAATGTTGGCACTGAATACATTTTGAGTGAGATGTTATATAAAATTAGACCCTTTTTGAAAAAATAGGTATGAATCAAAACTGAGACACTGAGGTCTGTCCCCTCCAGTGTTAGATTACAGGAAGCTTTCTGATTTTAGCGACAGTAGCGAGAGTAAACCAGACACCTGACTCGAGAGCCCAAGGCACCTGAAAAGGAAACACTTCTTTATCGGTAAATGAAAATCATTTTTGCTGACTTAACACATTTGAGATTTAATTTTTTTTTTTTTAGACGGAGTTTCGCTCTTATTACCCAGGCTGGAGTGCAATGGCACTGTCTCGGCTCACTACAACCTCCGCCTCCTGGGTTTAAGCGATTTTCCTGCCTCAGCCTCCCGAGTGACTGGGACTACAGGCGCGTGCCACCACACCTGGCTAATTTTGTATTTTTAGTAGAGACAGGGTTTCTCTATGTTGGTCAGGCTGGTCTTGAACTCTCAACTTCAGGTGATCTGCCTGTCTCAGCCTCCCAAAGTGCTGGATGACAGGCGTGAGCCACCACGCCCAGCAGAGATTTAAAATTTAAGTAGAAATACATGCTTTCTTTTCTAAGTTCATGTGTAGTTTTAATTTAGATCTTTTCTCCACTGGCACGGGGTGCCTGTCCATAAAATATCAGAGCTAATGGACCCAGTTTGGTGCTTTTTGTGCTTTGAGCTTTCAGGTAGTCTTACTGTCAGAGTGAGGAATCATGCAAATGCTATGAATGGGAATTGCTGAGGACAGCATTTCAGCTGACTGCATACCTCCTCCTCCCAACCAACATTCCCCCAAAGGACTGTCCAGTTTTAAATCACCAATTATTAAATTGTACATATTTTAATTTCATAATTTTTTTTTGAGACGGAGTCTTGCTCTATTGCCCAGCCTGGAGCACAGTGGTGTGATCTCAGCTCACTGCAATCTCCACCTCCTGGGTTCCAGCAATTCTCCTGCCTCAGCCTCCCAAGTAGCTAGGATTACAGGCACCCACCATCATGCCTGGCTAATTTTTTATGTTTAGTAGACTGTGACAGGGTTTTGCCATGTTGGCCAGGATGGTCTCGAACTCCTGACCTCAGGTGATTCACCCACCTCAGCCTCCCAAAGTGCTGGGATTACAGGCATGAACCACCGCACCTAGCTAAATATGTATGTATCTCAATAAAATTACACCCTCCCTAATTTTTAAATGGATGATGTCTTCTAACATTTCACCCACAGAATGCCAAGGGTGAATACGAGGGTCTATCTAGGAGCAGACATGGCATGTTCCTAAGACCTTGGAATCAGGCTGAGCTGGATTCAGCTTTCTTCAGCTGTGACCTGGGACCACATACTTCAGCTTTCTAAGCCTAAATGCACTCGTAAAATGGGAAAATTTTATTTATAGGAAAAATCAGAATTTAAAAACTATGTTTTCTCTAGGTGGTAAAATTAAAAACAACATGAAGACATGTTTTTCTGAATTTCCAAACTTTATATAATAAACGTACTTAGTTTAGGAGGAAAATTCCAAATTTAAAAAACATTCTTAGGTTCAAGAGTATGAGATGCTGACGGTTTACCCACGGCAACGTTTCTGTGGGTGTTTTTTGTAAATGTAATTAGTAGTTCAGCTTATTTTTATTTTATCTTCCCAAGCCAGTGGACAAGGGTTAGATACCCTTTTATTTATTTATTTATTTTTGAGACGGAGTCTTGCTCTGTTGCCAGGCTGGAGTGCAATGGCGCCATCTCAGCTCACTGCAACCTCCACCTCCTGGGTTCAAGCAATTCTCCTGCCTCAGCCTCCTGAGTAGCTGGGATTACAGGCACGCGCCACCATGCCCGGCTAATTTTTGTATTTTTAGTAGAGACGAGGTTTCACCATGTTGGCCAGGATGGTCTTGATCTGTTGACCTCGTGATCTGCCCGCCTCGGCCTCCCAAAGTGCTGGGATTACAGGCGTGAACCACAGCGCCTGGCCGGGCCGGGTATCCTTTTTAACCTTTGGTAACAGAAAAGAAAAACGAGGTTTAGGGAAATTCAAGAAAATTCCCCAAGGTCACAGAGTCCCTAAATGGCAACGGTTGGCTACAAGACTTGGCCCCCGGGGTCCTGTTCTTCACCTCTGGCACCTTACACTGGGTTTATTTTTGGCCGGAGCAGTTTCTCCCGGCAGTTCCAGAGCAGGGCAAGAAGCTGGAGGAACAATGTTTGAGGATAAACTGTGAGGTTCTGGAGTCCAGAGTCATGCTTCGAGTCCAGAGTAACTCATCCTGTCGTAATTCCTGGGGAGAAGGTGATTCGCCTCATTCCACACAGAACCCCGGGCAGCTCAGGCACCCTGGAAAATGGAGCTTTGGCAGTGAGTCTGGGGAGACGGGGCCTTGGTGTGACCCTGCCCAGTGCAGCCAGAGCAGGCTGGCTGCAGGCAGTGTTCACAGGAGCCTGTGTGGGCAGGCCAGTGCTCTGGGCCTGCAAGACCTATCTGGCCACTCTTGTTCCCGGCCAGGTTCCTGGGCAGGCAGGCAAGGGCCTGAGTCTCATTAGCAAATATTTGAGCACATTTGTACCACACAAAGCAGACCCACTGGTTTCCCTGGGAACCCTACAAGCCCCTCCGCGTCCTGTCACGGATCCACCTGAGGACTGACCCTCGGCCCTGAGGCTTCCCTCTGCTAGCCAGGTCCTTCCCTTGGCTCCCTGGTGACCCACAGCTGGTCTTGAGGTCCACACTGCCTCTCCACACCGCACGGGGGCAGCATTCCGTTCTCTTTGAGCCCTCCTGCCTGGCAGCCTCCACATCTCGGGGCTGGTTCTTCCAACTATCAGCCGCTTTCCCCTGGGCTGCAGCACTCAGGAAAGCACTCCGGCCCCGTCCTGTTTGCACACACGAGGCACCTCTGCCATCACAGCCCATGCCTGGCCTGTGAGCCCTGCTGGCACCATCTCTTCCTCTGCAGATGGTGTCTGCACACAGGAGGCGCTCAAATGAATGAGTCCAGCAACCCCCTCCCGCCGCAGACCCTGCACTTGGAGTTGAGGTCAGCCCTACAAGACCAAGGCTCCCAAAGGCCCTCTCCCCTGGAGGGTGTTTCTGACAAGGGCTCAGGAGTCTGAAATCCAGCTCTGACTTTCCTGCATCTCATCTTTGAAATGGGGCCGTGGCCCTCTCTCCCGCACAGCAGCTGTGGAGATAGTTGATGACTCAGGCAGCACTTGGCCCAGCGCCTGGCATGGCTGTGACTGCTGCCACCATCACGCCTATGGCCATCCTCTCACCACAGCCTGCAGAGAGCACAGAGGACATAGTAGCGGCCCAGAGAGGAGAGCAGGCACTGAGACAGAGGCCCGCAGAGGGGCAGCTGTGTCTGCTCAGGGGAGAGTGCTGTCGCACACCCAAGGATTCTCCCAGGAACAAGGAACCAGAAGAGACAGCTGCCCAGGCTCTGCCCTGCCAGCCAGGAGCCTCCTGCCTCCGGAAGCAGAGCAATACCCACCCACGCCGCGGCCCAGCGCTGCCCAGTCCTCAGTGGCTTCACAGAGCCTTCCACTGTATGCCATGCCCACCTGAGACCTCATCACTGACCCCTGCCTCATGCCACCCCACTGCCCGCTGGGGAGATGGACCTCAGTGCCCTGAGAAGGTTCTGAAGGGAACATGGAGAGCCCTGGTCCTGTGGCTGGCACAGAGTAAGTACCAGCTGCATGCCAGGAAGGGTGTGGCAGGCCCAGGAGAGGGGGCTGGGGGCTGGCTCGAGATGGGGTGTAAGGTGCGGCTCCCCCAACCTGCAAGCGGCACGCTCAGCTCTCCAGTCCCTTCACTCCACTGCCTCTGTACCATCTGTTGTTAACCAGCCTGTAAGTGGAGCTGAAGACACTCAAACAGCGGGATGTGCAAACTGAGAACCTCGACTTTAAACAAACGACGGTGAACGTGAGTAACAACTTTACATTGGCTTTTATTTAATAAAACCACATATTTACAATTCAAAAAAGTCCTACTTCCATACACTTTACTAAATAAAATTAAAGGTTAACTGTACAAGCAATTAAAACATGATATGTAGCGTTAGCAGGAGTTTTCAGCAAACTATTTAAAATAGTCAAAAACCGAGCAGTGAAAAGTACCTTCGGAAGTGAACACCGTTTCTAAATGGGAGCCCAGTGCCTGGCGGGAGAGGCAACCTCGTTCTACCTCGCAGGCCGGACGCAGGTCCTGGCCCTGAAGCCTTAGACTCGGGGAGTCAGCAGCCTGTGAAGCGGAGCCTGCAGACCTCTGAGGGGCAGCGTGTCTGTGTCTCATCCCAGTTTACCTCAACCACCACACACAGAGGCAGCCTCCACTCTCCAGCAGCCCCTGTGGCAAAGCGCTAAGTGACCCTGGACGGTGGACTCAGAACTTTCCGGGTCCTCTGAAGAGGACCCATGAAACTGGCGAGACCTCACGTGATCCCTGAACAGGTCCTAAAAGCTTTTGAGTTATGACTGGGGACGTGGAATCTCGTTCAGAAACTGAATGGCGCTTAGTGCTATCGGAAAGACTGACGTGAAAGTGCTTCACCAGAACGTCAAGGCTGGGCTCTGAAGACACAGGGCCACCCCAGCTGCAATCTGAACACACTGCACAAGGCCCTTTGCCGCGCCACCCTCTGTACGACTTAAGGAACATCTTTATGTACAGTAAGAAAATATATACATCTTTAGGGACCCGAACGCCCGTATCATGGAACAAAAATAAGTACATCTGAGGACGATGGTGCCAGCCTTAGGCGGCCCCTCCCACAGGCCCAGCTCAGTCCAGGTTACATTCAGCATCTTGGTGTCAGGAAATGGCTACGTCTGGAGGCCACCAGGACCCCCAGTGAAGACAGGACCCCTCCTCCGAGAGGAGGTAAGTCAACGTTTAAAGGCTGAGGCAGAAAGTGGTTTCCACGATGCTCTGCAGCCTCCCCGGAGATTGAGCTGAGAATGTGAGGGCAGGGTCTGGGAAACATGACAGATGACAGTGCTGGGAAGGAGGGGACGGGACAACCACTGGCTCAGCAACTTGCTACTGCACCTAGAGGAGCATTAATGGGTATGGCAGACATGGGAAGTCCAGAAAACACATGCCAGCTCGGCTTTACTCCCCCAGCCCCCGGCCCAAGGCTCCTCTTACAAGCTCTGCAGACAGAGCCAAAGACCCCCCCAGCATCAGAAATGAGATCAGCCTGGGGCACCCCCTGGGGTGGGATGTGTGGCTGAGAAGGGCTGTGGAGTGCAGACCACCCAAAGGCACACACACAGGCGTGATTAACCAGCTCTGCAGAACGCTCCCAAGGAACACCCTGCCAGCGGGCCGCCACGTGGGCCCTGCTTCCACAGACACTGGTCCCTCCTTTAGACTGCAGCTGCAGAACGATTCGTTTCTGTGATTTCTGATAACCAAAGTCCTCACACAAAGTTCTAAAATTAATCAAGGAAAAGCTACAACAAAAAATTTGCCAATGACCTTGGCGAAGTCAGCTAGGATGGGGAAGCTGACGGTACAGGGTCAGCATCTGACAAGATTGTCTGGGCTGTTGGGCGTGTGTTGCTCGCTCCTCCGTCTGCACAACGGGTCATGAAGCACACATTCTAGAGTCAAATGCGTGAGAGACTCACTGGCACTTAGGATGGGTCCAGCTGTGCAGGGCTCAAAGGCAGAGAGGAGCCACTGCCGAAATGGGGGCCACCTCCCCACACATGCTGTTCTGGGCTGCTACCCCAGCCTCCACAACAAAGGCTGGTGGGAGAGGGCCCCATGCACATCTCTCTTTCCCTACCCCGTTAGCTACTCCACTTTCTCTCCGCTCTGGAGCCTCTCTGTTGCCACAGGCCTTCCTCACTTCCTCCTCTGGAACTTTCCGCCTCTGTGGGACAGAGGCCAGAGAGCAATCTCCCGGAGCAGTCCCACTGGAGCCCAAGTGTGCACCGGCAGCCTGCAAGCTGTGGCTGTGCCAAGGCAACATGGCATGATGCCAGCCTGCAGGCTGGGTGGATTCCCAGACATCCAGGAGCACACACCAGCAGCTCTCCTCAGAGAGCCCGTTCCTGTAATGCTATCTTTGGTAGGTGAGTTTTAGAGCATGACCTCCAGCTCTGGAAAGAGTATGTCAATAACTCGACCAGCAATCCCTTTCTTATCTGAAACACGGAAATACAAGCCAAAGCATCTCAAGTCTCCCAAATAATAGCTCTCGTGCATCCCGGCTAAGACTGTGACGTACTTCCCAGTAGTGGACATAGGAGTATTACAGTTAACTTCTGCTGAAATAAAGGAGTGGGGTGAGCCACTGCCCCACGGCTGAACCGCGCAGCAGATGCAGTGGCTGGCTGTGGCCCATCGCAGGTCATCCTTCCACTGAGCTGCTTAAGGCTAAGCCTTGGCTTAATTCTTTAAAAGTTTATGTGTTTGTTTAAGGCCAACTCCAATGGTAGGAATCCAGCTTGAAGAGTGCCCGTTCTTCTCGGCTGCCTGGTGTCGGTCTGGAACAAGAGGGGCCGCGGCATGGGGCTCTGCTTCATGCAGAGCGCGGCTTCCCTCTGCAGCCTCAGTGTCGGAGGGCTGGGCTTCCTTTCTCCATCTCCCGGCTGTCTTTCTGCAATGCAGTCAGTACCTAGGAGTAGGAAGACAGCTGAGGTTAACCCACCACACACACAGATGCAGAGACAGTAGCCGCCTCCTAGTGGGGTTCCCCAGCTCCCCACTTCCACTGGCTCCAGCCCTCTGGGGTCTTCCACTCCTGCATCCGGCATTATCTGCCCAACATGGACACCCGACTGTGCCCTCTTTGGCCTAGGGAGCTAGCTACACTCCTTCTAGCCAGCCACAGAATCCACGTCAAAACAGAGCTGTGGGCCTCACTGGGGTCCGGCGGTGGCCACCCAGGAAGCCCAGGCCTGAATGCTAGGATGCTAACGAGCCCTGTGCCCATCCTGCTGCACCCTTGCCGCCCTGTTCCTCCTTCACTGGGCAGCCCGCCTCCTGTCGGGGCCTTGAGGCGCTGGCTCATCTTGCCTGCCTTCCTGAGCTCGCCCAGAGCCTGCTCTCTCCTCTGTTCTCACAGCTCTTGGTCAACACCCTTCTTCTAAAAGATATTCCATGCCCTTGTGGTGCTTAGCAGTTGCAGCGACACTAACAGGTTCCCTGCGAGGCAGAGCTCTGCCAGCGCTTTGCACATGGCGCCCGCTTAGCCCACGAGACAGACTCGGGAAGGCTAAGGCCCCAACGGAAGGGGCCTGAGCAATGGACATGTGCTCCAAGTCCAAGGGCAAAAACGATTCAACCCCAAGGGAATCCTGGTGACACAGCGCTGCCTGCCTGGGCAAGGAACGGTGCCGTTCTGAACCACCAATTTAAAGCAAAAACATTTCACACAGGTTTCAATGAGTGCACACCCCCTGCATCTCTAAGTCGACGGGGTTGCCGGCTCAACATAAACATTGAGTCCTTTTGAAGAAGCTCATGGCTGCAATCCCAGCACTTTGGGAGGCCGAGGCAGGAAGGTCACTTAAGCCCAAGAGTTTGAGACCAACCTGAGCAACAAAAAAACCCAATCAAATCTCAGCCAGGTGTCACGGCACACGCCTGCACTTCCTGCTACTGGGGCAGAAGAATCGCTTGCGCCCTGGAGGCTGGGGCTGCAGTGAGCTGTGAGAGCATCACAGCACTCCAGTCTGGGTGAGGAGAGTGAGAGTCTTTCTCAAAAAAAAAGACAGAAAAGAAAAGAAAAATAAAGCTCACCAGTGTTTTAACCTTAAGCAAAGGATTTAAGAGAAATGTGCATGGCCAAGTCCCATGAGACCTGGTGCCGTATAAAAGTCACTGACGCCCAAGCCGCCGCCCCACATCATTAGACTCACTCCTCTCACCTCCCATTCATAACAATGACCTACAGTCAAATCCTCCGACCCAGTTTTAACCAACAGTTTTTACCTAGTCCCTAAAATGCAAGAAGCAAAATGGCTGATCTGGGTTGAATCCTTTCCTGTGTATGTAGGCGTGGAGTGTGTGCCTGTGCAGGGAGTGACCTGCGCCTGGACACGGGCGTGTATGTGCATGTGGGGTGGTGTGTGTGGGGGTGCGATGTGTGCCTGTGGAGTGATGTGTGTGATGTGCACATGTATGTGTGGGTGTGTGATGTGTATGGGGTGATCTGTGTGTTGGGGGTGTACAATGTGTGGGAGGGTGGTCTGTGCATGTGGGTGTGTGACATCACACATACTGTGGGGTGGTAGTGTCTGGATGTATGATGTGTGTGGGGTGTGAGTCTGAGGTGTGTGTGTGGGGGTGATCTGTACGTGTGTGTGGGGGGGGTGATGTGCGCATGTGCCATAAAACTCTCCCCCAGCGGGAAACATTATGGGACAAATGATCTGTTTCTTTGGTGCTTTTGTTTTTGTTTGAGACAGAGTCTCTCACTCTGTCACCCAGGCTGGAGTGCAGTGGCGCAATCTTGGCTCACTGCAACCTCTGCTGCCCAGGTTCAAGCGATTCTCCTGCCTCAGCCTCCCAGGTAGCTGGGATTACAGGCACTTGTCACCACGCCCAGCTAATTTTTGTATTTTTAGTGGAGATGGGGTTTCACCATCTTGGCCAGGGTGGTCTTGAACTCCTGACCTCGTGATCCACCCGCCTTGGCCTCCCAAACTGCTGAGTTTACAGGCGTGAGCCACTGGGCTCGACCAACCTCTTTTTGTTTCTTTTTCCTAAGACAGGGTCTTGCTCTGCTGCCCAGGCTGGAGTGCAGTGGCACTTGACCTCCCACACTCAAATGGTCCTCCCATCTCCGCCTCCCTAGTAGCTGGGACTACAGATATACACCACCATGCCCGGCTAAGTTTTGTATTTTTTGTAGATACAGGGTCTCACTATGTTGCCCAGGCTGGTCTCAAACTCCTGGGCTCTAGTGATCCCTCAACCTCGGCCTCCCAAAGTGCTGGGATTACAGGTATGAGCCAACACACCTGGCCTAAATGACCTGTTTTCTTTGACAAAGGCAAGCAAGAGAGGGCTAAACAGTGAGAAGTGAGTGGCAGAGCTATTACAGAGGCTGTGGGCCTCTTTCAACCAATAACAAGGCATGGACTTTTTTTAGATGTTGATTCCAACCAACTAGAAAGCCACTTATGACATTTGAGTTTGAAAACTGGGTATCTGATGACAGGAAAGGATTAGTAGCTGAGTGGTAACGGTATTGCAGTTATGTTCAAAGAGCGCCAACAGGTGACCTGGTGCCTGGGACTCACTGAAATACGGTGGGAAGGGGCGAGGAGGGAGGCAGCTCAAACAATGGCTGTGCTTCCACAGCCACCGACACTGGAGGACAGGCTGTGGGGACTCGTTATTTTATGTTGTTCTATTCCTGTAACTATTTTAAGTTTTCCATTAATTTTAAAAAAAAAGCTAAATCAAGAACAGGCATTTCAGGAAGCTGAGATGGGAGGGTCACTTGGGTCTGGGAAGTGGAGGCTGCAGTGAGTGGAGATCGTGCCACTGCACTCCAGTCTGATGCTAGAGCGAGACTCTGTCTCAAAACAAACCCCAAGCATTGTGTAGCACACACGGAAAAGTCTAAGTCTTCACAGACATCCATCAACAAGGACTTCAAATCAACGCTGAGCAGATGCAGGACCAAGAACCCATATTGGTCTTTCTTTTCCATTTTAGTATGACCAAGCCTTGGAACAGAAAATGCAGGTCAATCCCACTGGGGACAAGACCTAAGAGGGATGCCTGGAGGAGCCGAGGAATATAGACTGTCCACTCCGCTGCTTGGGGCATGTAACCCAGAGAGGGCACAGCAGCATATCAGATGGAAAGAGCCAGGAGGGACCCGTGCCCTCCTTTCTGGGCTCTCTGTTGTAAAAGGGAGATAATCCCACCTCCTTCTCAAGGACACACACAAAAGCCTGCCACAAGGCGTGGCCATAGGGCTCAGTAAGTGGGTCCACTTTGTTTTCTGTCCCTGGCATTTTTTTTTAAAGCGGGGGGTGTGTGGCTTACAAAATACCTTCTGGTATGTAAAGAGCACTACACGGGTTCAAGAACTGACCCTCTCAAGACCACTGCAGCAGAGGGGTAAAGGCTTTCATTATCCACACCCTGTCCGGATGATAGAAACCCAAAAAGGAAGTGACCTGCCAAGACGCCCTGTGGCATAGCCACGTCTCCATGCAGTCCCCCTAGCTTCCAGCCCAGGGACTCCTGCAAAAGTGGCTCTGTCCTCAGACAGCACTTTATGTAGGGGCCTTCCTGAGCCGCAGTCTTGGAAGAGAAGAACACGAAGGCCAGCTGACCTGAGCCCACTTCTTGTTTCGGCTCTGCATCTGGATTGTGGCGATGGAGGCAAACAGCTCCTCGGCAGGCAGGTCCTCGGGCAGCCGGGTCAGGAACTGGGCCATGTGGATGAAGTCCATCTTGGTCAGGATGTCCTCGAACAGCTTTAGAATGCCTAGGGCCGTGCGGAACAGGAACTCTTCCCCATCGCGACAGAACACATCCCAGATACGACAGGCCAGGTCGAGGGGCAGAGATTTACTATATAAGGTAAAGATCCTAGGGGGGAAAAATTGGCATTTTTCAGATTTTGAATCTTTCTTAAGTAAGAAACAACAACGAATTTCAGTCTGAATGAAAAACACTCCCCTAGTCACTATCATGCAACAGCTGGGGGCTGGGGCCAGGCCTGCATTCATACTGAAGGGCAATTTCAACATTGCCTAGGACAGCACTACCAGCTTCTGCACAATCACGCAGCACACAGCTTCCGAATACTGGTGCCGATTACTCATGTGGGCAACGAGTATGTGCTGAGCCCCTGCTGCCTGCTCTTGCTGTAGAGGCAGGCATCCTGTCTTAGGGACCGCTGTACCCCATGCCACCCACAGAGCCAGTGCACGGCAGGCTCCCCTTGCCCTGGGAGTGTACACCAGGCTCCTTCCTCCTCTGGGCACCCACAGGCTCCTGGTCCCCAGCCTGGTGCTCATCACAGCACACCGTGTTTGCTTCTGCCTGCCTCATCCAACTGAACTAGATCTGTTGTCCTGTCTGGCAGTTCTCTGCTGAATCCCAATGCCGGGTCTGTGGCAGGACTTCCCACATGTTCCTGGCTCTCAAAACCTGCCCATCACTGACAGTGCTCGGTACAGGTGGGGATCCTCGGCTGGGTGGGGACATCTCCACCCCTCCTGGAGCACCTCTCTTCCAGAGTTTATTATTTCCTGTGCTGGCACAGAGATAGTGCTGGGCCCACGCAGCCCCTGAACTCAGCCTGAGGGCTGATTCAGTCAGGAGGTCAGGCCACTAAGCCTTCCATGGCTCGACCCTGACTTTCCCATAACAGATCCCACAGAAAAGCCCACGCAGCGGTCAGCCTGCTCACACGTCTCAGGCGTGGGTTTCTGTCCACAGTGGACTCTGCCCGGGGGTGCTCTGCTAGATGCAACCTGTCTGCCAGGTCCTGAGGACCTGCAATCATGGACGTGCGCTGCACGGCCTGCAGCTCCTGGATGAGGGCAGGGTGTTCTGGGCTGTCCCTCGTCAGAACCTTACAACACTAAGAGTCAAGGAAGGCCTAAAACTCCAGACTTCCTTCAGCTGAGAGGAGGAAACAGCCAGGTACCAGAGAAAACCCACACCTAGAGAAACAGAAGCTGAGGGCCCACTGGGTGCTGTGTGTTGTGTGAGGCCCTCCGGAAGGACACTCATTACACTTGAAGGAACCAAGCCTCAGGACAGCGGCTAACCAGACCCAGGTCTCGCCACCAGTAAGTCCAGAGCCAGACTCTGACCTGACTTCAAAGCCCATACTCTGATGTCTCAGCCTGAGCACACACACACAGGTGGCAACACTGTCATGGGCTGGGCAGGGTTTATTCTAAAATCACAAGCCTTTAGCCCGAGTTTCTTGCTATTTCAAAACCAGAAAACCATTTCACCACCTGGTCTAGAAAGTACAGTTTAAGAAAGAGCAAAGAGATCTTTTCTTTCCTTAGTCTAGAGAATATTCTCAATTGTACCAGAGAGCATGCTTATGAACACTGTGGGTGAGCACAGAAGAGCCCACCTGGCCTGCGAAACTATCTCTGTGTGTCCACTTACACGTGGAAACCAGACTCTGACCTCTGTCAAAAAGCAGAGTCCTGCTGGGTGTGGTAGCTCACACCTATAATCCCAGCACTTTGGGAGGCTGAGGCGGGTGGATCACCTGAAGTTGGGAGTTCGAGACCAGTTTGACCAACATGGTGAAACCCTATCTCTACTAAAAATACAAAATTAGTCGGGCATGGTGGCGCATGCCTGTAATCCCAGCTACTCAGGAGGCTGAGGCAGGAGAATCACTTGAACCTGGAGGTGGAGGTTGTAGTGAGCCGAGATCGTGCCACTGCACTCCCAGCCTGGGTGACAGAAGCAAAACTCCATCTCACAAAAAAAAAAAAAAAAAAGCAGAGGCCTGAGAAAAAACTCATGGGAAAAAAAATGATAGTTTTTATATGGTTTATACACATACATATTTTACATATATAGTCAGATAGGCTTTTTTTTTGAGACAGAGTTTCGCTCTGTCTCCAGGCTGGAATGCAGTGGTGCGATCTCAACTCACAGCAACCTCCACCTCCTGGGTTCAAGCAGTTCTCCTGCCTCAGCCTCCCAAGTAGCTGGGACTACAGGTGCATACCACCACGTCCAGCTAATTTTTGTATTTTTTTTTAGTAGAGATGGGGTTTCACCATGTTAGCCTGGATGGTCTCTATCTCTTGACCTCGTGATCCGCCCACCTCAGCCTCTCAAAAAGTCAGATATTCTTTTTCCGTACAAACTAAACTTTGTTCTTCTTTTAACATAGTATTCTTGAGCTCAGATTTATCTGTGAGTCTCCAAAAGTTACTTTAGACAGATAATGAACTTCATAAAATTAAGTCACCACCAGAATGACCCAGAATGCCATTCACTACACCCAGGATGCCCCCTGCCCCGCATTTCCATGAGACAAATCAATTTCTGATCCCTCGAGCTTCTCCACCCTGGCTGTGCTCACTGCTGAGCATGCTGGGACCACGCCTGGCTCCTCACTGCAGCCTCTGTCCCCTGCAGGCTCTTCCCACGTGCTGTCTGTCACTATTTCTTGGAAGGTCATTTCCCGACTCTCAAGCTGGACCAAGTTTCCTGTTAAGCGTTCACGCTGCACCACACACATGAGGCCCTGACATTCTTCATCTTCCTTTCCACTGAATCAGTGAAGAGACACTCCTGAACACTTCCCTCTGCCTTGCACACCCTCATGCATCTTCTCAGCCTTGCAGGCTCTGGCACGCCTCTCAGCAACCAGATCTCAGGCCCTCTGCTCCAGTCAGGGCTGCCCAATGGCCTCTCCAGCCCCTGGGGCTCCACTCCAAGAGCTCCGTGCCACTCTAAGCCACTTCTGTCCCCTTCTCTAGACTGCAAGTCTCTTAAGGGCAGAGAGCCCACTCCACAGTCTTGAGCCGAGTGTCCTCTTCTCCCAGTCTCTCCTCTGGCAGGGACTGCGCAGAGGCGCTGCCGCATCATCATCAAGGAGCTTCCAAATGTGGGCTGCATTTTAAACCACATTTAGATTCGAAAGCCAGCCACGAACAGGCCATTGAAGGGGGACACCAGGCTCTGTCCTGGCCCCATAGAAGCCCTGACATGGGATCAGAACCGCTTGGAATAAGGGGGCTACTGTCTACACAGCCCTCCTGGTTCAAGGTCCACCTTCCCCTGCTGCCCTCAGGCTCACACCGGGAAAGACCCTTTGTCCTTCTGAGAGCCGGCTCAGCGCTCCTCCCATGGTCAGAAGAGAGAATTCAAGGGTTTTTCTCTCCCAAAACATCTGGATGTCTATGTGTTCCCCCGACACTGCATATTATCACATTGTCAAAAATGGTAATTTTTTTTAAAAAGTAAAAAATAAAAGTATGTTTTTAAAAGTAAAAAAAAAAAAAAAAAGTAATTTCAAGTTCAAGTTCAACTAATGCAAAATAACAATTGCTTTCTTTTTGAGGCAGGGTCTCCCTCTGTCTCCCAGGCCATAGTGAAATGGCACAATCATGGCTCACTGCAACCTGGATCTCCTGGGCTCAGGTGACCCACCCACCTCAGCTTCCTGAGTAGTTGAGACTACAGGCACACACCACCACACCGGCCAATTTTTAAGTTATTTGTAGAAATAGGGTCTCACTATGTTTCCCAGACTAGTCTTGAACTCCTGGGCTAAAATGCTCCTGCCACCTCAGCCTTCCTAAGTGCTGGGACTACATACATGTACCACATGCCCAGTCCAAAATGATGTCTTTCTATGCTGCTAAACAAATGAAGTGGCTCTCAGCTTAGAAAAGACCCCAGACACAAGCTGCCTTTCTGTCCCCCATGATATGTGTGGGAGGAAAGGGGCAGTTTTTGACATTGTGTCTTCACAAATTCAGAAACTTCTTATCCAGCCAGGTCTGTTCCACTTGCTTGTCTGAGTTTGCCAGAGGCAAGGAAGCACCATGGGGTAAGGATGAGGGCAGTTCAGGGCCGTTGTGAGGAGGAAGACGGTGACCACGGAACAGAATTGACCTCTGCCCGTCTCCTGATGAGGGCCCTGGGCTGCACACACAAGGTGCTCACTTCGAACGTTTTTACAGGGACTGTCAGCTGAATCCTTGCTACAACCCCAAGAGGAGTACAGTCGTCTTTTCCATTTTACAGAGAAGAACAGTACAAATGAAGGGAGATTAGCCGGGCGCAGTGGTGCACACCTGCGGTCCCTGCTACTCAGGAGGCCAAGGCAGGAGACTGCATGATCCCGGGAGGCGGAGACTTGCGGTGACCCCAGATAGTGCCACTGCACTCCAGCCTGGACAGGGTGAGAATACATCTCAAAAAAATAACAACAATATTGACACCTTTTGAGATAAAATACGTAAGTAAAGTTAAAAAAAAAAAAAAAAAAAAAGGGAGGTTGTGGAAAAGCAGATTTAGCTTAAAGTATAACAGTGAAAGTCACTGGGTAGTCTCACCCATTAAGACGCCGAGCCCGCGACTTGGACCGTCAAGGCCCAACATCACCAATTTCTAGCTGTGTCCCCATTTTTCCATCCTGACCAGCTGCTAAGGAGGAGCCCTCACCCCCACGGCTGGCTTGTGAATGGCACTCAGCCCTCCCCCAACCACAGGGCTCCCTGTATTCCCAGAAACGGCAACAGACTAGACGGTGCTAGGTAAGAACAGGGTTACTACTCAGCCTTAGTAGATTTTCTGAATCTTAAATAAAGCAACATTAAACTCCTAACAAACAATCCTATCTGTTAAAAGTTGGAGGTAGTTATTTAAGACTCAGTTCAAACTTAGTTAAGCCCACAAACCACCCCCACCTTGATTCTGAAAGCAATTAGACATATATCCAGC
Organism: Callithrix jacchus; assembly: GCF_049354715.1. Lineage (NCBI taxonomy): Eukaryota > Metazoa > Chordata > Mammalia > Primates > Cebidae > Callithrix > Callithrix jacchus. The sequence continues at coordinate 187,251,062 of NC_133504.1, read as the reverse complement.
TGTGTCCGGGAGTCCTCCCCAACCTGAGCCCAGTGGGGTTCACATACCCACCTCTGTGCCCCGGAGTCCTCCCAAACCTGAGCATGGCGGGGTTCACATACCCTCTGTGCCCAGGAGTCCTCCCAAACCTGAGCACAGCAGGGTTCACATACCCACCTCTGTGCCCCGGAGTCCTCCCAAACCTGAGCTCGGCGGGGTTCACATACCCACCTCTGTGCCCCGGAGTCCTCCCAAACCTGAGCTCGGCGGGGTTCACATACCCACCTCTGTGCCCCAGAGTCCTCCTCACCATGAGCCCAGCAGCGTTCCAGTCTGTCTGTCCCAGCACTTGGCAGGGGCCAGCAGAAGTGAAGTAAATATCGTGAGCACCGCATGAGAACGCAGGCTCCCACTTCAGCCGGGTCAGGGTGTGCCAACGACGCACAGGCTGCTGCCCCCGCTGTAAGCAGGTCCCCAGTGTAGGCAGGGGACGCTCCTCCCTCCTCCACACACCTGTAAAGACCCAGGCTACACCAGACGTGCTCAGCAAGAGCTCCTGCTTCGTAAGGCACTCTTGGGGCAACCTGTACCCCAGAGGTGAAGAGCCAGAGATGACCCATGTGCAAGGGGCAGCGGAAATTCCCCTCGAACCTTTCTTTTAAGGTAGAAACTCGAGGCAGTGACAGGATCTCCAAGGATCATTGAACATCATCGCAAGAAATGCTAACCACAACATGGAATGTACTGCCCGATTCTTTTCTTAATTCAAGGTTACTTAATATTAAACCTACTCTAACCTCTAGATAATTCTGCCGCTGGGTGGCATGGGAAATATTTTCACAAGTTTAATGACCTAAATTCAGTCCTCTTACAAAAAGAAGATCCTTGACAGTGGAAACACTGAAAACTCCACAGAGGACGGAGACAGCTGACGGGCCCTGCTCTGACCCATGTGCCTCCTGGGGGGAGTGGAAGCCACAGCAAGAGAAGGCCCAGGAAGACGGTGTCGGCAATGAAAGCTCATCCTCAGCCTCAACTCCTCAAGAGCTACTGGTTAGGCAGTAGACAGGGTGCACTGGAGGAGGGACAGGCACCTGACTTTAAGCCCAGGCAGGTGACCCTCAGGCACAGACACATTCTTTGACCTAGGACACTGAGCTAGGCGTGGGGCCAGGCACTAGGGAACCAGAGGTCACTCTCAAAGCTTCAACACACAGGCAGCAGCCAACAGAGGGCACCCTCAAAGTGTGGGTAGAGCTGGGGTGGCGCGAAGTAGGCTTGGTGGGCAGACAGTGTGGCAGGAAAGATTTTTCTGACCCCAAGTGCAGTCACCTTAATGGGGTACCCAAACAACCCACCCAGGATGCTGAGCTGGCCATACCCACAGGCCCCTCAGCCCCTGCTGCAAGCAGGAGGAAGGCTCTCTGCCTCAGGCAGTTAGTTGCTGAGCCCTGGAACTGAGCATGCTTTGTACCCCCAAGGCACAGTGCAGACCCACAACACGGAGGCAAGCCCAGCTGTGATGGGTGTGGACGTGGCTCTGGGGAAGGCAGCCTGATGTAACAGAAAAAGCAAAGGCCCAGAAGGCAGATTGACCTGGACCTCACACCAGGGGTGTGACATTGAGAAGTAGGCCTTGGTGACTTCTGTGCCCAGAAATAGGTACACTTGCTCCTGAACACTGAAGACCACAGTGACGAGGGCTTCTAGGACAGGGCCTGTGTAAAGTCTGTTCTTCCCCCTTTGCTTCCTCTCCACTGCCTGCCCTGTTTCTGAACTGAGCTTTCGGCTGTCAGCACCCAACAAGGAGCCTGAACCACGTGCGGACCACCAATAAATGCCGACTCAGAATAAATCATGAATACGTGGCTTTCCTGTGCTTAGTTCAACTTGAATCTTATACTAAGGCCTGTCTATAGGCCTTTTGTTTTGGAGATATAGGCTCGCTCTGTTGCCCAGGCTGCAGTGTGGTGGTGTGACCTTTGCTCACTGCAACCTCTGCCTCCCAGGTGCAAATGATTCTTGTGCCTCAGCCTCCTGAGTGGCTGGGATTACAGCCTAGCCCCGTGCTGGAACTGCAAATGCAGACTGTATCCTAGCTGGTGCTTCTTCCAGAACAGTCAGCACTTCCTCAAAAGCGTAGGGTCTGGGGAGGCCTCAGCAAAGCACAGTGACAGCATTCACAAGGCCCTAGGCCTTCACAGCACGGAGGCCGTGGGGGTGAAGAACCCTTGCTGCTTCCTCTTTGCTGACTGCCTCACTGCTTGTTACAGACAATCCAGTCCACATTCTCCACTCAACGCTGGTCCTGTCTCTGGAACCTGAGCTAGGGGACCCATTCTATGAGTGCCACTACCTTATACAAACCCCCTTAGAAGGGGTGCTAAGGGAATTGTACAGCTCTAGAGCTGATTAGACTCGAGTCTGAACACCAGCTCTGCGTTCGGCTGGCCACAGGACCTTGGCCAATGTATTCTGCCTCTCTGAGCCTTGGTTTTGTTTTTTGTTTTGGAGAGAGAGAGACAGGCTCACCCTGTCACCCAGGCTGGAGTGCAGTGGTATAATCTTGGCTCCCTGAACCTCTGCCTCCCAGGTTCAAATGATTCTTGTGCCTTAGCCTCCTGAGTAGCTGGGATTACAGGTGTGCACCACCACACCTGGCTAATTTTTGTACTTTAGCAGAGATGAGGTTTTGCCTTCTTGGCCAGGCTGGTCTCGAACTCCTGACCTCAAGTGATCTACCCGCCTGGGCCTCCCAAAGTGTTGGGATTACAGGCACGAGCAGATGCACCCGGCCTGAGCCTCCGTTTTTCATCTATAAAACAAGTGTTACACTGGGCTTGGAGGGGTTGTTCCAAGGGCTTATAGAGGGCATGTGTGAGAAGCACTAGGGTCAACAGATGTGGTACCCTCTGTCTTTGCCCCTACATCAATTACAACCATCTCCAGACTGGGACAGAAGCAGAGAGCTCTATTCTCCAGGCCTGCGTTTTTCACACTACCTGGCATGACCCAGCCAACGGCCAGTGGACTGTGAGGGCAATGAAAGTAGATTACCACCAGCACTTTTCTGAATAAACAGAACAGAATACAGTACTTCAGAAAGCTTCACATGGTCGGGGTTAGGTACTGGGTCATGAAACTCCTGTTTCCAGCATATACACGTGTTGAGTTTCTGCACACACTGGTCACAACTTAAAACGCATTTCCTTTTGCAAGTAAAGGTGGGAAAATTTTGAAAGACACTATTGACTTTCAGCCTAGAATCCTCAAAAGCTAATCAGAAGTCTAAAACAGGTTAAGGCAGAAGCTGACGGCTCAGCTGGATCCTCTCCTGTCCTCCAGTACGTGGGCCCCAGCCAGGGAATCTGAGGGGCACGGCTCACAGTCAGATGAAGACTGTGGGGCAGCCTCTGCAGGAGTTTCATGTTCACAGGTGTGAAGAAAATCACCATCTGCTGAGTAAAGGTCCCTTTAAAGAGGGTCCTACACACTTCTATCCAGCACAGCCAGGCAGGCCAGCCCAGCGGTCCCGCCAGGACCATTCACAGCCCACGTTCACTGTCCTCGGTCTCCAGCTCCTTGTGGCTTCGGCTACAAGATTCAACCTCCAAAACCCTTGTCATTCTCGGCAAAGGCCAGTGAAGTGAAAACAGTCCAGAGTTTAAGACAAAAGCAACAAACCAAGAATCCCAAAGGCACACTCTGGAGGGCACAGGCGAGTCTGCTTTAGCTAAGGGGTCGGCTTCCATTCAAATGACCCTTGAATTTCACCTTCCAGAAGGCCTTTCCCTGCTGAAGAAAGTGGGCAGCAACAACTAAACCAAACCAGCCAGCGATCCGTTCACAGCGGCTGCACGTTACCACCGGATTCAGCGGCAGAGCAGCACCTTCTTTACTCCTGCGGAGCCCCTTCTGTGAGTCGGTGGTGCCACACGGTCACCCTGTGGGGTTAACCAATGGGGTCTCCAGATGAGGAACTTCACGGCCTTCGCCAAGGCCACAAGGCAGTAACAGGAGAAGCTGGGTCTGGGCTGGGGCTATGGACCCCGCAGGCACCCTCTTCCCACTACGTGATCGGAGAGGCTGCTCCCTTCCACCACGGGTCCGCTGGCCCTCTTACCTGCCCCTCAAACGCAGTGCTCTTGGGCTAACAGCTGCACCCCAACCTCAGCAGCCCCTTCCCCCCGGCATGAAGACCTGCCTGGCCGATGGCCGCTGCCCAGATCTCTGGGGTCCTCGCATCTGCCTCAGGGAGCCTCTACTTAGATGCCCCGCAGGCACCTCAGAGTCACCCGTCCAAAGTCAAATCCACTAACCGCCCCAACTGCATCTTCTCCCTTTGTCTTTGATCTTAGCTGAAGGCATCAGCAAACCCCCTCCCCAGTCTGCTGTCAAGAGCTGACCATGCTTCTTTGACAAATCCACAAGATTCCCACCCACTTCGGTTTTCCCCCCTTAATTTGTCTCTCTGTTCCCAGGCTCTGCTGCCTCCCAGGTAACTTAAAACTCCCAGCTCACTCTGCCCCACCCTCATCCCAAGCAGAAGACTTCTGTCACTCCCCCGGCCCTGCAATCCTGCCCAAGCTCCATAGCTTGGGGTCTAAGAGCCACCATGACCTGGCCTCCCAACCTCACTGCCTGTCACCCTCTGCCCTTTATTTTCAGCCTCAACACAAGGGAACCTGGCTATAGCGCCCGCTGACTGTGGAATGGCACATGCACTTGTCACCTTTGCTCCATGCCCTGTGACCCCTGCACTGGGTCCAGGACCTCCTGCCTTCCAAGATAGCACTCATCTCACGTGGACAGTGGCCACGGACACATTTGTCTCCCACAAGCCAGGAGCTCCTGAGAGGTAAGAGCTGGCCTTCTCCTCAGCCCACCTCTATACCCAGTAAGAGCCTGCACAGGCCCGGTGCTGGGGTCAGGTCGTTTAAGGAACAGATAGCACTTGGGAAACAAACGGGTGTGAGGTACCACTTCCCCATGAGGAAGTGCAGGAGGGCCAGGTGGAGGCACTGATGGTCATAAAACTCAGGGGCAGGGCCATCAGGGAAGGCTGGAAAGCAGGACATGAGGACTCAGCTGGGCCGTGAAGAAGTTGGCAGAGAGGAGAGGGAAGATCGGGCAAGGGCTGAGAAATGCTCTGGAAACACAGGGAAAGCCGGTCTTACCAATCAATTAGGTAGATATCTGGAGTTAGGTTGTTCTTCTTGAAATGAGCAAATAATTTCGGCAAATTTTCTTCAAAGAATACCTCAAATGCAGCAAAGTAAGTCAACATCTAAGGAGATAATATGAAACTTATTGAGAAACTATCTGCACAAGTCTCCAATTTATAAAAAAGTCAATATATGTACACCTTTAGACTCCAACAATCATCTTATGTAATTACTCATACATTTTCAATGGCAACTCTTTCTAGTTACTACACAAATTATAAGCAAGCTCTATTTCTAATCTTCAGGGTAACATCAATAGCTACATTTTATCTTCTTCAATGTACAGAAAGGGAACCGAAACCCAAAGCAGTTACGTCACTTGCCAAACAAGGGCATGGCCTTCGTACGTGGTAACGCTGGGAATGAATTTGTGCCCCTCCCGCTGCAAAGGCTGAGCCTGTACAGACTCACTCACTCTTTCCTAAAAACCAGGAATGTATGAACTATGTGCAAGCATTTGGAAAAGCAGGCAGGTCTTGTTCCCTCCCCTGGCACTTCCAGGGGGACCACACTACTCATGTCTAAGTCAAGGCCACACCGTTCTAGCTGACAGACGCAGACCTTCAAATGCAACGAGGGAGAAAACACTGCAGGGAAAGGAGGGTGTTGCAGCCCGCAGTTTATGGAACTGGCTCCTCAGTGGTTTACGGTTTTTCAGGAAACAAAACGTACAAAGCTGGGAAGCCATGCTGACAGCAGAAAGAACTGCGGCTGGGCAACACTCTCCGATGGTGGCCCAGTTCTGCTCCAGTGCTCAGCAGCTGGGCGCCTGGGGGCAGATCACAACTCTGGTGTCTGTTCATTGAATAGAGGGGCTGTACTGTAGACAGTGGCTCCCAACAGGGGTGATTCTGCCTCCAAGGGAACACTGGTCAATGTCTGGAGATACTTCTGGTTGGCCCAACTAGGGGCAGGTGCTGCAGCACGAGTGTGTGGAGGCTGGGGAGCTGCTGAGTGCTCTCAGTGCACAGGACACCCCCCAGCAGAGTAACACAGCCCTAACGCCACTGGGGCTGCTGGGGAGGAAACCTGCTGCTGTAATGAAGACCCCACTCAACATTCCAACACTATGGTTTTTCATTAAAAATACAAGCTATGATTCCTAAGCACAATTTTCATCACGTTTCCAAAAAGAAAGCTGGGGTCTTATCTTCGAAATCAGCAGAAATTTAGATGAAAATCATTTAATTTTTTTTTTTTTTTTTTTAAGATGGGGTTTCACCATGTTGGTCAGGCTGGTCTTGAACTCCCGACCTCAGGTGATCCACCCGTCTTGGCCCCCAAAGTGCTTGGATTACAGGTGTGAGCCATCACGCCCAGCCTAATCATTTAATTATTTATAAAAAGATAAAATTTACATGCGGGAATCATTTCCAGGAATTAACATCGTAAGCAACAGAATGCCAGTATATACTATGCCAATGAGTTATTTCAAGAGTAAGAACATTTCCTAAAGAATTTTTTTTCCATTTCTGACCATTACTTTTCTTGGAAAGGTAGGTTTTTACCTGATTATAAAAATCATACCTGTAAACACTCACTGTAGAAAACTTAGGACATAAGTAATTTAACCATCCATAAACACTACTAATGCAGTGGCATATTTCTTCGTACTGTTCAACGCAGCAGCCACTACAGTTTATGTTTTATCTGACATACCTTTGAAGAAATTAGTATCTTGAATACTTTCTCACAATGCAGTTCTCTGCAAGCATCACTACTGATCACTTACCAAATTTTAATTTACCATTCTGTATTCTCCTAAACCCATTTTCAGCTATTTCCACATCTGCAATTGTAAGTAAGTGTGCAATTACTATCTTGGTGCAGAATGCTTTGTCCACATGTATGCCTGTCTTAGAAGCGACTTTTATGAGCAGAACTGCACACCAGTGGTATTTACAGCTACTGATACTTAATACCAAGGTGTCTTCCAACAGGACTCTGCCAGTGTATAGTCCTGGTAACAGCTACCAAATCTGCCAACAGCTTCTAAATACGTTAATGTGTGTACTATCTGAGCAAGACATACTCGGTAAACCTTAAGATACCAAGGACGAAATACTCCTTAGCTGATCTAAACTATTAGACCATTTTAGTCTTGGAGTATTGGTAATAATTATTGGCAAATCCATGATGGCTGTGTACAGTGGCTCACACCTGTAATCCCAGCACTTTGGGAGGCTAAGGCAGGTGGATCACTTAAGGTCAGAAGTTCAAGACCAACCTAGCCAACATGGCAAAACCCCATCTCCACTAAAAATATAAAACTCAGCTGGACATGATGGCAGCTGTAATCCCAGGTACTAGGGAGGCTGAGACACGAGAATTGCTTGAACTCAGGAAGTGAGGGTTGCAGTGAGCCAAGATCACACCATTGCACTCCAGCCTACGTGACAGAGCAAGACCCTGTCTCCAAAAAAAATAAAAATAAAAAAATGCTGATGGGCTTGTTAAATCGGTGACTTGTATACTACAGAAAGAACAAAGGCTTAGGAACCAAAATGGATTCAAATCTCAGCTCCTTCACTTACCAGATCTTAGCAGATGCATGCCCTGAATAAGTGAGTCCCTTTACTCTGAATCTTAACACCTCACCAGGACCGTGCAGCCAGCTCATCTGGGAGGCATAAGTCCCACCCCCACTGTCGCCTCCTCCCGCTTATACAGTGTCATAAAGACTAAAGCATTTCACTAAACAAATGGCTGCCTTTTAAAGAACCAAAGAGTATGGTCTTCAGCGTGCCTCCTTTCTCCTGAGTGCGAGCACACTTCACGAAGCAAGGTGACGACGAGCAGCAGCACAGCTCGATTATGATGTGTCCTACATAATAGGTCCAAATGTGGGCACTGCCATCAAACCGTGCCTTTGACGCCAAGTGTGTATGTTTAAGCAGGAGCCACACTTCCTCCTTCATTAAAGAATACATTTTCAAAAATACTGGTACCGTTTTTTCTGAGAACACGTATTAAGAAACCCAGACATATGGCTACTAACCATGTCTTTTTAAGCTTACGTGCGATCCACTGCCCAAATCATCCTCCACCTTACAGTGCTGCTCACTCTAAACAGCTCTTCACAGAGGGAGAATGTATTCTTGTATTCTTTTTTCCACTGAAAACACAGACGAGTAAACAACTCGACATTTAAAGACAGTACCCAGGGCCCGAACACAGAGGATACTCACAAGGCCATGGTCCACTCTGAAAAACGCCATTTGACAGGGTTTATTCAAAAGGTTAGAAAAAGCAATAAAGGCATCTGCAGTATCTAAGTTCAAGATCAACACTGCCGCTATAAAGGACATGCCCTGAACCTGAGACAGGAGAGAAAGGTGCGTTAACGTCAGCGGCCACAGGGTCACAGCGGCTCATTCGTTTTATCCGAGACAAACCTGACACTCTCACGCTAGAAAGGTTCACACAACCACCCACTCCACCCTCCACCCAACGCTGAGCTGCCCTCACTCAGAACTACCACTGTCACCTCAGCCACCTGGCCTGCTCCCACCCCGCAAAGAGAAAACCCTAAGGCAGCCCTCTTAGGCCCCGCATCTGCAATACTGCTCTTGCCTGCGTCCAGTGTCCCAGTGCTGCAGGCATGTATCTATATAACTCAGTAAGCGGGATATCAAACCACGCGTGCGCACACACATGTGCGAAGCCACAGAAGTATCAGCAGTGCTTTTTAATGTGGTTAAGGCTTTACTGCTTTTAAAGTGGTTAAGGCTTCTTTGATTGAACGTTGGGGGAAAAAGTCACATGCAAAAAAATGAAAATCACATTCAATTAAAATGTGATGAATGCCCCAGAGCAGCCATGACAGCTCAATTTCTTTAAGAGGAAACTGAGTCAACTCACTTACCCCAAGACTTTTCACACTCCTCGGTAAAAACGAAGGCACTGGCTTGACATTTGCAGCTAACATGTGCTGGACAATAACTGACTTTCTTTTTAGATAATAACAGTATAGAATACTGAGAAACTTCACTTACATAACCCACATCTGGTCGGTAACAAGTATAAGCGCCCAAAATACTGTGCAACATGTCATGATATGGACCACCCTGAAAGGATCAACACAGCAAAAACACATGCATAAGTATGGTTAGTACTCAGAGGAGCATCTGATGCTACCACCGCTGCCACTGCCACTGCCGCTATTTTCAGCATTATGAAATATGCCAAGTATGATGCCAGCAGCTCTATATGCATATGGAATTCAACCAATTACCCATTCACAGCCAGAGAAGTCTGCAGCTCATGCTATGACACTGCTCTGAAAAGAAGCCGGCAGGCCAGGCAGGAGCATCACCCTAGACCAATATCCTTTATTTGGCTCCTGCTGTGTAACTGTGATCCCTTTCAAAGTCACCAGGAAAGCCAGGTATCCAGGGGCTCTTCAAAGTAGGTGACTGCTCAGTGTCACTCAGACTGTCTGCTTCTCTTCCCTAGCTTATCACTCTCCTGGTTTCTGTTGTTTTTTTCTGAATGGCAAGTTTAGGAAATAAAATCTTCGAAGTCGTGGTGGCTACCATTTTGTTTAAAAATTTTCCCAGCTCTCCCATCCCTCTAACATCCACTTGTTCCTGTAACTGGGAGAAGTGGGGTTCCAGGAAACAGGCTCCCAGCTAAGTCAACTGCCTGCCGCAAGGCAGCGCGGTGCTCACTGGGCTCATGCACCAGACACCAAGGCTGCTGGCAGCTTTATAGATTCCCTCACTTTCCTCTTCTGAAACAACTTCTGAAGACCCACACGGAAATCCACAAAGATGAGAACCTGACTGAGTAAAGGCAGTGAGGACAGACAAGGCACAGGTGCAGAGGTATTCTGCAAGGACAACTACCCCCAAAAACCCATTATGGATAAGAAAGGGGTCAAAAGACCCCTAGATTAACGTCTGCTGGCTCAAAGCATGGAAGGTCTTTAAAGAGTTCAGCTCAGATGACCCCAAAACCTACTGCTGGCAGCCCTGTCCTGTGCCCAGATGCCCACGGGAGCTCTACTCTGCTTTTCCTGCCACCCAAGGAGCCTGTCCTATCTCCCACAGCTGCACTGTTCTCCTGGTCTACCTGCTCAGAAACCTGTCAGCCCAGCTTGGCCACCCACCCTGACTGCACCTGGCTGCCAACGATTTCCCTTTCTGACACCAGTTCACTGCCCTGGGCTCATCTGAGCCGAAGCCCATTACGCCGCAATGGCCTGGCTGATCGCAGACTGCTGCACAGTCCTGAGAGCAGAGCAGTGTCCAGGAAAGTGCCAGCAGACAGAGCCATGGGGACCCTCTCAGACCAGACCTGTAGGGGCTCTGAGACATGTATCTCCAGAGGAAGACAGAATTGTCTTTTGGAGAACCAGTATGGACACACTAAATATTTGTTGGAAAGAATCAGTTACATTTATTTTAAAAAGTCTAAATGTATTTAACAGTAACATCCACTCTACCTCCTCATATCCCCCCAAAAACCTAAGTACCTTTCAAACTTGACAACAGATTTATGCAGTTCAGCATCTATGAATTTTAGACAAACACACTTGAAAGCAACAAATCACCACGACTTACTTGCTGGAAAATGCAGAGATTAGGAAACGTTCTAGAAATGTCCAGTTTAATAAGCTCCAGACTGGCTTCTCTGTCTGCTGCTGAAAAACCAGCATCTGTCAAAAGATGCCAAAAATCATTACATTCCCTGTGGGCATGAGTGTAGAACAATTATAAGGCTTTGCAGTTTTACGAGAATGAAACATGAAAAAAAGTTCTTCAGAAGTACACTGACCAGGCTGGGCGCGGTGGCTCACACCTGTAATCCCAGCACTTTGGGAGGCCGAGGCGGGTGGATCACGAGGTCAAGAGATCGAGACCATCCTGGTCAACAAGGTGAAACCCCGTCTCTACTAAAAATACAAAAAATTAGCTGGGCATGGTGGTGCGTGCCTGTAATCCCAGCTACTCCAGAGGCTGAGGCAGGAGAATTGCCTGAACCCAGGAGGCGGAGGTTGCAGTGAGCCGAGATCTCGCCATTGCACTCCAGCCTGGGTAACAAGAGCGAAACTCGGTCTCAAATAAAAAAAAACAGAAGTACACTGACCTAATCACAACTTGACTCGGAGTGTACCTTCAGAGTGTTTAATGGCTTGTAGGGTTTCTTACTTTAGAGAACAAAGTATCTTACGGCACCAGCTGATTTTAGATTATCGTTAGGTTTTTCCAGAGCTCTCGTCAGTAGCAATCAGTGGAAGGCAGAAACAAGGAGAATAAACACAAATAAACTCCAAGCATAAAAACACACACGCACATCAGTGATCGATCTCCAACTTCTTCAGTGTCAACTCACTGTATGTAGAAACTACTGCGGTATCATGAGCTTGTAACGTTTCTTTTTTATCTTTTGGTAGAGACAGGGTCTTTTGTTTCCCAGGCTGGTTTTGAACCTCTGGTCTTAAGTGATCTGCCCACCTCAGCCTCCCAAAGTGCTAGAATTACAGGCACAAGCCACTGTGCCCAGCCAGTGTATAATATTTCTAACAGGTCATCATAAATAATTTGTTTTATACTTTTTTGAATTCTAATATCACATAGACTGTAAAAATGATCAGTAAAATAATGTACTTCTTAACCAACAAGAGTAATCATTCTTGTGTGTTATGGAAAATTGTAAAGGCATAATCTAGCAGACATGCAGTGTTCTTATCTCTGTAATTCTGAGTGCCTCTAAAAGCCAATATTCAACTAATCCCAGACACCAGGCTACTGAAAGTCATGTGAACAACTTTAAAGAAAAAGACACCGATTACGACCGGCCCTGCAGCATGTCAGGACACAAACACCTCTCAGAAACTGGGAAATCCTATTTCTTTTCTTTTTGGGGTTTTTAAATTTTTTTTTGAGACGGAGTCTTGTTCTGTCACCCAGGCTGGAGTGCAGTGGCGAGATCTTGGCTCATTGCAATTTCCACCGCCAGGGTTCAAGCGATTCTCCTGCCTCAGCTTCCTGAATAGCTGGGATTTCAGGTGCATACCACCACATCCAGTTAATTTTTATTTGCTTTTTTTTTTCCAGATAGAGTCTCACTCTATTGCCCAGGCTGGAATGCACTGGTGTAGTCTTGGCTCACTGCAACCTCCACTGCCCGGGTTCATGCGATTCTCCTGCCTTGGCCTCCCAAGTAGCTAGAATTACAGACACCTGCCACCAGCCTGGCTAATTTTTGAATTTTTAGTAGCGACAGGGTCTTGCCATGTTGACCAGGCTGGTCTCAAACTCCTGACCTTGTGATCCACCCGCCTAAGCCTCTCAAAGTGCTGGGATTACAGGCATGAACCCCTGCGCCTGGCCTAATTTTTATATTTTTAGTAGAGATGGATTTCACCAGGCTTGTCTCGAACTCCTGACCTCAGGTGATCCATCCACGTCAGCCTCCCAAAGTGCTGGGATTACAGGTATGAGCCACCACACCTGGCCAATTTCTTACAAAGCTTTCTTCCTTTAACTTTTGCTTTAAAAAAAACACCCTTTTCTTGTGAAAGTTTTTATGAATCCACATCAATCTCTACTGTAGTTAAGTAAACTTCCTTCACTATGTAATAAAGAAGGACACACATAGTTGACCACAACAGCACGCTGGTTTTAGAATCGACTCTACCTTCGTTCTCTAGTTCGGAGCCTCCTGTGCTAAGGGACCGCCACCTCTCCTTGGCTCGAGCAAGACAGATGTCAAAGAGCTCTGGAAGAAAAGCCTCTGGGTAAGTGTTATGTGCACATGTGAGTATTTTTCATCAAAACGACCATAGAACACAGTACTATTTCCTTCAGATACTTAAGTTCAACTACAATAGGCTTAATGCACACTTAACAGGCTCCTTAAACAATTCCCCCCAACTTAGCCTTCGAGTAATTTTATTGTTTAAAGACAGCCCTAAACAGAGAAAGATTCCACACATCACTACTATTTACTCTAGGACACAGCCCACTCATAAAACTGCCTTGCTTTGGTCTTTGTGGCTTGTCTACTGCCTCTCCTAGACCGCGAGCTCCCTGGAGGGCAAGACGGTGAAGCTCTCTCACGTCCTCTGCATCCAGAACACACAGCTCTGGAACCGGCACAGAGCAACCCAGTCAGTGAATGTCTCACTGACAGAGGGAGGGAAGGAGGGACCAGCCGAGACTCATCGGGTTCCAAGCAAGGACATGATGCAGCTGCCCCCCACCTGGCACAGGCCTGGCAGTAGAGCAGAAATGGAGCGGGGGGGAGTCCCAGGAAGACACAGAAGCTTCAGAAAACAGGACTCTTGCTGGCAGAGAAGAATCACGATTGCCTCCAAATCTCCATATTGAGAGTATTTTGTGGCCGTTCTCTCTGGGTAGTTTGGGAATATTTAAGCAGTGAAACTTTACTAGCCTACACAGACCTCTACAGGTATTTCCATGCCCCATTCTTCTTCTAAGAACAAGTGTGAAGGCTGAACCCACAGAGCTCCTTCTCAGTGCCCCGTTCCCTCTCAGAGCCCAGTCTCAGGTGTTTCCTGGTCACCTGGCTTTTTCTTTTTTTTTTTTTTTAGACGGAATCTTGCTCTGTCGCCCAGGATGGAGCGCAGTGGTGCAATCTCGGCTCACTGCAACGTCTGCCTCCCAGATTCAAGCGATTTTCTTGCCTCAGCCTCCTGAGTAGGTGGGATTACAGGTGGGTGCCTGGCGCATTTTTGTTTTTTTAGTAGAGATGGGATTTGGTCATGTTGGCCAGGCTGGTCTCAAACTCCTGACCTCAGATGATCCCCCTGCCTCGGCCTCCCGAAGTGCTGGGATGACAGGTGTGAGCCACCGCGCCTGGCCGCACCTCCGGCTCTGATCAGCTCCGAGACGTCTCAGATGACACACAGTCACTGGTCTGTCACTGAGACTTTCATCGCAGCTGCCCATGGAATTTTTAGCACTCTATTCTTCCCATGATTACTTCTGGAAAATACAGTAGCGCACATCTGCCTTCTGGGCAGTGCACACTATTTTATTAACGTGTAATCCCAATTCTGCTTCACTATTATAGTATCAGTTTCCAAAGCGGTGACTTAGCAGCTGTGCTCCCAGGACAATCCCACACTGCCCTGAGCTGGTGCCTCATGCACCTGGTGGCACTTCCGCCTGCTGTCCACCTCTAGGAGGCTGGACAAGCTTTGGTCATTTTGGCAGGAGGTGCATGAAAACCACTGTGTGGTTGTGACCACTAGGGAGTCACTTCCCAAGTGAGGCATTTGACAGTGATGTCACACAGGCTGGCAAGACTCAGGTCCAATGGGTCACAGTGTCAACAGTTTTGAGATTCTCCCCTGTGGCTCTATTGGTGTGTACTGGGGAATGCTGGAGGCTGGACAGCTACTACACCTTCTTCCCAGACCCCCTGCTCCAGTGTCCAAGTACAAGATTGACAGGGGCCCTAAAAGTGAAATTTGCATAGTACTATTAGGTCGACTTTCAGTAAGTTTCCAATTGTACAACCACAAGAGCAAAATCTTGGGGCTCTCCAAGTCAGAACACGGGCTTTAGGATCAGCCTGGGCCCCACACGAGCCAGAGGCCTGAGCACAGTCTTAGCCTTTCCAGGATGCTGAGCCTTCTCAAGAAGAAAATGAGGTCAAGGTCACGCTATCAATATTAAGTAAGACCCGTAAGTAAGAACCTAATATGATGCTTGGTACTCAGGAACCAAGATCAATTATGTTCTTACACCGGCTTCAAGACATAGTAAAACTGGGATTAAGCAGGACCCTATCAGGTGGCATTCATTCACACAGCAGATATTTCTTAAGGGACTGCCACATTCGGAGACCTAGGCTGGGTAAGGGTGACAGGGCAGAGAGCACAGCAGGTGAGGCCCCAGCTTCCCGAGCCACCGGTGCTAGTGGGGGCCACTGACACTGCCTGGCTCACAATACAAGACAGACACAATTTATACAAACTAAGCCAATATCGAGGTTTAGGCAAATGTCTCAGACTTACATCTAAACATGTAACTGATTCAACATCTGTTTAGCCCAATCTACAACAGTATGGTCCATAGGTTTTAATTTAAATAAAATCCACCTAGGAATCAGTGAGAAGCAAAATTAAACACCTACACAGACATACAAAGTACTGTGCACTGCACTACATCCAATCTGCAGAGACAGTTTAGAAATAAATGCTCAGCAATTTCTCCAGACCTCAACTTCGGAGGATGCTTTTAAAAAACCATTTCCACAAGTTAAATGTTATTCATCTTTTCACACAAAACAAAATTTTGGCAGGTATGGATTTAGCCAAAAGAGGGAGTTTCGGTCCCCCAAGTTCCTCTGTAGGACCGCACTACACAGAAGCCAGTCACCAGTCAGCCAGCTGATGCTAGCCTGTCAAGATAAAACAACAATCAAAACCCCAACTAGAGAGTGAAGATACAAAGCAACAGTGTAAACCCAAAGGCCTTCATGAACATAAAAACCACACCATCTACTCCCCAGGTAGCTCCTAGGCCCCAGAAACAGCAGGAAGGCAGCCCCATCTTTCCGCAGCTCAGACTGCAGGCAGGGAGGCAGAAAGGAAAAGAACGGCTGCCATTATTAGGCACTTAATTTGAAGTCTGTGAGCTCCCGGCATCTGTTTCACTCTGGATGTGCTGCAGAGTGCGCGGGACACCTGGGCAAATGAATTCAGTCTGAGAGAGGAGGAGCAGATCTAACACAGGGAGAGATCAGTGAGCATGCTTCTCACCCAGCTGACAAACCCCCAGAGCCCCAAGGACCCCAGTCTCAGCGCAGTTATGTTGTCCCTTCAAGGCTGCCTGAAAAAAAATCCCACAAAATACCAACAGACACCCCTGTACAGCAAATGCCTCCACAGCAAGAACCACCTGCCCCTTCCACTCTCACGTCCCAAGCAAGCCTTGCCTTCTTAGGACTCTGATCTGCCAAGCTCAGGCACCTCCCCTGGATGCTCTGAGTCCCATCTTTCACGTCCCCTTTACTCCAGGGCTCCTGAATGGTGCTGTCAGGTAACTGGAGTGCTCAGCACTAAACCCAAGCCTCCTGACTGCTCCTCTCTCCTGAAGGACACAGTCTCCTGGACTCTCAAGACACAGCTTCATGGCAATGGCTGCCATTCTTCCCAACAGGGCAAATGGGGGAGAAGACGCCACAGGGCCTGGGGGTGGACTCCTCGAGCCCAGGATCATGCAAGTCACTCACCGTGGGTGATATTTAACTCGTTGCCAATGGCTAAGCTCCAGACTTTGCCTCTCACACTTGGAGGGATTCCCTGCCACCATAAATCTCGAACTTTTCTAGAGCACCACCTGGACAAAAAGGGAAGCAACAGTTTATGCATTTGTTCTACACAAAGACATTTGTCTACCTGTGTGCCTAGCCGCGAACCACCAGGAGCTGGGATGCACCGTTCTATCAGGCCCAGCCCCTGCCCTCAGGGAGCTTAGAGTCCAGGGCTCTGTAAAGTGAAATCAACAATCCCCTTCCGCTGGGCAGCCGCTGTGGCAGGTATGGAAGAGTCCCGCAGAGCGGGTGCACCACAAACCAGAGGGCCCCGGCACCACTCTGGAGCCAAGTCCTGAATGACCTGAGCACATGAAGGATGTGAAGGACTTTCTGAGCAAAAAACGCAGGGGGAAGTAATGGCCTGGCTCCTACAGGAATGGCACATAGCTGGGAGTGGTAAGGAGTGCCAGGCGGCAGTGCGGCAGCACTGGAGACAGAAGCAGACTCCAGCAGAGAGCCAGCAGGCAGCTGTCGCACCAACACAGGCCTAGTGCCCAGATGTGAGCTGGCAAGCTCTAACTGCTGAGAAGAACTGCTGACTTAGAACATTCTGGACTGTACAGTCGTTCCACTCTGCTGGGACAAGGAACACACACTGCCAACAGCCTGGGCAAACCAGACCCCCAAGGTGCCTCTGAACACAGCATTGTGGGGCACACAGGCTTGAGGCTGCAGAAAGCAGCCTGCATCCTAACTTCGCCCTTACCTGCCGTATCCAGGCAAACGATCCCTCCTCTCTGAACCTGTACCATCCTCTTGAAAGTCAGGATGGTGAAGCCTACCCGCAAGGGCCACTGTGAGGATTGAGGTGAAGTACCAAGCAGTCAGCACAGTGCCAGGCGGCGTCTGTGTGCAGTCAACGGCAGCCACTGCGAGCCTGCATGCATTCACATCACAGCCAACCCAGGGCGGTGCGGGACAGACCAGAGTGGTCTCCCTCTCTGGGAGCAGCAAGCATTCTGAGAACCTCTGTTCTTGTCGCTAGATTCCATTTGAGAATAGGTATAAAGTGTTTCCTGAAAGCACCAAGCCTTTTGAGGATGCTGCCTTTAAAAGCATGCTCTGAGCCTATTTTCCTAGTGGAGACCCTGAGCAGGGCCATGTGACCCCTGCAGTGCTGACATGTGGGATGAGAGCAGAAGGGAAGCTGGCATCCAAGCTCCCAGCATGCCTCTGTGTGCAGCCCTGGGACTTCCACCCACACACCGGCCCCCACCCATTCCGAACACAGGAGAATAAAAACAGGACGCACAGCTGCCCCTCGGATGTGAAGAGGGCAGCCGCTGCCAGACTCTGGTGGGTGCGCTCTACTAAACACTGGAGACACTATCCTCAAAGAAAGGAAGACAGAGGCCTGGACAGACAGCTGCGTGCACAAAGACAACCAGAGGCTCCGAGAGCTAGGGTGGGGGCAGGAAAGTCTCCCCCGAACTCTGAAGAGCACACAGGAGTTACCTGGCTGAGGAGGTACAGGACAAGAGCACCCGGGCACAGGGCCTGGAACATGTGAGGCAGACACGGGGTTAAAAGCAGCAATATCTACTGGGGGGGGCTCTCTAGGGAGAGGGCTCTGTCCAAGTGGAGGAAAGGCGTCCGAGGGTGAGGCTGCCAAGGAAGGCAGCCCACCTCACTGAGGGAAGTGTCCGCTAAGCTAAGGATTCAAATCGTATACTGAGAGTCACAAGAAGTTACTGAAATTCTAGGTAAGGAAGGTGACACGGACTCGTGCTTTAAAAGCTGGCTCAGGAGATGAGAAGAAGGTGAACTGGAAGGCCTGGGCTGAGCCAGGGCAGAGGGGAGGAAGATGACACGACTTCAACTCGCTGCATCCAGGGCGTCACTGCCAGCTACAACGACTGCAGCTGTGGGCCAGATTCTAGAAAGAAACGCTCTGCAGTTCAGCCACACCCAGGGCCATGTCTTACATTGTTTCCCAGTTAGGTAAGATCTCATTATTCCAGGTGAGCACAGCATTTCCAATGCTTTCCTCCACTCTGCATCTTTCTTCCAGCTGCTTCTTCCTCCGCTGGGCTTCTTTCAGTTCTAGAAATTACAGTTTAGAAAAACAACGATCTATAACTGATAGGCACCATTTCCAAGCAAGGGAATTTTCCTGTCACACTGCAGACACACCAGGAAAACGGCCCTGAAGCACAGTGGACATCAGCCCCTGCGGCGTGCTCCACGCCCGATGGACTTAGAATAACATCTATACAAGAAAGTACACAAATAAGAATATAATTCATCAGCCCCTGCGGCGTGCTCCACGCCCGATGGACTTAGAATAACATCTATACAAGAAAGTACACAAATAAGAATATAATTGAGTTGCCACAAAACAGAAAAGTCCCTGAAACTACCATCCTGATCGAAACAACCGAACATTACTGCAACACTGGAAGCTGCTCTTGTGCTACCAGGCCTATCCCCTTCCAAATTCAGGCTGCTCCATGCTGACTTCTAACAGCTCAAGCATTATTCTGGGTTTTTTTTTTTTTAAAGATAGAATCTTATGCTGTCACCCAGAGTTGGGTCGGTGACACCATCTTGGCTCACTGAAACCTCCGCCTCCTGGGTTCAAGCAATTCTCCTGCCTCAGCCTCCTGAGTAGCTGGGATTACAGGCATCCACTACCATGCCCGGCTAATTTCTATATTTTTAGTAGAGATGGGGTTTCACTATGTTGGTCAGGCTAGTCTTGAACTCCTGATCTCAAGTTTCATTTTTTCTTTTCTTTTTTGAGATGGAGTCTTGCTCTCTCACCCAGGCTGGAGTACAGCAGTGCTATCTTGGCTCCTTGCAACCTCCACCTCTCAGGTTCAAGCGATTCTCCTGCCTCAGCCTCCCGACTAACTGGGATTACAAGTACCTGCCACCATGCCGAGCTAATTTTTTGTATTTTTAGTAGAGACAGAGTTTCACCATGTTGGTCAGGCTGGTCTTGAACTCCTGATCTCAAGTGATCCATCTGCCTTGGCCTCCAAAGTGCTGGAATTACAGGCAGGAGCTACCACGCCCGGCCTCATTTTTAATTTTTTTTTTTAGAAAGGCAGACTGCCACATGCAGCACCTCGTTTGGATGTGTCTGGAGACCTGGAAGCTTGACAACACTATATTCACCTACGAATGGACCGTGAGAGCCTGTCTGGAGACTAGCAGGGGAGTGCAACTACTCGGACGGTCATTCTCTTCCACCAAACACACAGCTTCAGGAGGGATGCACATGGAGCACTGGCAGGGAAGGGGATACTGGGCCAGCCAGCAGACCAGCCAAATCAACCCTGGTGATCAGTGGGGTGACAGGCATGGGAGCCAGATCACCCTCATATCCATGTTACTCATTTTTAAAATCTCCTAGAAAAAGTGCTTAAGTGTTGTAAGGGATTCTATCAAAACCGATTACAACTTCTTGGAAATTTTAAACACAGCCCAGAGAGGGAAAGAAACACACATGTGGCGGACGGCTCAAACTTGCCAGTATTTTCATCGGACACAGCCACTTTTCTCAGGTAAGTTCACCAGTGCCGTTCTCTTGAACAAAGCTACCAGAAATGGATAGTAAAAACACGCTTTTTTTTTAAATTTTCACTGTTAGACTACAAATTTCAATGACTGAAGGTCAGGTTCTATGATTCCAAAAGGTAAAAAGAAAATAAGCAGAAAGACACAGCTCCCGTGCTGCCTGCTCGGACCCCGCAGGCGTGAACCCCGTTACCTCGCTTTTTGGCCTGGACCACCATTTCTTCATACTGCTGCCTGTGCTTCTGGGCTTCTTCAGCTGGTTTTGCTGGGAGATTTCTTGACGGGAAATAAATAAGTTTTCGTCATTATAAATACCACATAAAAGTCTTTGAGTAAAAGACCTGAAGCATAACTTCCTAAAAAAATATAAAGTTCAAACACAAACACTCATTTTGTTTAAGATGACACAGTTGTTTCACAAACTTCTTTAATACTTTCTTACAAAAACAAATTCACTATAAAACAAATCAATGAAAAAGACTAGCAGGAAGAAAATAAGTATCCACAACTGTAAAAGCAATAAACATTTAATCTTTTGGGATACTCTCACCCCACACTCCACACTCCAAAGAAAGACCGCATACACCAGTAACTGTCAACACTTAAATGTTTGTGTTGTTTTGAGGAGTCTTACTCTTGTCCCCCAGGCTGGAGTGCAGTGGTGCGATCCCTGCTCACTGCAACCTCCACCTCCTGGGCTCAAGTCAGTTTCCTGCTTCAGCCTCCCAAGCAGCTGGGATTACAGGCGGCTGCCACCCTACCCAGCTAATTTTTGTATTTCTAGTAGAGATGGAGTTTCACCACCATGTTGGCCAGGCTGGTCTTGAACTTCTGATCTTGCGATGCGCCCACCTCAGCCTCCCAAAGTGCTGGGACTATAGACTTGAGCCACCGTGCCTGGCCAACACTTAATTCTTGAAGCATATATGCACGAAGACATTTGCTGACTAGTTTTTTAAAGTGTACAGATTTCGTACTGGCCATGTGGTTCACCTGTAGTTCATGCTCTCTTTCAGCAGGGTGCTTGTGATTGCGCTGGCACTAGGATAAAGGGAGGGCAGGAGTGTCTGGCTGCCTGTGTCCCTCACACCACAGGACTCACATTCCCTAGGACAGTTTGAACAACTATCATCTGCTGCAGGAGAGCCCGTCAGTCCACCTTTCAGAATGTGACAATGACCGGGCTTCACAGGGCAGAGTCTTTTCCTGATGGCCTCTAACTTTCCAGTCCTCCATTTCTCTGCCCCATGTACAATTTTCAAGGACAAGAATTAACAGAAGACATATTGCTTCTTCTTTTTTTTTTTTTTGGAGACCAAGTTTTGCTCTTGTTGCCTAGACTGGAGCGCAGTGGCACAATCTCAGCTCACTGCAACCTCAGCCTCCCAGGTTCAAATGATTCTCATGCCTCCGCCTCCCGAGGAGCTGGGATTAAAGTCACCTGCCACCATACCTGGCTTTTTTTTTTTTTTGTATTTTTAGGAGAGATGGGGTTTTACCATGGTGGCCAGGCTGGTCTTCAACTCCAGACCTCAAGTGATCCACCCACCTCGGCCTCCCAAAGTGCTGGGATTACAGGCATGAGCCACTACACCCAGCTGACAACTTATTTTTAAATGCGAAAGTAAAAAAAAAAAAAATCATCTGAATGGAAAATTCTGGTCAAAACTTCTATGCTAAATGTCAGTTTTCCAAACTGGTCATTTAATATAATTACAGAACACATTAATAAGAAGTGAATACGGCTCACTTCTTCCCTCTTCTGATCCTAGCTTGTCTCTAACAGAAGGTGATTAACAAGTTGTACGTATTTACTAAAGCAAACATTCTACAGAGATTCTTCGTAAACTCACGCTGGTCTGTCCTCGAGGATGAGTGCGGTGGTGGAAAGTGGCTCAAAATCAAGATTCTTCCTCACATTCTGCTTTGGAGAGGGTGGCTTGCTAGGTCTTCCAACCTTGTCTTCATATTCCTAGGACAGAGAAAACAGGGATGACTCCGGGTCGTTCAGATAGGAAGAAGTCCTTCGGAAAGCAAGAACGTTGTTTTGTCATGAAACTTTTACGTCAATTTCAAGGATGGTTTGATGAAAATCTTTCCTGTTAATCAGAGGGAAAAGCCACTGACTAAAGGGGTCTTTTTGGACATGGAGTCTCAGTGGTACCCAGGCTGGAGTGCAATTGCATGATCTTAGCTCACTGCAACCTTTACCTCCTGGGTTCAAGTGATTCTCCTGCCTCGGTCTCCCAAGTAGCTGGGATTACAGGTGTGCATCACCACACCTGACTAATCTGTTTGTATTTTTAGTAGAGACAGGGTTTCACTATGTTGGCCAGGCTGGTCTCAAACTCCTGACCTCAGGTGATCCGCCTGCCTCGGCTTCCCAAACTGCTGGGATCACAGGCATGAGCCACCATACCCAGCCTAAAAGGTACTTAGAGTTCTAAAGTTGAGGCCGTTGCTTTCTGATATGACCTGCGCTCCCCTCTTTGGTGGGGAAGTAACAAAGGATCTCATCAAAGCAGCCCCTTTGAGGAGGGCCCTCAAACGTTGCCTCAGGTCTCCTGTCTCCTGGATAAGAGGCATGTTTTCTGTCTTCTGGACACCGTAAATTTGAACTGATTATTATGATGGCCACTGGGAAGCTGCCACTGCAAAGTGTTATGTAAATAGTCTTGCCATGCCCTGGAAATCTAAGAGCAGCCTCCACACCACTAGGTCACCAATTCGCCCACAAACTGAAACCACAAAAGCTCAGTCACACCTGGTGACCCACATTCCAAACACCCCGCCGGAACAACTCGGGAGAGCCAAACAAGTTAGTGCTTCTGACATAATATGTGGGTACCCTTTGCTGTCTGCAAAATCAAAAACCAAAATCATTTAAGATGATTATAGATAATTAAGAAGATAAAATTACAGACAAGGCTCTCAGGACTGTCCCTGAAGGGAAGATAATCTCACTGAGAAGACGGGACAAAGAAAGGTAGCGTTACCCTAAGATTTCGTGTATGTCATGAGGATGAAGAAATTGCTGAATGAATTTCATGGGCACTAGCAGTCAAGAGGGGGGTTACTGGTGAAATTATGTGGCAAGCAATTATTCTCTTAGCCAGAAAAGCCCTTAAGAAGTAAAAAGAAATAGATTATTTTCTCAGAACACATAGGCTACGAGAAGGAAGTGCACCAAGAAGCAGTTGGGTGGGGCGGTTTCTGTACACCTTATGTACACGGCCACATCTTAACACTGTTTAGTGGGACTTAACGTGGTTTCATTACAATTCTAAAATTACTTAAAACTGAAAACACAGACTCACTCCTTCCTGGAGTCAAGCATCTGAGCATCTACACCGTACAGGGCACGCAGCCATGACCTAATATGTCACTGGCCTTCATGAAGCTTCCATTCTAGCACCAGAATGTCAAAGTCTCCAATTTCATAGGAAATCTCCAAAAAGCTGTATGTTGAGGAAGACCGTGAGGCATGCTGCATTTTAACAAGAATTAGTAACACATACCCCGTACGGTGCTACTTATCTGCTGAGCCTGGTCTGGTGAACTGCATACCAAGGCCAGAGATGTCAGGCCCAAAATCAGCCATGGCAGGAAGTGGATGCCCCTTTAGACTAGCTTTTGTGTGCTCTGCTCTGTACACATGAACTCACGTTGTCTTCACAGCAATCTGCCTGGCAAGTGTCACCCATTTTACACATAGGGTAACTGAGGTTCAGAGTGAAGTGACTTGCCCAAAGCATACAGCCAGCAAGGCCGGGCCTGCAGGACTCCTTCCGATCTGCCACCCAGAGCAGGCCCAACGTCACTGTTAATACACTCAAACCCAGAGGTGTGAGGTGTGCAGTTTTACAGGGAAAAGGCTGAGCCCTACACAGCTTAGGTGTGGCCTCTGCAGCCACACAGCTCTGGGAGCAAATTCAGATACATCAACCACCAGCTGGGACCTTGGGCAAGGTACTCACTTCGAATCCCTAAGCCTCCTTTCCTCATTTGCAAAATGGGGAACAGCATTCCCCCTTATCCCGAGTGGGCCACTGGAAGGAATGAGGCAATGTCACGGCCTCTGGAGCACAGGGCATGCTGGAGAAAGGCAGCCCTTGCTGGTCTGCGCCACCAGCTCTCTCTCTCCTCAGACCTGAAATCGCTGGAAAAGGCAGAAAACCATGCTCTAGTGCCGAACAACAACCCAGGAGCCCTGCCAAGTCTGCCAATAGCACAGATACCAAAAGTAGGAGTAAAAGGAAGCAAAAGCCTTGAGTCACGACCAGAAACATCAGCTAGCTTTAGTCAGAGCTTCTTACTATCACCAACAGCAACAAACAGCGGCAGCTGACACTAACAAGCCCAGCACTTCCCAGCACTTTACACGCACACACCATCTCCCTCCACAGCAGCCCCCCAAAAGAGCTGCCCCACCCAGACCATGCCAACAAGGCAGCTGTACAAGGACATGCTGCACCTCACCAGCGCAAAGCTGTGGCTGTGGTCTGACAGTCCAGCAACGTTTCAAGGAAAAAAAGCAGGGAGGCAGGCTACCTGAGGCAGGCATGGATTTCTGCCTTTTCCAGTGGTTTCAGGTCTGAGGAGAGAAAAGCCTAGTGGCACAGGCCAGCAAGGGCTGCCCTTTCTCCAGCACTGACTGCACCACAGGAACGTGGGGACCCAGGGGTGCCCATGACCCGGACAGACAAGCGAGGAAGCTGGGTCACAGGCCACATGGTGTGGTTCTGAAGCCACATTCCTCATCACAGAATTCACGTAAGCCTCTCACAGCTATGTGTCAGAAGCAATTCATCATTCAGATTCAGTCTCAATAATTTTCACTGTCGAGTGAAACCATGACAGAAACCTCCAATAGTGAACGAAGAGCACAGATCAGCAGAGAAGCAGTGCCAAACGCTTATGTTTTAATCACAGGCCAAGGCATGATTAAAATAATGAAGTAAAACAGGTGGTCTGAACTACTCATACTTGAAATCCCAGGCAAAGCCCTTTCCAAAACCCGAGGCAGCCTTTCAGAAGGGGATGGTGTTAGAAATGGTGACAGGTCCTGCTCCAGACCCAGTTCTCCCAGGGCGACCTGGAGGTGACAACAGTAAGCTCACTGTCCAGCCCAGACACTAACTTTAGAAATAAGAGAACCGTTTAGTCCCAGAAGCCCAGAGGGGAAGAAACAGTCCTGGAGAGAGAACACTCAGCTGCGGATTATCAGCGCTGGGGTCAGGCTAAAAGGGACTAAGGCTTTGGAAGTACAACAGCCGCATTCTAGGTCCTGGCTTGGCCGAGTCGCCTTGCTTGTCTCTCAGCCTATTTTCAGCTATAAAACAGTAGCAATTGTATAGACCGCCATGGCGGTTACATGAGGTAAGATACATAAAATGGCTGGCCACCCCCTCAAGTGCCAAGCCCTTTCTGTGTGCCAGGCAAGTGTCAGTGTGGTCCACCTCCATCCAACTCATCATTCCCAAGTTCTGTCTCTGCATGGGATCAAGTTTTGAAGTCTCTTGGTTTAAGCCAAGTAACAATGCCCGTTTTGCTGTGCTCTTGAGAAGCCCTGCAGCCTAACAGGTAAAATAGACTGCCCAGTTAAGCGACAGCTCCTGCCCTGGACAACCCTACAGGGGATTAATTAATCAATCAATTATTTATTCTTGAGAGGTCTCATTGTGTCACCCAGGCTGAAGTGCAGTGGCACAACCTTGGCCTCACTGCAACCTCTGCCTCCCAGTTCAAGTGATTCTCCTGCCTCAACCTCCCCAGTAGCTGGGATTACAAGTGCCCACCACCAGGCCTGGCTAATTTTTGTGTTTTTAGTAGAGACAGGGTTTCGCCATGTTGGCCAGGCTGGTCTCAAACTCCTGATCTCAAGTGATCCACCCGCCTCAGCCTCCCAAAGTGTTGGGATTACAGGCGTGAGCCACTGCACCCAGACCCCTAGAAGGAATTTAGAACAAAGTTCTTCAGAGTTCTAGCAGATCAGTTTGATTGGGCAGAACAGCATTTTTCTTTTCAAAAATGAAACAATAAAACACAGAGTAGATACAGGAAAGGCAGTTTGCTCCAGCTTTATACCTAGTTATGTCAGTACGATGGGTCTCAATAAAGTGTCTAACTGCGGACAGTTTCAAAACAGTTTGCAGGCTACCAGTTTAGACGCACAGTGGGTCAGAGCTCCTGCCCCGGGCAGTTTATAAGGAACCATGCCGGGAAAGACAAGACCGTACCAACATGGCAGCCACACCTCACTAGGAGCCAGCTTGCAGGGTGTGCTCTGATGACCCAGCTGAGGGTTCAGAAAACAAAGCAGGCAGGCAGGGTGCCTGAGCACAGCCCTCGTCTCATGCAGAGGCCATGAGCAAAAGACTCACAAGAGGAAAGGGCCATGTGGAAAACAGGAAGCTAATTTGTGAAGGGACTGCATGGGCCTGGTACTTCAGCAGACCCTCAATCCCCAACCCAGCAGGGCTCACTCAACAGGGCAATACGAGCAGGCAGGGGCACCCACACAGGTGAGACTGGGAGGCGTGCCAGGAGGGATGAGCCCGCACTGTGGAAGGGCAGGATGCCTGCAGCCAGGGGGACATGGGAAGCTTCCACAAAGGGCCACTTGAGTGGACAGACAGGTAAGATCCAGGCTAGAGGCCAAGAGCAAGAGGCACTCTGACAGCATAAGCAGTGGCCAGGAGACGCCCATAAGCAGGCTTCTTCACAGCACCAGAATTTGAACTGGGAATGGTGCGGAGTCAAAGTTGTTTTGCTCTAGATTTTTTTTTTTTTTTTTTGAGACAGAGTTTCACTCTTGTTACCCAGGCTGGCGTGCAATGGTGCGATCTTGGCTCACCGCAACCTCCACCTCCTGGGTTTAGGCAGTTCTTCTGCCTCGGCCTCCTGAGTAGCACCACCATGCCCAGCTAATTTTTTGTATTTTTAGTAGAGACGGGGTTTCACCATGTTGACCAGGATGGTCTCGATCTCTTGACCTCGTAATCCACCCGCCTCGGCCTCCCAAAGTGCTGGGATTACAGGCGTGAGCACCTGGCTTTGCTCTAGATTTTAAGGTCAGAACACACTACCTAGAGGTGTTGGGACAAGCCCCAGGAGAGAGGGGAGAGCCAGAGTAGAGACTGTGAGGTGTGGGGAGCCCCTAAGACGCATCTAGGGCAGGGTCTACATTCCATATGTGATCTGCACAGTGCTAAAGACAAGAAGGGCAGGAGATTCCTGAATCAGGTTTACCGTTTGTTAGTTTAAGAAGAGGGGAGGAAATCCTGCCTCAGTGCATATTTGTTTTAAGAGGGAAAAGAAAGGATCATGATTCTCAAACAATGAAAAAGTATTCCTGACCCTGGTACAGAGGTGCTATGTCTGTGGTCCCAACTATTCAAGAGGCCGAGACGAGGATAGGATCGGTTGAGCCCAGGAGTTCAAGGCTGCGGTGAGCCATGACCGCTCCAGGGCAACAGAGCAAGACCCTGTCTCAGAAAAAAGTATTCCTGGTAGAAAGACAAGAATGGTCATCAATGCTACTTACAAACTGGAGGAGTACTACAAAACATAGCCAATGAGGTCAATAACCTGCTAGCAGAAGCCCCCTGACTTCCCCAGAAATCTATTTTAGCTAGAAGAAGAAAGGGTCATCAGTCAAAACTTGTGCTTACAGCTCCGACTCCACCATCTGCAGTATCAAGATTCACCTGTTAAATCAACGGAGGATTTGGGAGGTGCACCTGGAATAAAGCTGCCGAGGCAGGCCGGCCATCCAAGTGGTACCCATTAAAAGACTGACTTGAACTCACGCAGTGACAACACGGCCACCACATCTGCACAGGCTGAGGACCCAGGAAGCACTGGCGGGGGCAGCGGCAGGCCTGGTCTGAGCCAGCACCACCAGCAGCATGACCTTGAGCTCCTCCTCCATCCCCAAGCCTGTTTCCTCATCTGTTACACTTGAGGATTAAATGAGAACCAGCATAAGATGTGGAGCCAAAGCAGGTGTCCAGAAATGACAGAGTATGACTGTCACTATATACTATGAAATTACCCTTCAAAACATTCCACTCCAAGAGGGGTGCTTGTGAAAAAGGGCAGGAGACTGAAAGCATCCACAACACCCGGCTGGTCTCACACTTGGCCATTTGTAAAAGCAATGGTCTGGGAGGGAGGAGCCCAGTTTAAAATCTGGGAGCGGCTGTTTTGCCATTTTGAAGGGGGAAGAATGATCCGCACAGGTCTTACAAAAGCCCCACCTTCCAAAAGGCAGCCCCTGGTAACCCCTGAGGCCTGACCTCACGGTAAGTAAAGTAGCTGAGAACACCTGAGGGGCTCCTCTGGCCTGGATTCTTAAACCAGCATGCAGTCCCCTCCTGGAAAGCGTTCTCTTAAGTTTCTGGGAATGCTGGCATTCTGGGAAGCACTCTCAGGAGGCCTTTTCTAACAGTCATATTCCTCCCAGAGGATCCAGGACACAAAATTTAATATGCGGGCTGGTGAATGAAGCGTATTCCAGTGGAACTGGGTTTTAACATGCCCGGTTGCCGTTGCAGCCTGACCACCTCATTGGGCCCTAGAGCTCGGGGCGCAGTCTCATCTCCATACAAAGGCTCCTCGGATCGCAGGCGGGGCCCTTCTGGCCTCTAAGGGGCTGCCTGGCCGGCCAGGCTCTGAAACCAGGGTAAGGACGACTCAAAGGACATGCTCGCTCACGCTCTCTCGCCATCCCAGTAAACGTGAACCCAGGAAGAAAATATGTGGAAACCCAGACACAAAGAGTGCCAGGGAGGAAAGAGCGCATCACCAGCGTGCAGAGTAAGCTCCGGCTGCTGAGGACAGATGCACGTGAAGCTGGCACACCCGCACACATGCACACTCCCACACTCCACCTGCGCGGGGCCGCAAGGCCGCCGCAGGGCTGGGCAGGCCCCGGACAGAACAGGACTGGCGCCCGGGACCGGGCAGGCCTGGGGCGCAGGCAGAGGCACCGGCCCGCACCCCGACTCACCATGAACGCCGGGGCCTCAGAGGCGCGCGGCCGGCGGCTCCATGCCCAGCGAGCGGAGGGCCGGCCTCCCTCCCTCCCTCCCTCCCTCCCGGACCACGGGCGGGCGGCTCCACACACTGGCGGGGCGGGGCGGGGCGGCGCGGCAGGCCGCTCAATCGCGCGCGGATGCAGCGAGGCGATCCGCGCAACCGGCTCGGCGCGTCAGGCCTGGCCTGAGCCTCCCACGGGGGCGGGGCCGCCGGCGGGGCTCGAGCGGGCCCCACGGTGCGGCCCCACCCGCCACGAGCACCGACAACACGCGCGCCAACAGGCGGAGAGCCAGCTTCAGAGTTAAAGACCACCCGAGAGCTGACAAACGTGTTGCCAAAAGGAATGACGTAAAAATATTCGCACTGGTGAGCTCTGGGTGGCGGGGTGATGGGGAGTTCTTACTCTACAGGCTAGTGTCTCGTAGTGTTTCTCAGAGTATTCACAGGTGAGTTTAAAACGCCAGGGAGCACACACAACACGCGGAGAGCAGCCGAGCAGACGCCCCGGGGCTGCCTGGAGGGGGACGGACGCTGGCGGGAGCTCGCCCTTCAGCGCAGTGGGCTGTCTGTCGGTGACACCGCCGGTTTTTAAAAACAGTCCTTAAACTCTGACCCTACACCATAGGGACTGCGTCGGGCCAAAATTACTTCTAGTCAGCCGCGGCCCCACGTCCCAGGGCTGAACAAACCGGTCTGCGGCAACACGAGGCTTCCCGAGCAGATCTCCTGGGATTCACCGGCAGAAACGTCTCCATCAGAGGAAGCCTGTGACATCCGCCAGGATAAAATCAGAAGGACAGTGACAAGTGATAGCAAGGACGTAGAGAAGCTGGAGTTCTCCTAAGTCCTTGGTAGGAGTGTAAAATGGTGCAGCTTCTTGTATAATTCAACATCCACCTAGCATACTCCCAGGAACCCACCCAAGAGAAATATGATCACAGAGCATGCAGACATTCACAGCAGCACTGTTCCCACCAACCAGAACGTCCAGCAACCGCGGGGGCATATGCAGCATGGAAATGGCCACGAAAAGAAAGAAACTGCTGAGACATGAGCCTACGTGGATGAACCTCAAATACGCTATGCTAGGTGAAAGATGCCAGACAAGAACATTCCGTGATTCCATTTATGTGACACTTCTTAAAAAGGTCAATCTCCAGAGAGAAAGCAAATTCATGTTTGCCGGGGGTTGAGAGTGGGATCAGCTGCGAACAGGCACGAAGAAACTTTTTTGGGTGATGAAAAAATACAACTTCGGATGTGGAACGTATTTTAAAACTGGATTGCAGTGATAGTTGCCTAACTGTATACATTTATTGAAATCGTGGAACACTTACACTGAGTGGATCTCATGGTATATTATTTATACCTCAAGCCGTTTTTAAAAAGTAATAGGATACAAAGGGAGAGAGCCTGATTCTGGCTGAAAAGATTAGGGAAGGCCTAAGACAATTATCCAAAATGGGAAAATAAGGCAAAAACAGGAGTAGGGGGTATCCTTTCGATTCATTCCTGGGCAATTTCAGCATGGCTGCCCAAAGATTAATCCTCTAGGAGACTGTCCCTGTGCTATTTATTACTCCATTGGAGCCCAGATACTGTGACGTTACATATTAACTTGTAGATAATGTCTAAAAGAAAAGATAATCCCAAAGATTATGTTTTATTGTCACCAATTTGTTCGTTGAAAGCTAACCTAGCCATCTTACTCTAGTTCTTTTTCGGTTTTATGCATGTACATGTGTACACACACGCACAACCCCTAATTCCTCAAATGCTCTTGGCATAAGTTTTACCATCTTACTGGTCTCTTCAAGGTGTTAAATAAATCTTTGAGCTATGATCATTTAAATTTTTAAGAAGGTAAAAGTCATGAGAAAAAGAAGTGTTTTATATGAAGAAAATAAAGGGACATATACCTAAGGCAATACACAAACCTGACTAGATCCTGGTTCAAAAAGAACAGCGTGATACAACTGAGGAGGTGAGAACACGCTCTGGTATCAGCTGCTGCTGTGGAGTTCGCGATCGTTCTCCTGGGCGTGGTCAGTCATGGTTACGCAGGAGAATGTCTTTAAGAGCTGTGTGCTGAAGCATTTAGCGGTAAGACGTCGTCATACTGCAAATGGTTCAATTGTAAGACAACAGAGGCACAATAAGGTAAATACGGCAAAACGTCAGCAGCTGTTCCATCTAAGTGGGGCACCTGTGCATGGCTATTAAATTATTCCTGGGATTCTTCTACAGGTTTGCAATAAAGCCTTCAGATCTCATCTGAAACTCCCATCCTCACAGACACCCTCCCTGCCCAGTTAAACTACAGCAAGGGCCTGGCATTCTTGCCCCTAGCACCAGGTGCTGTTGCAGCACTTCAACATGTAATATGATGACCTAATTCGTAGTTCTCTCCCTCCCAAGGCTGTAAAACCTCTGGGTGTGGGGGAGGCCTAGCAACAGCACATGGCACAGGAGAGGCAGTTAAGCATTGGAGCAATCGCTGTGTGCCACAGGATGCATCTGTCGTTCCTTCCTTCCATCCATCCATCAGGCACTAATGGTGCTTGGCCCCAGGAGCAAAGGAACAAGGTTCCTGCCCCCGAATCGCCCACGGACCAGCAAACAGGCAATGATACACTCCCCTGGTGCTGGGTGCTACGACTGCGAAGCTTCTGAGGTTCAGGGGGGCCTCAGGAAGCAACTGGCCCAGCCTGAGGAGTGAAGGGTGACTTTCCAGAAACAATGCCTACAGCTGGAAGAGGGCTAACCTGTGGAGCTCCGTTCTCAGAGAGGGAAGCAGTCCTCAGGCTCTCCATGCCTCCTACCAGCACTCCTAAGAAGCTGGCCAGACAGAGCTAGCGCAGGAAGTCCACACTCACTAAACTTAAAACGTGGAGACAGCTGTGTTCAGTGTGCCTACCAAAGCACCCTGCCATTGCTTCCAGCAGGTTGTAACTTGCAAGTTACTTCAAAAATACTTTCTATTTCACATCTTTTTTTTTTTTTTTTTGAGATGGAGTCCCACTCTGTCGCCAGGCTGGAGTGCAATGGCGTGATCTCGGCTCACCGCAACCTCCACCTCCGCCTCCTAGGTTCAAGCAATTCTCCTGCCTCAGCCTCCTGAGAGCTGAGGCTACAGGTGCGCACCACCATGCGTAGCCAATTTTTGTATTTTTAGTAGAGACAGGGTCACACCATGTTGGCCAAGATGGTCTCCATCTCTTGACCTTGTGATCCGCCCACCTTGGCCTCCCAAAGTGCTGGGATTACAGGCATAAGCCACTGAGCCTGGCCTCTATTTCACATCTTAGAATTGAGCACCATTTATGAAATTTTTACTACACATTATACAGTGTGATAAGTTGACTTTTCCTAAATTTTGAAACTTAAACAACAATCAGAAGTTAGACAGCCTTGGCTGGGCATGGTGGCTTGCCCCTATAATCCCAGCACTTTGGGAGGCTGAGGTGGGTAGATCACCTGAAGTCAAGAGTTCAAGATCAGCCTGGCCAACACGCAAAAGCCCATCTCTGCTAAAAATACAAAAACTCCCTGGGTGTGGTGGTGTGCACCTGTAATCCTAGCTACTCAGGAGGCTGAGGCACGACAATCCCTTGAACCCAGGAGGTGGAGGTTGCAGTGAGCCAAGTTCACACCACTGCACTCCAGCCTGGATGACAGAGCAGGACTTCATCAAACAAATCATAAAAATAAAAGAAGTTAGAGATCTTTTTCCATCTCAATCTGGCATTGGGTTTCACATTGATCATGATCCATGTGTAAACAATCTCCCCCTCAAATCTCCTGAGTTACTGGGGCCCATTCCCAGGCTTCTTGCCTCCCCACCGGCACACCAGGTTCATGTGCTGATGTGGCTTTTCTGTAACATCGCTGTCTCTACCCTTTGAGGTCAAGGAGACAGTGATGATTCCTTTGTTCGTGGCAGCCTCCTAGCAGCCAGGCTGGCAAAACCAATGTTGCTACAAGCCACTGGACCTCACAGGGATTAAATGGTCACTGAAGGAACAAATTCATGTCCAATCCAGGAGATGCATTAAGTAAATCATGACAATCGCTTCTCGGCCTTTTGGCTAAGATCAAGTGTAAGTAAATCATGACATAGCTAAACAAACAGCCATTGCTTAGACTCAGTTAAGTGAAAATGAAATCGTAGAATAATTATGGATATGGGGAAATGCATATGTTGTCACAGAAATAAGAAAACAGTTTACAGAATGGTATGTTGTAAAACTGTGAAATCCATTCATCCATTTACAAATCTGGTAAGCTTACAAATTAACCATCCGTGAACGCTAGGTGCTGTCCCAAGTCCTGCAGAAAAGCAGTCAACAAACACACAAGGTCTGGTCCTTGCTCTCCTGCATTTATATTCTAGTGGGGTGAAGGGACAGTAAAGAAGCACACGGGCAAGAATATAACGTGGAGAAAAGTGCTGTGCAGAAAATGCCCCAGAGTCCCACAGCATAGTGGCTGGGAGGGGAGAGGGAGCAGCAGCGCTGACACTGAGCAGTTAGGGAAACCCTCCTGAGACGACAGTTATCTAGGAGGTGGCCTCAGAGCTGAGACCCAGTGGCAAGGAGCCCATGTGTGAGGAATCACGGTCCAGCACTCCAGGCAGAAGGAGGCGGAAGTACAAAGGTGGGGCAGTGAAAAACCTGGGGTGCCCAAAAGTCAGAAAGCCAGCGAGCAAGGCCAGGATGAAGGGGGTCACAGGAGATGGAGCCAGCCGGGCAGGGGTCAGACCAGGTGGTCCTTGCGAGGTCATGGCAAGGAGCGTGCATTTAGCCCAAATGTGGTAGGAAACGCTTAGACGATTTTAAGTAGAGGCATGATGTGATTTAATAATAGAAGAAAGAATATAATGAGAATGTTAGCAGGGGGTTATCTCTGGGTGACAGAATTATGGGTAATGCTCATTTTCGTTATGTTTCTATCAGATTCCCAAATTTCCTATCACCATTGTTAACTTTCATAGCCAAAATGCTATTTTAAAAGTAAAACAAAACCAAACCCCAAACCCAAATAAAGAAACCACAGTGGCACCTAAACGGAATTCTTAGGAGAGCCAGCGCCAGCCTGTGCAGGGGTGCACTCCAAGGCCATGTTCCCTCCCCTCCTCCTCCCAGCCCAGCTATAAGCAACCCCTCCCCATTTCTCTCAAGTTACCAAGGCTCTGTTCCCTCTGCTCAGTTATTCTCTCTTTCCCACACACCCCTAAAAACCTTGGAAACCACCTACTTATCCTCCAATACTGCGCTCATAGGTGACCTCCGGGGAGCGGTGTTTGCCTCTGAAATCTGGGTGGCCCTTCCCCAGGGCCCCAGCCCTGCTTTGATGCTGCCAGCGTTTTGCTTGGCCACCAGACTGTGGGCAGGCTCCACAGGCTGGTTCTGTTCTTTTATTAGAAAAAAAAAAAAAAAATCCCAACTCTTAGAAGGCCTGGTTTAATTACTAAATACAATTATTTCCCCTACTTTGACCAAATATTACTTATAACTCAGTGCCTTGGCTGCGCCTTCGGAGTCCAGTCCTGAGTGGGAGAGTCCTGAGGTGAAAGGACGCCCTATCCTTTGAACTCTCCTACAACAAGGAACAATGGTGGATGCCCACAGCCCACATCCATTTTGAAATTCTACAGAAGCCGCCAATCAAAGGCTTCCATGTGCCCCCACGGGGCTCTCTGACGCACACTCTCTTATTCGATCCTCACAACCCCACGAGGTAGGTACTGTGGGAGGCAAAATAATGGCCCCCCAAACATGTCTACCTCTTAATCCCGGGAACCTGCAGATGTCACCTCATACGGCAAGAAGGGCTTTGCAGACATAGTTAAGGTTAGGACCCTGAGATGGGGCAATTATCTTGGATTATTCAGGTGGCTTAAAATCAGCACAGGCGTCCTAAGAGGGAGGCGGGACTGCAGAAGGGGGCAGGCACTGTGCCGATGGAGACGGAGATGAGAGTGACGCTTCACAAGCCAACGAATACGGCAATCTCTAGGTGCTGGAAGAGAGTCTTTCCTGGAACCTCTAGACAGATCCAGGCCTGCCAATACCTTGATTTTAGCCTGGAAGACTCATTGAGGACTATTTTTTTCTGGAAATAAGGTCTCCTTCTGTCACCCAGGCTGGAGTGCAGTGGTGCAATTTTGGCTGACTGCAACCTCCACCTCTGGGGCTCAAGCAATCCTCTCACCTCAGCCTCCCAAGTAGCTGGGATTAAAGGTGTGCACCATGCCAGCTAATTTTTGTATTTTTTGTACAGGAGGGGTTTTGACATGTTGCCCAGGCTGGTCTTGAACTCCTGGGCTCAAGTGAGCTGCCTGCCTCCGGAAGTGCTGGGATTACAGTGCCCAACCCATTTAGGACTTCTGACCTCCCAAACTAAAGGGTAGATTTCAGTTGTGCCGAGCCACTGAGTGTGCAGTGATTTGTTAGAGCAGCCACAGGAAACTAACACAGGCAGTGTCAGCATCACACACCCACACCCACGGAGCACTCCCCAACACGGCGGCAGCAGCTCTGAGTAACCCCCTCGAGTGGCTGGGTGGGACTTGAACCCAGGCAGTCTGATTCCGGGGCTTCTAACTGCCAACTGCCTAGATGTATCGCCTCCGAACTAAGATTTCTATTTCCCAAAATAGCGTTCCCTCTGTGTCCCTAAGGCCTCCTTAACTATGGCACTTAGGCATAAGGCCAGCGAACAAATGCGGACTGTGCCTGTTCATTCACGTGTCGCAGACAGGACTCCACCTAAAGTGCTCCCCACCCACCGACAAGATTGTTTTTTAATCTCCTGAAGGCCCAGTAACATTCTGAGTTCAACTCAGGCAACCTGAAGAAGGTTCAGAAATAGCCTTAGTCTCCTCAAATCTGGAGTTCCCCAGAGTCCTCTGGAGCACCTACTGTGTGCAGACCACGTGCTGGCCACTGACCCAAGTGTGCCCAGGCTGGGCAAGACCACACTGGAAAGGCCTGCAGGGGGTATCTCTGCCACTTCAGCTGTGCTGAAGAGACTGCAAAGGATTCTGAACTCTCCCACTCTTCCACTGGGAGTTCGGTCAGTGTGAAAGAGGGGTTTTCCGTGGGGTCCTCATTTCTACATCAACACATTAAATTGCCAAGGGGAGGGCAAAAGCATCCAAAAGCCCCCAGGGGCATCTCTCTTCGTCTTTCTGGGAAGTGGCATCAATTAAGCCACACCATCTCTTCAGCGTTCACAATAGAACACAACAGGCCAGCCATCTGCAGACACCACTGCCAAGTCCAAAGTCAGCCTGAAACCAGACTTCCAACACAGACAGTCCCCTCCCTACAATCACAGGCTACTACAACTTCCAGGTATGTGTTTAACAAGCTTCCTAAGTGTCCCACACATACCAGAGAGAAGGTGCTCAAAGAACTCAGTCTGCAATTACATCATGTAAATGAATCTGTATGGATGAAACTCACACATATTATAATGTGTCTCTGAGAAAGGCCGGGGAGAGTGGGCACGAAACCATCAGAGGTTCCTCTGTGACAGGGGCTGTGAAGTCTCAAGGGGAAAAGGATTTTCCTGTCTTCCATCTATCATTTGCATATTTGACAGGTATTTTTTCATAAATTGTATTTAAAATTTGAAAAAATAATTTTTAAGCGAATTCAGATGGCATCAAAAATCGATTTCACCAAGTGCAATTTCCAAACCACACTGCGTTATTACTGCAGCAAGGCTGTTTCCGTGTCTGTTGCTGGCTTTTTCCTATGCATGTGAGACTGCAGTAGGTCTAGCCGTGGCAGGAGACCACAATGAGAGGAGTCCTGACGGTGACGGAGTCACAGGATGCCAGCCACTGCTCCAGGACCCCATGCTTCATCGTACTTCGCCCTCACAAACACAGGCAACGTGAGCACTGCCTTTGCAGAGGATACTGAGGTTCGGAAAGGCAGAGCCGTGGCCTTAAAGTCCACACGTGTGACTGTAAATGACAGAACCTATGTGCAGACTCGGGCTTTCTGATCCCCAAGTCAGCGTCCTCCCCACCGTACCTCAACCCACATTCGCAGGCCTGAGACCCTACCCCTCTCACCACAGCACTGTGAAAGGACCCGGCGAGGAGCTGTGAAAGAGTAAGTGCTTGCTGCTCCTTCCTGGGAGACACACCAGTGAGAATGAACACAAGATTCACAGCGTTTGCACCAAAGGAAGTGTGCTCTGAACACTACCCTCTCCAACACCTGCACGTTAGGAGAAAGACACAAACTTCAGGAAGTGCTAAGCATTAAATAGGAATTTCAGTCTGTCTTCTTAAAAGGCACTGGGGATAAAGAATTTATACTTCTCAGAATAAATAAACTGTTACCAGGACAATAGCGGGAGACGAAAAAGTAAAGTGCAAATTAAACAACCATCGTGCCATTTCCCTGGAGAAATTTCAGATCACTTCCTTCTTTCTCGCTCTTGGCAGCACGTGGAAGTATGGTATGTAATTAACCTGCTGCTTCTCTAAACCCCAACATTAATGGGGATGAATGGGGATTAGACATTTTATGGGATAATCTCCTGATAGACCTGTTCTCCACCAAAAGATCCCAGTACCATACAAACATGGTATCTACCACCTTGACAAGCCACAACTTCCAGAGTAGGTTCAGCTTTCAACTCTGGGTCACCAGCTGCATACTGTTTCCCTCTTTGCCCTGCCACTAGGAAGCTCAGTGTAAAATCTGTAGCATGCCTCTAGGAGTTACAGGAAATTCTGTGAGTCATACCTTTGAGCATCTGCTTACCTCTGGTTTCACCTTGCTGTCCTTTGCCCAAATTTCCTCAACAATTTTTCTGTCACACATTAAAAAATATGTATTTTTTAAAGGCCGCATATGGTGGTGGTTCACACCTGTAATCCTAGCACTTTGGGCCAAGGCAGGCAGATCACTTGAGGTCAGGAGTTCAAGACCAGCCTGGCCAACATGGTGAAACCCCGTCTCTACTAAAAATACAAAAATTAACTGGAAATCGCTTGAACCCAGGAGGCGGAGGTTGCAGTGAGCCAAGATTGTGCCACTGCACTCCAGTCTGGGCAACAGAGCAAGACTCCATTTCAAAAAATAAAATATGTAAGTAGACATGTATACAGAACAAAATACAAAAGCCTATACAGTGGAAATAGGTCTCCCTCTTCTCTCCCACATATCCAGTGTGTTTTCCTCTCCAAAGAAATTCCACTTTTAGCTGTTTTGCAAGTATCCTTCCAAATGCGGTCTCTGCATTTACAAGGATATGTGTGTATCTTTATACACACAGAGCACACTACGCC
Source organism: Callithrix jacchus (assembly GCF_049354715.1). Lineage (NCBI taxonomy): Eukaryota > Metazoa > Chordata > Mammalia > Primates > Cebidae > Callithrix > Callithrix jacchus. The sequence continues at coordinate 187,212,683 of NC_133504.1, read as the reverse complement.
AATGATGACCCATTTTGCTTTGTGAGGTCAGTGCAGTGTTTCATTTGGGATTTCACCAATTCCCTGCCAAACCCTTAGACAGCTTCCAGTCATCTGTGCTGCAGTCAGTACTCTTATACAACCCTCATCTCACCCCTATACGAATTTGTCCTTAGGAGAAATTATCACACGTGGAAATGCTGCATCAGAAATACCCTGATTCATTCGTTCATGCTTGTTTATTTTCTGAATTAACATAGAGTTCACTCTTTGGTGTCTACAGTCCTATGACTTCTAAACAGTGCCTTGTAGCCACCATCATGACTATCAAGATATAAAACAGTTCTATCACTCCCAAAACCTCCTCTGTGCTAGCCCTTGGCAGTCACACCCTACAGCACCCCTGGCACTATGACTGTTCTCCATCACTACAACTTCGTCTTTTCAAGTTATGTGGCACAGATGAAATCACGGCATGCGAGACTGACTTTCCACCTTCAGATAATGCCCGAGATTCACTCAAGGTGTTAAGTGTGCTTATTACTGAGTCATATTTCGTCGTATGGGCTGTACCACCATTTATCCATTCACTGAAAGGCATTTGGATTGTTCCCATTTCTTGAAGATTATGAAAGGAGCTGCTATAAACATGTACAGATTTTCTGCAAACCTAAGTTTTCATTTCTTGATGGCAAATACCTAAGAGTGGGATTATTGTAAGAATCCTAATTGTAAGTATATGTTTCACCGATAAGAAACTTCTTCCAAACTGTTTTTGCAGAATTGCTGCGCCATTTTGCATTCCCAGGAGCAATGTACCAGCCAGGACTTCTGATACAATGTTGAACAGAATGTTACAAGTAACTGCACAGGTGTTTCTTTGTTGTTGTTGTTTTTAAAGACAGTCTCCCTCTGTCACTCAGGCTGGAGTGCAGTGGTGCAATCTTAGCTCACTGCAACCTCTGCCTCTTGGATTCAAGTGATTCTCGTGCCTCAGCCACCCCAGTAGCTGGGATTACAGGCATGTGCCACCACGCCCAGCTAATTTTTGTATTTTTAGTAGAGACAGGGTTTTGCCATGTTGGCCAAGATGGTCTAAAATTCCTGGCCTCAAGTGACCTACCTGCGTCAGCTTCCTAAAGTGCTGGGATTACAGGTGTGAGCCACCACACCAGCCACATACATTTGATAACTTAGATGAAATGGTCCATTTCCTTGAAAACTGCAGATCACCAAAATTCATCCAAGATGAAATAGATCATCTGAGTCATCCTGGAATTTGTTAAAGAAGACCAGATGGTTTCACTGATGAATCCCACTGAACATTTGAAGAAAACACCAATTGAGAAGAGGAGGGAGTACTTCCTGACTCATTTGAAAGGCCACTATTATTACCCTGATATAAAACTAGATGAATACAGGACCAAAAAACCAAACTACAGGCAAATAGCCCTTATGAAGACACACAAAAAATTCTCAAACGCAGTATTAACAAACTGAACCCAATAATACATTAAAGAGTTATAACCATGGCAAAGTGACATTAGCCTAGGAACACAAGGCTGGGTCAGTGTTTGAGAATCAGTCGGTGTAATCTATGACACTACTATTTAAAGAAAACCATACGATCCTATCAGCTGGTGCAGAAAAAACATTTGATGGAATTCAGTGTCCATTCTTCCTAACAGCTCTCAGCAAAGAAGAAATGGAAGAGAACTTCCTCCACCTGATAAAGAGCATCTACAGAAAACAGCTACGGTTAACGTCATGCTTAATGGAGAAAGAATCAAGAGATCGAGACCATCCTGGTCAACGTGGTGAAACTCCGTCTCTACTAAAAATACAAAAAATTAGCTGGGCATGGTGGCATGTGCCTGTAATCCCAGCTACTCAGGAGGCTGAGGCAGGAGAATTGCCTGAACCCGGGAAGTGGAGGTTGTGGTGAGCCGAGATCGCACCATTGCACTCAAGCCTAGGTAACAAGAGCGAAACTCTGCCTCAAAAAAAAAAAAAAAAAAAAGAATGAAGGCCTCCCCCTAACATTGAAAACAAGACCAGGATGTCTACTCTTACTATTCTTGTTCAACATTGTACTGGAAGTCCTAGCTGGTACACTGCTCGTGGGAATGCAAAATGTACAGTTATTTATAACATTCCATTGTCTTATTTTTGTGGAGCCTGTAGTGGTATCCCCCTTTTCATTCCTTTGGCTAATTTTATTCCCTTTTTGTCAGTTCTGCTAGAGTTTAATCAATGCTATTGATCATTTCCAAGCACAAGCTTTCGGTTTCATTGATTATCAGTTTTCTGTTTTTAATTGCATGTAAATCTTATCTCACATTTATCATTTGCTTCCTTTCGCTTGCTTTGGGTTTATTTGTTCTGTTTATACTTTCTTAAGGTACAAATTTTGTTTACTGATTTGAGACCTTTTTTTTTCGGTGTGACATTTTGATACAATACATTTCCCTCTAAGCACTGCAACCTACACATTTTGGTGTGTTGTGTTTTCGTTCGCTTCAAAATATTTTCTCATTTCCTGTGTAATCCCAAATGCTGGGATCACAAGTGTGAGCCACCACACCCAGCCCGTTTTTTTAACCCATTCTGACAATGTGTCAGAGCTGAGTAATGAAACACACGACTGGTGTGTTCAGACCAATTACTTTTAATGTGATTGTCGATATGTTTGAATTTCCGCCTACCATCTCATGCTTTCTCTTTTTTCTTCCTTTAAGTCTTCTTTCCTGTCTTAGATACAGTTTTCTGAACTTTTTTAGAACTCCATTTTGATTTCTCTATTGTGTGTGCTGTTTTTTGTTGTTGTTTTTTTTCCTCCTCTTTGTCTAGTTTAGTGGTTGGTCTAGAGATTACAATATACATATTAATTTTTCACAATCTACTTAGAATCAGTATTTTACTACTTCAAGTAGAACGCGGAAACTTTATCACCATACCCTGCCCCTTTTGTATTTCCCTTGTCTTACATATTACATCTACATACACTGTAAACCCATTATAATTTTTGCTTTCAAACATATTTGTAAATAACTCATTAAGAAAACAGTCTGCTGACTTGAGAATGTTCCCCAAATCAATCTCCATAGGAATGAGAAGCCCAAGCACATGTCCTCTCACTTTCTAGATTCTTTGCATGATAATGTATCGTATGCCCTGGTTTGCTCCCAGGACTTATAGTAAACTGGGAATCTCGACTATTTATTTAAAATTGTGTTTCCCAAGAAATGAGTTATGTATAATCAACTGTGGTTTTGTGAACGTGTTTCTATTTATGATGTTTTAACTGAATTCATCAACTCTGCATGCTGATTACACAACAAACTGTGTATGGCTCTTGCTACCCTGATCGTGCTGTAGTGCACGAAAAGATCGTTACTGTATATTTAAAGTCAACATCTATTTGCATCTGGTTAAAGCAAAAAGAAGATCATTCATCCAGATATTTACTATTTCTGTTCCCCTTTTTTCTTGATGTTCCAAGTCTCCTCCTGGTAGTGACCTTTCCACCTGAACAACTTCTTCTAGCATTTCCTTTTGGCACCAGTCTGCTGGCAACACATTCTTAGTTTTTCATCACCTGAGAATATCTTTATTTCACTTTCATTCCTGAAGGTTTTTTTTTTTTTTTTGCTGGATACAGAATTTGGGTTGACAGTTCTTTTCAACGCTCTAAAAATACTGTTTTACTTTTTCTGGCCTCCATGGTTTCTGATGAGAAACTGTCAAATGGTTATTCCCCAGTAAGTATGACACTGTTCTCTGGATGCTTATAAGAGTTCCTGTCTTTATTTCAGCAGTTTGCTTATGATGCGCCTGGACGTGGACCTCTTCCCTTTTAGGGTTTGTTTTGTTTGGCAGCCACTGAATTCCCTGAGTCTATAGGTTGCAGGAGATACTTGGCCATCACTTCCTCCAGTTTTTCCACATCACATTGTTTCTCCTCTCCTTCTGACACCCCAATGATAGTTATACTTTTTGCTACCGCCCCACGTGTTCCTAAGGCTCTGCTCATTTTTTAACTCGTTTTTTTCTCTGTACTGCTCAGATTGGATAATTTCTGTTTTTTTGTTTTGTTTGAGACGGAGTGCTCTGCCACCCAGGATGGAGTACCATGGCGTGATCTCGGCTCACTGTAACCTTTGCCTCCTGGGTTCAAGTGATCCTCCTGTCTCGGCCTCCCAAGTAGCTGGCATTACAGGTGCCTGCCACCACACCTGGCTAATTTTTATATTTTCAATAGAGATAGGGTTTCACCATGTTGGCCAGGCTGGTCTCGAACTCCTGGCCTTGTGATTTACCGGCCTTGGCTTCCCAAAGTGCTGGGATTACAGGAATGAGCTACCATGCCCGGCCTGGATTGGATAATTTCTATTGCTCTTTTAAAATTCACTCACTCACTCCTCTGTCATCTCCATTCTGCTATTAGGCCTGTCTGGTTAGTTTATTTCAGTTAGCGTATTTTTTAGTTACAAAATTTCCACTTAGTTCTTTTTACAGTTTCTTTTTCTTTACTTATACTTTCTATTTTCTCATCTCAAAAGTGTTCATCCTTACTTGTTGGAGCATTTTTATAATGCTTGCTTTAAAGTCTATTGGAAAATTCCAACATCTGCATTATCTCGGCAGTGGTGTCTTGATATCAAAAGATGATCCTGGCCAGGCGCAATGGCTCACACCTGTAATCTCAGCACTTTGGGAGGCAGAGGCGGGCAGATATTGAATCCTGGAGTTCGAGACCAGCCTAGGCAACATGGCAAAATCCTGTCTTTACACAAAATATAAAAAATTAGCCAGGTATGGTGGCACGTGCCTGTAGTCCCAGCTACTCACAAGGCTGAGACAGGAGGATCACTTGAGCCCAGGAGGCAGATGCTGCAGTGAGCTGAAATGCGCCCCTGCACTCCAGCCTGGGTGACAGAGCAAGACCCTATCTCAAAGACAAAAAACAGGCCGGGCACAGTGGCTCATGCCTGTAATTCTAGCACTTTGGGAGGCCGAGGCGGGTGGATCACTTGAGGTCAGGAGTTCAAAACCAGCCTGGGTAACATGATGAAACCCCATCTCTACTAAAAATACAAAAATAATTAGCCAGGCATGGTGACGGGTACCTGTAATCCCAGTTACTCAGGAGGCTGAGGCTGGAGGAGAATCAATCACTTGAAACTGGGAGGGAGAGGTTGCAGTGAGCCAAGATCCTACCACTCTACTCCAACCTGGGCGACAGAGCGAGACTCCGTCTCAAAAAAAAAAAAACCAGACAAAAGAAGAGATGATCCTATCAGCACCTATTCTGATTCAGAGGAAATTTTTGTTTTTAAAAAGATTCTAGTTCATAAGCCAATTAATTTTGAACTACATTCTAGACATTTTTAGATACTGTGTTAAGAAAATGAATTTTCTCTCAACCTTTGGGAGAATGTTGACATTTTTATCTTAGTAAGTAAGCAGTTTACCCAGTTGGATTCCACACACAAGTTCCAGCCAGCCTTTTGCGCAAGTTGTGGTTCCAAAGTCAGCTGAGTTTTCAAAGCCTTTGAAGCACTTTTTGGATCTATCCTGCATGTGCACCATCCAGTGGCCAGTTAGAGAATTACATCATGGTCTATACCAAAGATCAGTCCGTTCTCAAAGTCAACCTAAGATACTCAGAGTCAGATCTGTGTGTTCACAACATGACAAGAAGTCTGGGAGCTCATAAACCATGTTAAAGGATCACCTTCCCGAGCTCCTCCTCCTCTGCAATCCCCTCCGTACTTTCTAGTTTTCTGGGTCTCCCTTTTTCTGGTTCTCTAGCCATATGCTTCCCACAACTGTATCCACATCTGGGCCAGGTAATGGGGAGAGAGAGAATAAAGCATCAGGGGTTCACACCCTGGCCCCTGGAAACAAAACTCTTCTAATCAGCTTCCCTTTCCTGGGAGTTTCAGACTCCCACCAGCTGCTGCTGTCACAAGAATGCCTGAGGGTTGGGGTGCAAGAGAAAAGAGAAAAAAAATAAAACTAGGGCCGGGCATGGTGGCTCATACCTGTTATTCCAGCACTCTGGGAGGCCAAGGGAGGAGGATCACCTGAGGTCAGGAGTTCAAGACCAGCCTGACCAACATGGTGAAACCCCATCTCTACTAAAAATACAAAAATGAGCCAGACATGGTGGCATGCACCTATAGTCCCAGCTACTTGGGACGCTGAGGCAGGAGAATAACTTGAACCCAGGAGGCAAAGGTTGCAGTGAGCCAAGATCATGCCATTGCACTCCAGCCTTGGTGACAGAGCAAGACTCTGTCTCAAAAATAAAAATAAATAAATAAAATAAAACTAAAAAATTGGGTTTCTGTATTCTAAGTGTTAGACACCCATTCCCCAAGCCAAAAGTACAGAGTTTTCCTGGTGCTCTCTGTCCATATTAAGACCTATTCCTGGGTTTGGGGCTGCCCGAGTTCAGGATCGGAGGAGAAGAAAATCAGTAAACTCAGTACCAATTCAGTGGTACTTCAAATTTTGGTCTTCTTCCCCAACCTACCTGCCACTGTTTCTTTCCAGAATCTCAAATAGCTGTTCATGCTTTCTGTTCAGGCTTTATATCTGCATTCATTGGGTGAGACCGGGTGGAATGTGCTTATTCCATGTTTCCTGGACCGGGACCTGTTTACTTCTGTAAGCTCATTCAAACCCATTTTCCAAAGGCATAAGAGATCATGAAAGTGAAGGATTTTCTTGTTATTTTAGAATTGGCCTGTAGGCCTGCCGCCATTACCTCCACTGACCACCAAGACCTATTCTTCCTGCAAGGTGCAATGTTTTGAGATTTTCAGAGTTCCCCAGACTTCTCAGAGGTGAGGAGAAAAACCGCCACAGTCCTGGAGCTGCCTTCTTCCGGGATTCTTGCTTTAGAGCTGACTTGAAATTCCAGAAGGCCATCTAAGACCTTCCAGGTCATACAGACAAAACGCAACAGGCCATGAACTCATCTGCCCACATGACAATGTCTCATCCAGGACACGGAAACCGACAAGCTGTCCTCTCCTGCAGCTATCGTTCCCACAATCAGCAGCCCCCTCGGACTCCAGCCAGGTCATTAACTTCCTGCTCAACCTCACTTCCCAACGACGCTGTCGCTTCCTACAGCCTGTGTTCACAGTGTTGGGTCTGAAAGAGTCACCCAGTCTGTTGTAAAGCGTTCCCACGTTTTTAGCAGTGAGCCTCTGACACCTGCTCAAATTACAGAGCATCACTTTTCTTTTTTTTTTTTTTTTTTTTGAGATGGCGTTTCACTCTTGTTGCCCAGGCTGGAGTGAAATGGCGTGATCTCGGCTCACTGCAACCTCCACCTCACAGGTTCAAGCCATTCTCCTGCCTCAGCCTCCCAAGTAGTCAGGATTACAGGCACCTGACACCACACCAAGCTAATGTTTCGTATTTTTACGAGAGATGGGGTTTCACCATGTTGGCCAGGCTGGTCTCAAACTCCTGACCTCAGTTGATCTACCTGCCTTGGCCTCCCAAAGTGCTGAGACTACAGGCGTGAGCCACTGCATCCACTTTTACTTTTTAAATGGTCAGTTTTGAGCAGGAGGTAGGTCCCAACTGAAGACAGTGTGAGGGCCTGACCTCTGAAGCTTCAGGTCCAGCTGAGATGCCCCAGGGGTGTCCACAGAGAGAAAACCGTTAAGGATTCTTAGTTTCTGATTTTGGTTGAGCCAGTAACGGCTCTTCCTCACCCCTTTTCCGCTTAACACGAGACAGAAAATGGAAACCATGGCTTCAGGCTGCTCCATGCCTAAACAGAGCAGAACAACAACAAAATTAGGCAGGTTGGACAAGCTTGCCCTAGAGGGTGACTGTGGAAAGGGAGGCCTTCCAGGCACTCGAACATTTAGAGGATGCTAGAGGATGCGGAAGGTGAGCGACCTAGCAAGGAAATGGAAAAGGAGGGCGGATGAGCAGCCTGGAAGCTGAGGGAAGAAAGTCTCGGAGGAGCCGAGGCAGTGCTGCGACGGCCAAGGAAGCCAAGGGGAGGAGTCGAGGCAGTGCTGGGATGGCCAAGGAAGCCAAGGGGAGGAGTCGAGGCAGTGCTGGGATGGCCAGGGAAGACAAGCGGGGGAGCCGAGGCAGTGCTGGGATGGCCAGGGAAGACAAGGGGAGGAGCCGAGGCAGTGCTGGGATGGCCAAGGAAGACAAGGAGGGGAGCCGAGGCAGTGCGCGGCGATGGCCAAGCAAGACAAGGGGAGGAGCCGAGGCAGTGCTGGGATGGCCAAGGAAGACAAGGGGAGGAGCCGAGGCAGTGCTGGGATGGCCAAGGAAGACAAGGGGAGGAGCCGAGGCAGTGCTGGGATGGCCAAGGAAGACAAGGGGAGGAGCCGAGGCAGTGCTGCGATGGCCAGGGAAGCCAAGGGGAGGAGTCGAGGCAGTGCTGGGATGGCCAGGGAAGACAAGGGGAGGAGCCGAGGCAGTGCTGGGATGGCCAGGGAAGACAAGGGGGGGAGCCGAGGCAGTGCTGGGATGGCCAGGGAAGACAAGGTGGGGAGCCGAGGCAGTGCTGGGATGGCCAGGGAAGACAAGGAGGGGAGCCGAGGCAGTGCTGGGATGGCCAAGGAAGACAAGGGCTGAGAACAGACACTCGCATTTGGAGGCTGGTGGTTAGCAGTCATTTGAAAAAGGTGACCTCAGAGGTAAGAATTGCTTATCACTGCAATTCTTCACATCTACCACAACTGTAATTATGTGTAGAGTTATTTGTTTAAATCTATCCTTCCTTGACCCATGGTAAATTCCAAAGAAAACAAGGGCCACAAAAGTCTTGCCTTTCATTATCAATCTCAGGATGGATCTACTCAGAGGCTCAAACCTGTGAAATAAACAAAAGGCCATAGACTCCAAGAAGGAAGGCTCCTCTTTATTCACACGGCAAGGCAGCAACCAGAGGCCTGACGGCAGCTCTCTCCGAATACACACTCCCCACCTTTATGCACAAGAACTTCTCACACGCTCCCCACCTTTATGCATAAGAACTTCTCACACGCTCCCCACCTTTATGCACAAGAACTTCTCACACGCTCCCCACCTTTATGCACAAGAACTTCACACGCTCCCCACCTTTATGCACAAGAACTTCTCACACGCTCCCCACCTTTATGCACAAGAACTTCTCACACGCTCCCCACCTTTATGCACAAGAACTTCTCACACGCTCCCCACCTTTATGCACAAGAACTTCTCACACGCTCCCCACCTTTATGCACAAGAACTTCTCACACGCTCCCCACCTTTATGCACAAGAACTTCTCACACGCTCCCCACCTTTATGCACAAGAACTTCTCACACGCTCCCCACCTTTATGCACAAGAACTTCTCACACGCTCCCCACCTTTATGCACAAGAACTTCTCACACGCTCCCCACCTTTATGCACAAGAACTTCTCACACGCTCCCCACCTTTATGCACAAGAACTTCTCACACGCTCCCCACCTTTATGCACAAGAACTTCTCACACGCTCCCCACCTTTATGCACAAGAACTTCTCACACGCTCCCCACCTTTATGCACAAGAACTTCTCACACGCTCCCCACCTTTATCCACAAGAACTTCTCCGGCTCGCCAGCTGTCACTGGAATTGCCTGGTCAGCGTGCTTTGGGGCCCTTTATTTAACCTGCTACAGCAAAGATGGCTATTTTCCTTCCAATAGCCGACATTCTCTTCCTGCACACCAGTAGTTCTTATATTTCAGCATGCCTTAGAATGAACTATGGCTTCTGTTAAAAATAACTTGTTGGGCCCCAGCCCCAGAATTTGTTTCGATGTGTCTGGGGGAGGCCTGAGAACTTGTATTTCTAACAAATCCCCAGGTGGTGCTGACGTGACTCCACCATGAGAGCCACTGTTGTCTTGTTATTCTTCTACCCATGGGCACTTCTGTTTCCCCTATTAAGAAAATCTCTCAAACTACAATCGAGGTTAACAAAAATATGACTTAATTTTCAAAACTGTTATGGAAATTTGAAAAGGTAACTAAAAGTTAACATTTCAATATTTCCCCAAAATAGTAATACATAAGGCCAAGCCAAGAGAACGCGGCCCAGTTAGAATAAAATCGATGCACTGGATACATGTCGTGGGCAAACCACGTATGGGACCGACACCACAAATGGGCCCGACTGATGAACTACAAAGCCAGGACCTCCTTGACTAATAATGGGGCGACTCGCTGTTCTACCCTGGGTAAAAACACACCACGTGTGCGTTATCCCTAATGTATAACAATTACGCAAGTAGATACCATCCCTGTTTAGCAGATGGGGAAACTGAGAAAGCCAGAAGCTAAACCCAAGCCTGTGAGTCCAAAGCTCCTGGCCAGTGTGCCCAGCTCCCAGGTGCCTTGAGGCAGGTCAACCCAATTGCTCTCAGGCTCCCGGTGCCCAGCACAGGACCTGGCCTCAACATGGTGCAGTGCTCGCTGACCAGGCAGATGAGGAACGCCCTCAAGAGCTCAGGCTTGTTCTCCCAGTGTTCCGCTGTTCCATTTCCTGTTCAAGGCTGACGAGTCCTAAGACAGAAACGACAGTGACAGCAAACGCTTTCACAGCACTTTCTATGTTCACTACTACTCTGAGCACGTGAAGTGCATTCACCCATTTCATCCTCACCACCTTGGAGGCAGGCACTGCTGTTCTCCCATACTGTAGAAATGAGGAAAACGAGGCTCACAAAGGTTAAGTAGCTTGCCCCAAGTCACACAGCCAACTTGTAGCAGAGCTGGGATACAAACCCAGGCAGTCTAACTCCAAAGTCCATGTTATTATGTCACCATGTGATGCTGCTCTCTCAAGTAATAAGAAAAATTCCAGAGAGAGAAGGAAAAGGAATTTCCTCAACACTGTCTCTACACTTCAGCTCTAGCTGGAGTATGGTCACCTTCTTGGATCGCAGGTCTAGGCTCTCACGGCCCCAGCACCTGCCTGTGTCAGAGCAGGCTGTGTGAGCTGACACCCAGGACAGCAGCCAGCACCAGTCTGCAGCCCAGAGGCCCCCCACAGTGGAGAGGCCCTGGCCCTGAGCCCCTCCCAGGCTTCACCAAGTCCCTTGGGTTGGGAGATGAGCGATGAGAGGGACAGAGACAAGCAAGCAGGTCCCAGGCAGGACTGAATGACTCGTGCAGGTAAGTTACATCTTTATTATTGATGATGGAAGCAGATGGTCCTCCTCTTGGTAATACTGTGTTACCACGTAAAGACCTGGCCTAGTCATTACAGTTCACAGAAAAAATCCTCTAATGTCAAGAACATATCCATGCTCCCCTTAAAAAAAAAAAAAAAAAAAACCAGGGTCCTAAAAAGACAAAGAAATTCAAACATGATGCCAGTGGTATTAAGTGCCATGGGAAAACCTATTTCTTTTTACTGTAATTGTTACTTTTTTTGAGTATGGATTTCTTTAAAAACTTTATTTACAGCTTGGCTAGGCAGGCTACCAAGCACAGCACACGGGCCCCATGGCCCGCCTCCTCCCTGCAGCCAGCCTCCTCCCTGCAGTCAGCCTCCTCCCTATAGCCAGCCTCCTCCCTGCAGCCCACCTCCTCCCTATAGCCAGCCTCCTCCCTATAGCCAGCCTCCTCCCTGCAGTCAGCCTCCTCCCTATAGCCAGCCTCCTCCCTGAAGCCCGCCTCCTCCCTATAGCCAGCCTCCTCCCTGCAGTCAGCCTCCTCCCTATGGCCAGCCTCCTCCCTGCAGTCAGCCTCCTCCCTATAGCCAGCCTCCTCCCTGCAGCCAGCCTCCTCCCTGCAGCCCGCCTCCTCCCTGCAGCCCGCCTCCTCCCTGCAGCCAGCATCCTCCCTGCAGCCTGCCTCTTCCCTACAGTCAGCCTCCTCCCTGCAGTCAGCCTCCTCCCTGCAGTCAGCCTCCTCCCTGCAGTCAGCCTCCTCCCTGCAGCCAGCCTCCTCCCTGCAGCCAACCTCCTCCCTGCAGCCAACCTCCTCCCTGCAGCCAGCCTCCTCTCTACAGTCAGCCTCCTGGGCTCAGCTGCACACTGTCGCTTAGCTCATGCTGTCCCCACTACCTGCCTGGCCCTGCCTGCAAAAGAGGTCCTGGCACCCCACTGGCTGGGGCTGGTTTCCAGCTCTGCTACTTAGCAACGTGTCCCAGCACAAGTCACTAAGCCTCTGTGTCTAGTGCTTCTTTGGTAAACTGAGTTTAATAATAGTATCTTCTTTAAAAGGTTGTTGGGAGTTTTAAAGGAACTAGACACACGAGTGCTAAGTCAGTTAAAACTAGCACATAGTAATCACTCAGTACATCATCCCCATAGCAATTAATTCCCTGTCACAGCTTTAACCTCAACTGTCTGTGCCCCACTCCTGCACCTGCCCTGGAGTCATTTCCACAGGGACGCTGCTGGGCATGGGTGCTGTGTCCCTTGCAACCCCAGTGCCAAGCATGAGGCCTGGCGCTTACTGGCCTCAAGAGTGTTTACTGAGCAAATGTCAATGAATATAAAATTGAGGTCAGAGGGGCAAGGCTGCTGGTGGCAAGGTCATGCGACTGGGCAGAGAGCAGACTCCTAGGATGCTGAGCCGGCTGACACTCAGTGCCTAGGAGAAGTCTCAGGTGATGGTGGTCAGAGCCACCCAGGCAGTGGACTTGCTGTGTCTGCGCACAGGCCCTCTCCCCACAGAGAGGAGTGCAGGGCTCCAGCAGTGGCGTCTCTCCCACTGCAAGGAGCAAGGCAGCCCAGTGGTGAGGACATGCAGGCCCAGCCTGATGGTGAACTCCATCCCCACCCCAAACTAGGCAATCTCAGAGTGAGCAATGGAGAGGTGTCCCAGCAGAGCTGGGGAATGACAGCCCTCGCCTTTCCATCCCAGAGCAGCACGGGAAGGATGTGAGCGCCAAGAAACCCACAGGAGAAAGCTTTAATAGCAAACAATTGATACAGATTGGATGATAAACACATCTGCAACTACTGTTGACACTGATTAAACAGTTATAAACGCCTAAAGCCCAGCTCTGCCAACTGGACTTTCCTATGTGCACATTCCAAGCTGTAAGAAATGAAGGTTAAATTCATCCACGTTCTGAACACAGACTTAAATCTGAGGAACGTGACACGCAAATAAGATGAAGTGATTTCCAATTTCAGACTCAAAATGGTCATCTCCGCAAGGTTCCTAAATACATGCTACACACGTACAGCAGCCTATTTCTGTGGTTGCAGATCTTGTGTACCTTTTGTGTCTTCTTTGAATCCTTCTGAGCATTCTCTCGGAGCGGCACTTTCCCAAATAACTTCCATCCCAAGTCGTTTTGTTTGTCGAGTCTTGCACTTTGTTTTCTAGGGAGCAGATTCCTATAGGAAGACAATAACAAGGGTAGGGCACTTCTGAGTGTCTAAGGAAACAGCAAGACGCAGAACCACTCTAATACAAACAAGTCAGCTTTCCTCTGAGAGGGACAATGTGACGAACCGCATGCTTTCATTCTTCACGCTTGATGTTCATACAGACACACAATTATGCAGCAGGACAAAGACCTTCAGCCAGAAATAAACTTTTTGTTATCCAACTATTAAATGTACAAATTCGATAATTTACAGTAAAAAAAAAATGTGTTATATCATAACAAAGGGTACCAGAAAAAGCAAGCTTTGAAGTCGGACTAAACTGAATTGAAACCCTGGCTGAAGCATTCGTCAGCCACATGACACTGGGCCAGGGCATTAACCTCTCCGAGCCTCAGCGTCCAGGTTTAACAAGGCCACACGGCCCCATGTTGTACAAGGCTGTTAGACACATTAAAACTTCAAGGACACAATCAGCGTTCAACAGCACCAGCTGCTTCAGTACGTAACCTCTCGCTCAAATTACCTGCAAGGTAAATCTGCATCACCTGTTTATGACGAGTGTTCACATGTCATAAAAAGAAACTTACTCGCCGGGCGCGGTGGCTCAAGCCTGTAATCCCAGCACTTTGGGTGGCCGAGGCGGGTGGATCACGAGGTCAACAGATCGAGACCATCCTGGTCAACATGGTGAAACCCCGTCTCTACTAAAAATTACAAAAAATTAGCTGGGCACGGTGGCGCGTGCCTGTAATCCCAGCTACTCAGGAGGCTGAGGCAGGAGAATTGCCTGAACCCAGGGGGCGGAGGTTGCGGTGAGCCAAGATCGCGCCATTGCACTCCAGTCTGGGTAACAAGAGCGAAACTCCGTCTCAAAAAAAAAAAGAAACTTACTCATGAGATGGTCGCAAGTCTTCTCTCCCAAGAACATGTAAACAAAAGTTTCTAGTGACACAAATAAATCCCAACCAGTAGTATTTATACAAAATAAACTATGTTTGGAATGCACTGTCTTGGTGCATTCATTAAAAACAAATGGCTTCTTACTAGCAAGTACAACATGAGCCCGTAGCATGTTGCTGGACTAGAAAGTGCTCAAAGAAATGTGGGGACGGAACGGGCACAGCGGCTCACGCCTGTAATCCCAGCACTTTGGGAGGCTGGGCAGTCAGATCATGAGGTCAGGAGATCGAGACCATCATGGTCAGCATGGTAAAACCTCGTCTCTACTAAAATACAAAACAATTAGCTGGGCAAGGTGGCGTGAGTCTGCAGTCCCAGCTACTCAGGAGGCTGAGGCAGGGGAATTGCTTGAACCCAGGAAGCAGAGGATGCTTGAGCTGAGGTCATGCCACTACACTACAGCCTGGGTGACAGAACAAGACTCCATCTCAAAGAATAAACAAAGAAGAAGAAAGAAATATGGGTACATGTCTAAGAGAAACAGTGGCGGCTTGAACAGGCTCCCACTGGCTCAATCTGGAACAATTTAATCGCTGAAATAATGAGAACAATGGATTATAACTAATTGAATAAAACAAATCCATTAGCCCACATAGGTACAAATAAATGAACATAGAAATTAATGGAGGAAAAGGAAAGCTCTTGGGAAGCTACCTAGTACCTCGGAGAGAAAGACTAATGGAGCCAGGAAATGATCAACGGATGCTTATACTAGTGGGTGAAAGCTGAATGAGGAATGGATTTTCACACAGCTCGAAAGTGTCTCCTACAAATTCCTTATTAATGACACAAGACGAAATAGTTAATAACATGCTGGAGAAATTTGAGGGACACCACTTCAGCCAAGTGATCAGAGCTAACATCACCAGCCAGGAATGGTGGCTCGTGCCTATCATCTCAGCACTTTGGGAGGCCAAGGCAGGAGGACAGCTTGAGGCCAAAAGTTTGAGACAGCCTGGGCAACAGAGCAAAACTCTGTCTCTACAAAAACTCTTTTTAAATTAGCCAGGTACTGTGGCATGTATCAGCAGCCCTAGCTACTACTGGGGAGGCTGAAGTGAAAGCACTGGAACCCAGGAGTTCAAGGATACAGTGAGCTATGATTATGCCACCAGCCTGAGCAAGAGTAAGACACTGTCTCTATTTAAAAAAATAATTTAAAAAAACACCAGGACAGAAGGCACAGGACACCTGCTCTGATGCACAGAGAGCAACACTCCGAGTCGATGGCGCTGATACCTAAGCGTGCATGACCTGAACCCAGAAGCAGACACACCCAGACTGAGACAACCTATAAAATAATGGACCTCTAAGCTCTCAAAATGTCCTGTTCAAGAAAACAAAGGAAGGCTGAGGAAATGTTTCAGATGAAAAGGACATGAAAGAGGGCTGGGAGCAGTGGTGCATGCCTGTAATGCCAGCTACTCAGGAGGCTGAGGCAGGAGAACCACTTGAACCCAGGAGGCGGAGGTTGCAGTGGGCCAAGATCATACCATTGCACTCCAACCTGGGTGACAGAGTGAGACTCTGTCTAAAAAAAAAATTATTGGGATAATTGATGAAGTCTGATTACAGACTGTGGATTTGAAAACAGCACTGGATTAATGTTTCCTCATTTTGACAACAGTTCCATGGTTACATAAGGGAATGCCCTTGTTCTTAGGAAATATGCTGAATATTTAAGGGTAACACAGACACGGTATAGCAAATGTACTCTTCTAATAGCACAGGAAAAGATATGTGTATGTACACTATCATATATAAAGAGAGGTAGAACAAGGCCAGGCACAGTGGCTTATACCTGTAATCCCAGAACTTTGGGAGATTTCAAGGTGGGCGGATCACATGAGGTCGGGAGTTTGAGACCAGCCTGACCAACACAGAGAAACCCTGTCTCTACTTAAAATACAATTTTAGCCATGTGTGGTGGCGCATCCTGTAATCCCAGATACTTGGGAGGCTGAGGCAGGAAAATTGCTTGAACCTGGGAGGTGGAGGTTGCGGTGAGCCAAGACTGCAATGCACTCCAGCCTGGGAGACAGAGCGAAAATCCATCTCAAAAAATAAAAAAATTGAAAATTGAAAAGAGAGGCAGAACAAATGAAGCCCAATGTATACCACTGGTGAATCTGGTAAAGCATATATTGGAGTTCTGAGGTTTTGCAATTTTTTTAGTAAATTTGAAATTTTATCAAAATAAAGTTACAGAAACCTTCAAAAAAAGAAAACAAATATTTTCACTATTTCCTTCCTTTTCTGTTGTGGTTATAATCATTTCAGAAATAGCTTCATAGCCCAAGGCAATTTCTATTTACAAGAAATGAACTTTCATTATGATCAGGCCACTGCACTTCAGCCTGGGCGACAGAGCGAGACCTTGTCTCAAAAAAACAAAGAAAAAGAACTCCGAACTGCCTGAGATCCAACCCATTTAACATCTGAGGTTGTGCCATCAGTGAAGAACTCATGAAATTAAAAGCAGGTTAAAACTGCAGGCAGCAGAAGGTATAAGAACCCAGCAGCCAGAACCTGGGCTCGCTAAGGGTGTACATTCTGCTGAAGACACATTGTTGGTCTCTGGGAAACTGGCGTAAGGAAAAAAGAAAGCAGACTGCAGTCAGGAGGGGACGGCGCCGCGATCCAGGCAGGCGTCTTGATTCTGGAGGGCAGGAGCTGCAGAGGGTCTGAGGAGTGGACGGGAGAACTGCACAGAAGCCGCTGCGCATGGGGATGTGCAGAAAAGAAGAGTCTGGGTGAGCGGCTCCCAGGTTCGTGGTCTGGAAGGCTGAGCACAAGCGGGGGTGTTACTCACCAAAACAGGCTGGCAGGAGGACAACTAAGAGGAACAGAACCCGCGGTTTCTCAGGTCTCAGCTCACACCGTATTAGTCTGTACCAAGGTAGTACAGATAAAAATTACTGTCAAAAATCAAAGTTGTGGCCAGGCACGGTGGCTCATGCCTGTAATCTCAGCACTTTGGGAGGCGAGGAGGAGTTTGAGACCAGTCTGGGCACCATGGCGAAACCCGTCTCTATTAAAAATACAAAAATTAGCTGGACATGGTGGCGCATGCCTGTAATCCCAATTACTCAGGAGGCTGAGATAGGAGAATCACTTGAACCTGAGAGGCAGAGGTTGAGCTGAGATCACGCCATTGCACTCCAGCCTGGGCAACAGAGTGAGACCCGGTCTCAAAAAAAAAAAAAAAAAAATCCAAGTTGCATGATGATTTTTAACTTAAGGGCTTAGACTCAGGATAGGCCATGACTCTTGAAAAGCTCATAAAAAGCATGTTAATATTTTTCTTGTGTGGGTAAAAGGCTGAAGTATGACCCCAAAACAAGTCACTACAAGTGGAAAGGTGCTGTAGCCTGGGCTCTGGGCTGAAAGGACATCCTCCTTTCTGGTGGGTGAGCCACTGGGAGGCCACGCTGCTGCCGCTGCTCCAGAGCCCAGCAGTCCCTCAGCTGCTGCTTCATGCACTGTGTGGCCCAGTGAGGCAGCCCAACCCTTGGCCTTCAGATGCTGAGCACGCAGTGGCCACAGCCACCATCTCGGACACTCCCAGGAGACAGAACAGAGGGGGCTTCTGGCTCCAAGCTTCCTCTTTTCACTATTTCAAATGCACGTGCCCCACCCCCAGCATCAGAAATCCTCACATTTGCCCTCAGGGCATTCTGCAGAGCCTTCCCCGACCAGCTGCCCAGGACTGGGCTCCCTTGCTTCTGTTTCCAAAGCACAGGGCATTCCCTTTATGGGATGGTGCCAATGGGATGGACTCTATCACCTCTCCTCTCCACGTGCCTTCGCCTTGCGGCGGTCTCCCAGAGGGCAGGGTGGAGCCACCTCTGCATCCCCAGGATCTATCCAGCTTGCAGTAGGTGCTACACACATGTCTGCTGGCAAATGGAGCAGCCATCATGTGTGTGGGCAGGGAAGGCAAGTGCAGGATGATGAGGAGGCAGGATTGACACGAAAGGTGCAGGTGCCAGGTAAGGGGAGTGCAACCCAGAGAATCAAGGCTTGGGACGGAGAACTCAACAGGTGTAACCTCTCAGCAGAAAGGAATTCCCGTGGAAAGAAGGGGTAATGGGTGGTGGAGGGCTGGGAGAGAGCAGGCAAGGAGTGGCAGACCACCACAACCTCCCTGGAGTGGGCTGGGAGCTGGGGGGTGGCCAGCAGGGGATGAGGGCCATCTACCAACCCTGCCACACGAACGCTGGACTCCTTTTGTTTTGCATCCCCCATAAAGGGCTCCTCAGTGGGAAGAAGAAACTCCTTTGTCTTACAGAGAAAAAGCGCTCACTCCACTAGCAGCATTAAGGACAAGCAGCTGTTGCCCTCCAAGCTGTCTCCACTGCTGTGCACATACAGAACACTCATTAACCCTGGTGAGACTCACCTGCCACTGCCGCAACCCCACCACCAAGGCACAGCAAGTAAACAACCGGTATCTGTAGGTGCCCTGCCTCCAACCCACACACGGTCAGTGTCACCCGCCCTGTGGCAGCAGGGTTCCCTGAGAGCCCAGGACTCTGGCTCGTGAGTCCTGTCCCACACTACCCTTTCCTGCCACCGTCCCCACCTGCACAGCACCTGGTTGCTGTACCTCACTTCCTACCTAGCCCCTTCGTCCGGGTGCCCACTCAGATCCCTCCTCCTGCAGCAGGCGGGACAGGAGATCTGAGAACTTCCCGAGACGAGAGGAGAGCATTTCTTCTTTCCAAAAGGTGGGTGTCTTGCATTCAAAGCCCATCGATCATCCTTGGCTCAGAGGCACCTCTGCAGTTAGGAGGCCGAAATAAGACGCTCTCTCAACAGCCCTTGGCCGCATTCAGGCAGCAAACAACAGACACCTACCTCAGGCCTACCACACAGGCTGCTCCCTCTGCCCGTAAACGCCCCCGGAAGGAGACTCGGGATTAAATAAGGGGACTCAGCCCAGACATGCACATGCAATCCCACTGCCAGGCACAGCCTCTTGCGGACCCAGCTCAGCGGGGTCCTCCTCACTCAACTCCTTGGCAGGGCCAGCTCGGCTTCCTCATGGTGCAGAGATTTGGGGGGCCACAGTGGACAAGAATGGGAAGTGCCCCCAAAAGGGGGCCCTGGTAGGTGCTGGGGCCCCCAGGATTTGTCCACAAAGACCGCCCAGCATCATTTTAAAGCCCTATGGCAGAGCCTGGGAAACACACTGGGGGCCGTCAGGGATCAGGCCACACCCTGCCATGGGAAGAGCCTGCCTGTAAGCCAGAGGGAGGCCGAGCACTTCTGCGCAGGGAAAAGGGCTCAGGGCTTCCCTGGGGCATTTCTCCAATGACTTGCAAAGTAATGAGGAAAAGACAGGGGACACCAATGACAAAGTAATGTTAAAAATAATGGCCTGTCCGTTCTTCTGTGAAGCCAGAGCTCCCAGGTCCAGTGTAGAGTGCCAGACCCCAGGGCACAGTGTCCTGATAATTAGGAGCAAGGTCCGTGGCTTATACATTTAACTGGAAGAAATGGACCTTCGGAAGCCCCATTCCCAACAAGAGTAGTCAGGTGTGCATTGGGCACCGATTCTGGCCTCTTAGCCTCCTCCACGCTCTGTTACTAGGGTCTTTCACAGGCAGCGGGGCTGGGGGCTGGGGGCTGGGGGCTGAGTATGAGTGGAGAAAAAGCAAAGCCCCTGGAGGCTCCAACACCCCTCACCTCTGACAATAAGCTGGGGTCTGTGCTGCCCCCTCAGGAGCCGCTGGACACGCCAAAGGTGCAGATCATCGTGCTGAAATATGCTGGCTGACATCAAACATATTATTATTTTCTAATGTCAAGTAAAGTCTGGAAACAACCTGAGTTCCTGATACACTCATACACAGCTTTAAGGGAAGTTTCTGGAAAGGAAAAAAGCATACCATAACCTGGTATGGTTATGAGACATAAGCATACCAGGCAGGCCGTGTAACACGTGCACCTACATTTGCCTGCCCAGGCACAGTGTCTCTGAAAGGACACAACAACCGGTTATATCCATTGCTTCTGGGACTGGATACTGGATAGCAAAAGGCAAGGGGTAGGTCAGGCACGATGGTTCACACCTGTGATCCCAGCATTTTGGAAGGGAGAGGTGGGCAGATCACTTGAGCTCAGGAGTTTGAGACCAGCCTGAGCAACATAGCAAAAGCTTGTCTCTACAAAAAAGAAAAAAAAAAAAACAGCCAGGTGTGGTGATGTGCATCTGTAGTCCCAGCTACTTGGTGGACTAAAGTGGGAGAATCACTTGAGCCCGGGAGGCGGAGGGTGCTGTGAGCTAAGATGGCACCACTGCACTCCAGCCAGGGCAGCAGAGCCAGACGCTGTCTCAAGAAAACAAAAAAACCAAAGGGCACAGAGCAGAAAGCCAACTTTTCGCCCGTATGCTGTCTTGTACTTTTTGATTTCTGAGCCACGCAAATGTATCATCAATTGAAAAAAGTTCATAAAACATTTAAAAGCCACTGAAAAACTAGGTATTTCTACCGTTAGAAAATGAAATGCTTTGTAGCACTCCCACCCCACCCTTCAACCCAGTAAGACTTCATCACACCCCAAAAAAGTACCGGATTTTTCTGCACTCTTAGCAACACAACTTGGCAAATCAGGCCACTCCTGTTGCATTAGGTAGAAAGTGACTTAACAACAAAAGGCCAAGAACAAATGAAAGTATTCAGTGATGTGCTTCTGAGAGCAAAAAGCAAGGCCTGTGGAACAGACATGAAAACGTTTATCCCACAGCCTGAGTACAGTCATCCTGAGAGGGTTACAGAGAAGGGGCTGCATGGAGAGCTGTGCCTGTGATCACCCCTTGTTCCCACTCACTCGGCGGCTCTGCAGGAGCCCCTGCCCACACTGTGCTTCCCAGAGGCCAAGGTCCCGCCAGAAACAGCAGCAGCAAGCTGTGAGCCCGGAGGAGGACCTGGAGGTCCCCTCAGAGGGGACCAGGGGCTTCGGAGAAGCAGGCAGAACTGTGTCTGCCCCTGAATTTACCTCTTGGCAGGCACTGCTTCGGAGCCTCATTTCTACCTCCCAGGATTCAATGTGATAAATAGCCAGGAAAGCACCCAGCACCTGCTATGGGGCCTGGCGCCCTGCATAGTTGATTCCATTACACACAGTCTTAAGTGAGTGCCTATCATCCCCAAGGCACAGACTATAAAACGAACAGATGAGTTAAGAAGATACCATCCTCAAGAAGTTGACCGACAAACCGGCCAACGAGATGGGGCAGGGACACCTTGAGAACCAAGAGGAATCTAGAGCCTTGGAGGGTGAGAGAAAGAAGACTGAAGGGTGAGAGCATTCCAGGGAAGGGCATTAAGAAGACTGTTCAGGCCAGGTGTGGTGGCTCATGCCTGTAATCCCAGCACTTTGGTAGGCAAGGTGGCTGGATCGCGTGAGGCCAGGAGTTTGAGAATAGCTTGGGCAACATAGTGAGACCTCATCTCTACAAAACATTTAAAAAAGAAATTAGCCAGGCATGGTGGTGCACACCTATGGTCTCAGTTACTCGGCAGGTGGGAGGACTGCTTGAGCCCAGGAGTTAAGAGGCTGCAACAAGCTGACTGAGCCCCTGCACTTCAGCCTGGGTGACAGGGTGACAGAGTGAGACCCTGTCTCTGAAAGTAAATAAAACATAAAGATTGTTCAGTAATATCTGTGTGTGTGTGCAGGTGGCGATCACCTCTATCACCCTTACCCCATCACCCACCTCCTAGAGCCACTGAAGTCAGGATGCTCAAGGGACATAACCTACTCGACCCCCAGTATGAAGCAGGTGAAGCCACTGGAAAGGTGGCTGACCATCAACTGCAGACCCGGGCTCTAACTCCAAGTCCGTGTTGTGGGCTGGCCACCTGGGGCAGTCATCCGGGCAGCGATGACTCATCCTGACCCGCACCTGGCACTGTGTTCAGCTGCTGAGTGGGACACAGAGCATAGTAACAGTGTCCGTCCCTGAGGAGCTGAGAACCTAGGAGCAGCGTGAGCCCAGCCCAGGCTAAACGGCTGAGTTGTATTTCTAGTCAGCACTGTGGGCTTAACATCTCCAAGAAGGTTGGGATAGGACAAAAAGGGGATGATAAAACCAGCCCATAAAAGAAGCCAGCTGCCTTTTTTTTTTGGAGAGCGTCTCACTCTGTCACCAGGCTGGAGTGTAGTGGTATGAATGTGGCTCACTACAGCCTCAACCTCCTGGGCTCAAGCAATCCTCCCACCTCAGCCTCTCAAGCAGCTGGGACCACAGGCTTATCCCACTATACTCGGCTAATTTTTTAGAGACAGGGTCTCACCATGTGGCCCAGGCTAGTCTCAAATTCCTGGGCTCAAACCATCCTCCTGCCTTGGCCTTCTCCCTCTAACTTTCTAAGATAAACCTAAAAGGCACATTCTCTTCCCAGGAATATAGCAAGAAGTGCCCAATCACCAGTCCAAATTCCTCTCCTGGCAATAGCAGAGGAGACCAGTAGGCAAAAACAAGAGGTGAGCCCCGCATGTATGAAGGAGAGGAAGTGTGCCCACAGCTTCAGAACAGAAACAAAGACCTTTACGAAGCAAGGAGACTCCGTACCATGCCAGCAGGTTTCGCCTCCATTTGTCCAAGTATTTCTTGACCTGAGTATTTCTTTGTTCAAATGTGTATTGACTCTAAGTCGGACACTGTTCTAGGCATGGAGCACCTGCCCCATGGAATTTGCTATAAACATCACCCACCCCTTGAGCGTGAGACTGGTGATAGCATTCCGAGGAAAACAGCCTAGATGATGGGTAAGGTCCCAGGGTCACCCATCTGGGACTGAAACCCAGGCCCTTCCAGGTCTCCCTAGGCGAGTACCGGTGGACACAGAGTCTACGTTCCCAGTGCCCGCCACAAGTTTCTCCGCTTCCCTCCCAGGACAAATGAAGAACGGCTGGCCAGCACCACCCTCAAGAGGAGCACACGGCAAGCAATGCGGCTCCCAGCTCGGTGCCAACCACGCTCCTGTTCCACTCCCAGACTTTTCCTAAGAAAGACAAAGCTGTGGGGCATGGTGGGAGAGACACTGATCAATGGTAAAAAGGCCAAGACACCCAAGTGGCCGGAAGCAGCTTACTCGCTGCCCAACCCCCTCCCACTGCCTCTAGCAAACAGAGCAGTGAGGAACTGCGGCCCTCCTGGTGAGAAGGCCCCACACCGGAGTTCGGCCACAGACCCAGCGCTCCTTCCCCGCACAGGCAGCTCAGGCACCTATCTGCATCTAGAAGCTCACTGGTGAGAGGTAACCTCATGTCACCTGCATTGGCTGAGAAGTGAGGCGCAGGAGGCTTTGAGGAGATCCGTGGCTATGCCAGCCCTGCCCTTCCAGAGAGCAGCAGCCCTGGGCAAGCAACCCTGGTCCGTGGGCCTCCTTTCACCTGCAATTAGAGATCACTTCTTCCTAGGGCCAGGGGACAGTGAAGGGGGACCCGGCATATTAGTCACTCAACACACGCCAGGCGCTGAGTGGCAGGTCTGTGTAGCTGCGTGTGCAGGAGCCATCAGCTGGGATGACATACTGGTAGCCTGTTGTGTGTCTACACTGTGTCTTCAGTTTGATTTATTTGTTCAGCATTTTTAAACATCACAGAAACACCTGGGTTTCCAGCTTCTCTTGGAATACAAGATCTATCTAGTAAGGCAGAGCTGCTCAGGAGCCTCTGGCCAGGGGTGCTCGGTACCATACAACTGCTTCCCCTCCCCCACACTCCCCACACCCACGACATCAGCACTTCCGTCATCTGTTCGCAGGGGCAGATCCAGGTTTGGGGGGCCTTGAAGCTTACACACTTTGGGGAATTCTCTTTAAGAAAAAAACTTGACTATGAACAAAGTTAGGTACAAGTTGAGGGGCTGTGACCCATCTCCTTCGGCAGAATGTAAAACTCATGGACATGGACGCCGTCTCTTCTAGGTACTGCTCTGTCTCTAGAGTCCACAACAGTTACTGGCACAGAGTAAAACACTCAGATTATTGAACGAAAGCTTTTCTCAATGAATTTTTATAAAGATTACATGAGAATTATTACTGCACTTAACACAGAGGAAGGTAGGAGGCTGGGGAGATGGTCCCAGACACCATCCACTAAGCAACACAGAGCTGCGACTCAGACTTACGTGTCCGAGGCTGCTACCTGTCCCTGAAGGCAGAGGCCAGCTGGAGAGGCAGGACGCAATCCTCCCTGACCCGGTGGGGCAGGTTCAACCAGCCACAGACACTCACCAGGGCTTTCTCAAAGCCTGTCAAGTGTTAAGAAATAAACCCAAAGTCCCCCTCCCTCAAGACCCTGTACACTTCAACGCCTGTTTGCACTGCAGCAGCTACTCAGGGCTTCTGACTCTTTCCCTCCCTCGTCTCATTAACAGAAACTGCTGGCAACTTCCGGTTCCAAAAGTCGGAAGCCAGCTGAGCCATGCAGCACTCGACTCCCACAGAGACTGCCTGGTCCGGGAGGGTGTCTCCTTTGAATCATAGTTACCTGGTACAGGGCACTATCAGGTGCCTGCCTAGTGCTACACCAGGCACTTTACCTACGTTTTACATTCTCCTCCCATAACCCTACAAGAAAGGAATCACGGCCACCACTGTATGGACAGCACACCAAGGCGCGGCGAGGCTAAGACACTTCTTCCTGAAGGGACATAGCAATCCTATTATTCACCAAGGGTAGAGAAGGCAAAATCCTGAATGCTTCCTCTAAACCCCACTTCTGAGGTGTATTTTCCAGATCTCCACCTCCCAAAAGCTGACACTGCCACATATATTCACATGGGCCTGACTCTCCTTGGAAAACACAAGGGAAAAGGGCCAGCCCTCTCAACTGTCACAGAGACATGGAAAACAAAGCAAGGTTCCGATGTAAGAAAATCCGACCTCCTCTACTGGAAATACGCAGAAAGAAAGACAGTGAGGTTCTATTACCATCACCAATCACTGTGCTGAAAATTCCCAGTTCCACACACAATTAAAGGTACCCCAGAGCCAGAAATACTTGGAGCCACTCTTCTTTCAGAAAATGCTACCCATGTCGTATCTGACGCTAAAAAGTTAATCCCAGCCAGGCACAGTCGCTCACGCCTATAATTCCAGAACTTTGAGAGGCCGAGGTGGGCTGATCACTTGAGGCCAGGAGTTCGAGATCAACCTGGCAAACATGGCAACATCCCATCTCTACTAAAAAAAAACACAAAAATTAGCTGGGTATAGTGGCACACATCTGTAGTACCAGCTACTGGGGAGGGTGAGGCAGGAGAATCACGTGAACCCGGGAGAGAGAGGCTGCAATGAGCCAATATCACACCACTGCACTCCAGCCTGGGTGACAGAGCCAGACTCTATCTCAAATAAAAAAAAGTTAGTCCTTAAAAACAGAATATCCAAGTCAAGGGAGTGCAGTGGGCATCAGATACACATGAGCAGAAGCACTGGCCCAGCAAGCTCCGGCACTCAGAGATGCTGATAGAAAGGACCATCTCCATTTCATACCAGGAAGACTCAGAAACAACTCAGCCCAGCCAAGGCCGAGGGTCACATTCTATCAAAGCTACAGGCACGAGAAAGACCCTGCTCCAGTTAAGTCTCCAGTTCCAGCAGCAAGAAAGGCAAGAACACAGCCACAAACCTGTCCCCGAACAGGAGTGCAGGGGAGGCGGCCATCGTGTCTACCGTGACCTCGCAGCTCCGAGGGGCCGGCCGCAGAAGCAGGGACCCTCCCTGCGCCGCATTCCTGGCAAGCCAGAGCCACAGTCCCAGGAAACACCATGGGTGCACTCGGAGCCCTGCCCCTGGAGTCTGCAAGGTGAAGGCAAGCAGGATGGAGCAGGCTGGCTGGAAAGGCGGGGGCGGCAGGGCGGGCACAGGGAGGGAGGAGTGCAGGCAGTCTGGGAAGCAAAGCCTGAGTGACAGGCTTCCTGGACCTGGGACACAGCTCTGCACCACATGCCGTGGCAGGGCAGGCTACCAGTCACAAAACCCAGGGGACCCTGGACCTGGAAAAGCGCCAAGCACACAGCACTTCCTGAGCGCCTGTTGTCTGCCAGGTCTGCCGGT
Source organism: Callithrix jacchus (assembly GCF_049354715.1). Taxonomy (NCBI): domain Eukaryota; kingdom Metazoa; phylum Chordata; class Mammalia; order Primates; family Cebidae; genus Callithrix; species Callithrix jacchus. Next base: position 187,186,310 of record NC_133504.1, on the reverse strand, counting down.
GGGTCACAAGCACAGAGACATGAAATTCATCCAAATACCTACACTAGAACCATCGCTCCAGATTCACCCCCACTCACTTCAATACTGTTGAAGGCAAAAAGCAAAACCCAGAGCTAACTAACAATCTCATGTCCCCAAAAACTGATGTATTCTTATGGCCGGGTGAGGTAGCTGCTACCTGTCATCCCAGCACTTTGGGAGGCCAAGGCGGGTGGAGCACCTGGGGTCAGGAGTTTGAGACCAACCTGGCCAACATGGTGAGCAACATTTTGTATCCCCGTCTCTACTAAAGACAAAAATTAGCCAGGTGTGATGGCAGGCACCTGTAATCCCAGCTACTCAGAAGGCTGAGGCAGGGCACTCACTTGAACCCAGGAGGCGGAGGTTGCAGTGAGCTGAGATCGTGCCACTGCACTCCAGCCTGGTGACAGAGCAAGATACCATCTCAAAAAAACTGATCTATTCTAAACCACAAGCATGCACTATGGGTTGGTTCCCTTGGAGTCAAGGCCACTCAGTTATGTCAACAACTAGCCCCGGCAAAAGCAGCCTCCCCAGGCCCCAGGCAGCTTTCTTTAGAATGCTCCTCTCTATAAAAGTCAGCTCCCTCATCCCTTGACAAAGAAAACACCAGTCAGTGTTTGTGTGTATGCAAAGGCACCAGAGTCTGCTGAGAGGCACAGGGTGAGGAGCAGAAAAGAGAATCTTACTTTTATTTCACAGATGTCTGCACTATTTTTTAAAAAATCAGACACACATATATTACTTTTGTAATTAAAAAAAAAAAGAAACCTGGACAATGAAGTATAGGAGCTGGCCTGGCAGAGAGTGGTCCTGAGCACCTAGTCTGTATTAGGCCCAGGGGACTAGAGGGGACAAAACTGACAAAATTCCTGCCCCAGCGGCGGGGAGGGGGCAATTAATGAATATGATCGGCCCGGCACAGTGGCTCATGCCTGTAATTCCTGCACTCTGGGAGACCGAAGTGGGGCAGATCAGGAGGTCAGGAGCTCAAGACCATCCTAGCTAATGTAGTGAAACCCCATCTCTAGTGAAAATACAAAAAATTAGCAAGGTGTGGTGGCATACACCTGTAGTCCCAGCTACTCAGGAGACCAAGGGAGGAGAATCGCTTGAACCTGGGAGGCGGAGGTTGCACTGAGCCGAGATGAAGCCACTGCACTCCAGCCCTGGTGACAGAGCAAGAGTCTCTCAAAAAAAAAAAAAGGTAAGATCAAACCCTGTGGTTCTCAAGTGGGGCATCTGAACTAGAAATACAGCAGTACTGGCTAGAAATACACATTCCGAGCCCCTCCCAGACCTATGGAACCATCAAGCCGGGTGGGGCCCAGTGGTCTCTGGTTCCACGAGCCCTGCAGTGGCTCTGAGGCACACCTGGATCTGAGCACCACTGTTCTGCACAGACGCTTGCACTCCTGCTGTCCTACTCAACACTTCTCATCTGTTCCCACTACCCAAGGAGTCAAACCACGTCTCCTGGTCTGGGACGTCAGCCATGGGTGGGGGGCAGAGCAATCACTCCATAAAGGGGCATAACCACGACAGTGTTTCAGCCAAAGCCTTCCCAGCCCTGCTGTCTCATCGCCGAACAGACCCTGCAGCCTCGTGTTCCCACACCTCTCAAATTCTTCCTCAACAGTCACATTTTATATATTACACCTCCATAACAATACCAAAAGTAACTCAATAATTTAGAAACTCACAAAGAGAACTCCAGGTCCAGATGGCTTTACTGGTGAAGTCTTCCAAACATTAAGGAAGAAATATACACACTCAGGGAACAGACCTCTCACTAGCCCTCTCCTCCCCCATCCTGCCCCCTCAGCAAATCCATTACATCATTTGACAAATCTATTTAATGGCATCATTTATTAAGAAACTGACTTACACAACAAGGACTTCCTGATGCCCCCCTGAGGATCATCTGACAGAAAGTTTGTAGGGAATGGCTATAGGTTGAGTACATGAACATTTTTTTTTTTAATTCCCTTGTGAAAGTGTTTGATTATCTTTTTAATTTTTTTGTTGTTAATGAAAATGGGGTCTCACTACGTTGCCCAGGCTGGACTCGAACTCCTGGGCTCAAGCAATCCTCTTCCATCAGCCTCCGGAGTAGCTCAGATTGCAGCCACCACACCCAGCTATTATTACGTTTCAATTCACATACAATAAAATGGATTTTTTTTGTATACAGTTCTATGAGGAGATGGAGTCTTCTTCTGCCACCCAGGCTACAGTGCAATGAAGCAATCTCAGCTCACTGCAACCTCCACCTCTTGGGTTCAAGCAATTCACCCACCTCAGACTCCCCAGTAGCTGGGATTACAGGTGCCCACCAGCACGCCCTGGTTTAATTTTGCATTTTAGTAGAGACGGGGTGGATCACGAGGTCAAGAGATCGAGACCATCCTGATCAACAGTCTCTACTAAAAACACAAAAAATTAGCTGGGCGTGGTGGCGCGTGCCTGTAATCCCAGCTACTCAGGAGGCTGAGGCAGGAGAATTGCCTGAACCCAGGAGGCGGAGGTTGCGGTGAGCCGAGATCGCGCCATTGCATCCAGCCTGGGTAACAAGAGCGAAACTCCGCCTCAAAAAAAAAAAAAACAAAAAACCTTTACTAGAACTAAAAGGAAACTTCCTTAATCTAATAAAGGTATCTAATAAAGAACAACGTATCTGATAAAAGGTATCCTATGGCAAACATCACACTTAATGAGGAAATAATGAAAGCTCTCCCGCCGGGCTCACACCTGTAATCCCAGCACTTTGGGAGGCCGAGGCAGGTGGATCACAAGGTCAAGAGATCGAGACCATGCTGGTCAACATGGTGAAACCCCGTCTCTACTAAAAACAAAAAATTAACTGGGTATGGTAGCACATGCCTGTAATCCCAGCTACTCAGGAGGCTGAAGCAGGAGAATTGCCTGAACCCGGGAGGCGGAGGTTGCGGTGAGCCGAGATCGCGCCATTGCATCCAGCCTGGGTAACAAGAGCGAAACTCCATCTCAAAAAAAAAAAAAAAGAAAGCTTTCCCAGAGACCACGACCCAGACTAGGATTCTGCCCACTTCAATTCAGTACCATATGGCAGAGCCTGGCCATGCAGTAAGACAGGAAAACAAAATTAGGTGTAAGAACTGAAAGAAACTTGTTTACAGACAGCACGATTTTCTACAGAGAGGATCTAAAAGAACTACGAATAAGCTACTAGAACTAGTAACTGAAGTTAGCAAGGCCTACACACAAAAATTCACTGCATTAGCCATAAAAGATAACGATTTCAGGTCCTTTGCAGGGACATGGATGAAGCTGGAGGCCGTCATTCTCAGCAAACTAACACGGGAACAGAAAACCAAACACTGCATGTTCTCACTCATAAGGAGGAGTTGAACAATGAGAACACATGGACACAGGGAGGAGAACATCACACACTGTAGCCTGTCAGGAGCGGGGACAAGGGGAGGGAGAGCATTAGGAGAAATACCTAATGCATGCAGGGCTTGAAACCTAGATGACGGGTTGATGGGTGCAGCAAATAACCATGACACATGTAACAAACCTGCACGTTAGGCACACGTATCCCAGAACTTAAAAGTAAAATAAAAAATAAAAAACTCACTGCATTTACCACAAACAGACACTACCCAACGAGTCAGATCTGTAGACATCTGTAAAACCATCCCAAAATAACAGTATCTTGGAATAAATCTAATGAAAGAAACATAAGACCTTTACAAAAAAAAAAAAACACTATAAAATGTGGAGAAATGAAAGAAAATCTAAATAGAGGGAAGGACATACCATAATCAAGAATTAGATTTTTTTTTTTAAACAGTCTCACTCTGTCACCCAAGCTGGAGTGTAGCGTCATGATCTCAGCTCACTGCAACCTCCGCCTCCTGGATTCAAGCAATCCTCCTGCCTCAGCCTTCCAGGGAACTGGGAATACAGGCGCCTGCCACCACACTCGGCTAATTTTTGTATTTTTAGTAGAGACAGGGTTTTGCCATGTTGGCCAGGATGGTCTCCAACTCCTGACCTCAGGTGATCCACCCATCTCGGCTTCCCAAAGTGCTGGGATTACAGGCATGAGCCACCGCACCCGGCCAAAAAATTAGAAGTCTTCATGTAATAAAAATTGATCTATAAATTCAATGCAATCCCAAACAAAACCCTCGCAGATTTCTTTGAACAATCTGCCAAACTGATTCTAAAATCTATATGGAAATGAAAAAGACCAAGACTAGCCAAGGCAACCTTACAGAACAAAACAGAAAGGCTCACTCTATCACTCCATCAGCTGTCAAGACCTCCTCCACAGCTAGAAAAATTAAAAGAACGTGGGTGAAACTGATAAGTAGATACATAGAACAATGGGATACCTATGGTCACCTGCCTTAGTTCAGAGGTTCGGTGGGAAGGATGGTCTTTACAATAAATAAACCTTAACTGCTCCCTCACACCAAACGTAAGATCCATTCCAGATGAATCGAGGATCGATCTAGTTGGAAATGGTATAAGAATAAGACTTCCAGAAAGTTACACAGTATTTCTTAAGCAGGACACAAAAAAGCTACTAGCCATAAAAAAAAAGATTAAGAAACTCTGTTCATTAGGAAAACAAAACAAACAGAAAGCATGAAGAGAATGAAAAGGCGAGCAGGAGAAGAGACTTGTAGTAGGCATGCCTGACAAGACTCTTGGGCCGAATATATAAAATACACCTACAAATCAACAGACAGCCCCGAATAGTTACTTCACAAAAGATGATTCCAAAAGCACAAGATATGAAGAGGTCTGTCGTTTCATTAGTCATCAGGGAGATGCAAATTTTTTCTTTTTTTTGAGACAGAGTCTTGCTCTGCCCAGGCTGGAGTTCAGCGATGAGATCTCAGCTTGCTGCAATCTCAGTCTCCCAGGTTCAACAACTTTCCTGCCTCAGGATCCCAGGTAGCTTTGATTACAGGTGTGCGCCACCACGCCCAGCTAATTTTTTGTATTTTTAGTAGAGAAGGGGTTTCACCATGTTGGCCAGGCTGGTCTTGAACTTCTGACCTCAGGTGATCCACCTGCCTCGACCTCCCAAAGTGCAGAAATTACAGGCGTGACTCACCACACCTGGCCAGGAGATGCAAATTAAAATCAAGACACCGTGCCTTGTCAGCAGAATGACAAAAAGAAAAATAAACTGACAATACCACTTTTTGGAGAGGATCAACAGCAGCTGGCATCCCCACAGACTGCGAGTGGGACCCACGGGAGATCTGCCTGTCCCACCCCAGGCACACATATGCCAGTCACATCCATGAGAACATCGAGATGAGCATTACCTATAACCACCGGACCCTGAACACATCAAACCTCCACACACGGGAGAACAGAGAGCGGAATACGTGTGCAACCGAAAACCAGACAGCACGAAACAAATGCTACTGCCAGGCAAACCCTCCCAGGGTCAGTCTGCCAACATTGAGCAGACAGCCAGACACAAGAGGAAGACATCATGGATGAGTCCATTTACCTCAAGTTCAAAAAAGGGCAGAGCTCATGTGCAGTGGCAGACCAGAACAAGGGTTACCGGTGGGGAGCAAGGTGCTGACAGGGAAGGAACCCGAAGGAGACTTCTGGGGGTTCTAGTCACATTTTCTGTACCGACTGAGGTGGTAGACTCTCAAGTGCGTTCAGTTCATGCGCTGAAGATCTGCACGCTTTGCTATCCTTTACAGAAAACTTCAGTGCATGCTAACTCGGCTCCAACCACTCTCCCGTGCAGCCTTCCTGGGCTCACATGCCCCCTTCCCACACAGTCCCTCTACGCTCCCAAAGCACATCCACAGTTCTCTCTGACAGAGAGCTGGGGGTATTGCATTGCGTTATCTGCACCTCACCTCCTGCTGCATTCTGAGCAGGCGGGTGGGCGGGCTTCCTGTTTGGTCTTATTATCTGTACCCCCAAGGTCTGGCATACAACCTGCCAGACAGTATTGGATTAAAAGGTATTCATTAACTAACCCTGAACTGACTCCACCACATGCGTCTCCGATGATAAGTCACTGAGTCCACAGCAAGACCCAGTGTTCTCCCTGAAGTCATAACCCCCTTGACATCTCCTTCAAACACTAATATTTAAAAACAGTAGCTCTCTAATGTCAGCTTAGATTTTTCCTTTTTTTTTTTGAGTTGGAGTTTTACTTTGTCACCCAGGCTGGAGTGCAGTGATTCGATCTCTGCTCACTGCCACGTCCACCTCCTGGGTTCAAACAACTCTCCTGCCTCAGCCTCCTGAGTAGATGGGATTACAGGCACTTGCCACCACATCGACTCATTTTTATATTATTAGTAGAGATGGGGTCTCACCAGGTTGGCTAAGCAGGTCTTGAACTCCTGACCTCCAGTAATCTGCCGGCCTCAGCCTCCCAAAATGCTGGGATTACAGGCGTGAGTCACCATGCCAACCTAGCTTAGATTTTCACAAGGAGAGAAAGACAGCAGAGCAGAAATGCCCGTGTAACTTAGTAGAGAACAGTACTAAGAAAAATACTTATTTATTCTTAATCTCCACCTGAATAGTAAGGAAAAGAGGAGAGGAAGAGTTAAAAATTAGGTTTGCAACTATCACAAATTACGAGGTGTCTAGGGATCGCATTTCAGGGAAGGAATGAAATGACTATGTTCCTTCCATATTTGAAACCTTAAGGAGTAAGATGCGACCTAAGGCGGAAGAGAATACTGTGCATGGGATTTAGAGGCGGCAGATCAGCTCAAATTCCAGCTCTGTAACAAGCCACCTGACTTTAGGCAAGAAATGAACCTCTGTAGCCTCAGTTTTTCCATCTGTGAATGCAGATATTATCACTCAATTATCAGGGTTTGTGTCTGTTAAGTGCTTATTAACATATAACACTAAGGGGCCGGGTTCAGTGGCTCATGCCTGCAATCCAAGCACTCTGGGAGGAGGAGGTGGGAGGATCACAAGGTCAGGACTTCAAGACCAGCCTGACCAGCATGGTGAAACCCTATCTCTACTAAAACAATATAAAAAGTTAGCCAGGCGTAGTGGCGCACGCCTGTAATCCCAGCTACTCAGAAGGCTGAGGCAGGAGAGTCGCTTGAACCCAGGAAGCGGAGGCTGCAGTGAGCCGAGATGGTGCTACCGCACTCCAGCCTGAGCGACACAGTGAGACTCCATCTCATAAATAAATAAATAACACTAAGGACAGTCTGTTAATTATATAGGGCCAAGCCCCTCATCTCATTTAACCCTAACTCTATGCATCCATGTCATCGTTTTCATTCAACAAATACATACTGAGAACCAACTATGTTCTAAGTACTAAGCCAAGCACTGGGAATGCAGTCCCTGGTGACCAGAAATGTAGGTCCCCATCCTCATGGGGCTTGTCTTGAAGAAGAGAAAATTCAGAGACAGAACCTTGCCTAAGGTCATGCAGGAAAGTGCCTGTATTTGGGCTTACACCTGAACGAAGAGTCCATTCTTTCCACTGGTGTCTCTCAACTCTGCTGCCTGCTAGAATCACCCAGGGAGTTGTAAAACATCCTGAGGCCCAGGTCTCACCCCAAAGCAATGAAAATTCATCTCTGAGGGTAGAATGTGCATATTAATTTTTCTTTTTTAAGTTTCCCAGATAATCCTATTGTGCAGCTAGGCCTGAGAACTTTGCTCCTTAATAAGTCCTTCCTTCCCATGCTCACTCATTTCTTTAATTCTTGCTTTCTTTAATCTATGTGAATCTAAGATAATTCCTTTCCAGCAGTTTCCATGAACAGTGAATTATTCCAGATTTTGTTTTAAGCTACTCCAACGTTTCTACTCACTCAAGAAAAATCAAACGGTAAACACCTGCCTTACAGCACTAACCTTCCTAGTGTATCTTCTCGTCTCCTGAATTTTCATCCGTCCTGGAAGCTTCTGAAGCTCAGTGGCCTGTGCCCCGCCCTACACCCCAGCAAATCTAGGCCATTTCTCCTGGAACCCTTGTCTCCTTTCACATGGAAAATGCCTGACACAAGGTAGGATGAAAACTTCCCACTCTCACACCAGCTCCAGAACCTGACTCTATACGGCACTAGTGGACAGAACCAGTCATGTACTGCTAGTGTCCCAGAGTCAATCAGGAACATGAGCTGGGGTTAGCTGGGGACTGGGGATGACTAAGACCCAGGCCCTGTCCTTAAGGAGCTCCAGTAAGAGCAAGACACCCGAAACACCACTAAAAGGAGGCTGCAGAGGAATTAGGAGCAGAGCACACGTGCCCTGGAGGCCACATCTGCCCCGGGGATGCTAAGAAGGTTCCGAAAAGGGCTGTCGGCTGTGCTGAGAACCAGTGACACCGTGCCCAGCCAGTCCCAGGATGAGGAGCACAGAAGAAACCCGGACATCCCGGTATTCTGTAGATCGGAGGATACAGTATCTACAGATACTGTAGACCAGGGAGGATGAATCCTCCCATGCCTCAATTTACAGGAACCAGGAGCCAGAGCCACAGCAAACTCCAGCTGCCCATCAGCCACTGCCTGAGCATGCTCGTTGGTAAAACAGAGCTGGGCTCTCACTACCAGTGAACTCCATCAAAAACAGAGGGCTCCGGCAGTGGGAGGGAGGACAGGCCAGAGCTGACCCCAGGAAGGACAGGCCAAGCTGACCAGGGCCCCGAGACGCTGGCCATGAAGCAGCAAGCCCTGGGGACTTGGTCCCAAGAAAATCATCTGAAAGTCAGGCCCCATACCCCAAAGCACACAGGGAATTCTATCATCAAAAAGCATTTCCTTATTGCTGGACAAGTAAATGATTCACAGGATGAAATCCCACAAAGACATTAATAAGCGTACAAACACGTTTTAATTATGCTGAGAAATGTTTCCTCTAAGTAAAAAAGCAGGACACCAAACTATAGAAACAGCATGCATTTTTATCTGTTTAAAATTCAGTCTGCAAGGAAATAAAAAAAGGAGGAAAAATCAGGGGTAGGTGTAAAAAAGGACAAAAAATAGAATGACGCCAAATTTTTCTTGCATATTTTTAAACAAAGAGAAGCTTTAAGAAACATATCTAAGCCAAAAAGATCTATCACAAAAAAAGCCCCAAGCCCCCAGCAGAACGCACCAGCTTCACAGACACACTACAGATGGGTGCCACGCCCGCAATCTGGAACCCAAGCGGCTGAGACCCCATATGGAGGCCTGAATTGTTGGGGGACGTCTGCTCTCAAGACCCAGAACAATAATACAATTTAAAATAAACATATTGAGATTTAAAAGTTAAGGGTGCCAGATCTTCTGATCACTCTTTTTAGACTCATATTCACTCAAGGTTATCTGCTGATCATCTGCACTGGCCCGGAAAACCGCAGAAGGACGGCATGGCCCCAGCTCTCCGGAAGCTCAAGGTTCCAGGAGGGAGCGGAGAGGGCCTAGTGCTGTCTCAAAGAAGTTCAGGGACTGTGGGATCCACATGAAGGGTCTGGGAGGGGTTGGGGTGATCAAAGAAGGCTTCCTAGAGGAGGCATCACTTAAGGTGAGTCCTAGAGGGCAAAGAATTTGCCCAGGAGAGGCAGCGGAACAGGCAAGATGCAGAGCTGAGCGCCACTGGCTCTAAGAACTGGCACCACTGGTGGCCAGAGATGTGGGCAGCGGCCAGATCCTACACAGGCCAAATACCAAGTGGTCTGGACCAGGTGGTGGGAACCACCACTTGGGCAACAGAAAGAGAGGGGCATTCAACTAATCAACTTCAAGCATTTAATTCTCATCAAGAAGGGAGAGGGACAGAAGGAAGAAGGAAAAGACATCATAGCCATGGCTCCCAGTTATTCACCAAACCCATTTCCTTGTTGTCCTGGGCACAGTCCTCTTTCCCAGCTTCCCTGACAGGTAGGGGCGACCCTGAGGCAGTATTCCAGCGCGCCGCTTCAGGCAAGGCTGGCCTGCAGAGCTCCCACACTGGTCCCTCCACCCGCTCTCACCTGCTTTGGCTTCATACCGAAGAACCCAGCAACCTTGTGCTGAAAATGATGGGGCCACAGGACAGAAAGAGGCTGAGGGAACATGGCCTGGAAATAAACGTCCATTGCATTTGAAGCTTTACATATATTTCAGGTTTGATACAGCAGCGAACATGCATCCAACTAACTAGATATTCATGTGCTTTTCCCAGGAATTTTGCCTACAACTCAATTTCTTCTGCTTTAAAAATAACTGCTCTAAAAGGGATAAAATCTGCCCATTCCAGGCAAAAACTTAAAGTGAATGAACAGCCAGGTATTGGAGCAAATTCATTCTCCTTTTCTCCCATTAGGTATGAGGGCAAGCGTGACCCGGGAGACACTGTTCCTCATCCCACTCACTGGCCCCTCACCTTCCTTATTCCTCCTGCCTGGTTCTGCAGGATATGGGGCAGGGAAGGCAGAGCCCACCCCTTTTGACCAGCCTCCCTGTGTTCCCCCTCACTCCTCCCACCATAGGAAATGTGTTTAACACCTGGATCTGAAACCTAGAAGGAGATCAGAGCTCAAAGCTAAGCTCTAACTTTCAAATGCCTGTAAACATGTACCTTTACAACACTTGGTACACAGAGCCTGGGTTGTAAAAGCTTCTTGCTGGAGGCGAGGGGAATGAACAGGAAAACTGGACTGCCCTGGGGCCCGAAAGGACTATTCTGCAACTCCAGATGACTCACCATTCTTCCATATATAGAATCTTACAGGAATCTTGAGATAAACCACAACTATTCACAACAAAGAATCAGCAAAACTGGAATTGAAACAGCTCACAGTTACAAACCCTGCTCACTCAATATAAACAGGAACTGATTTGATGTGGCAATCAGTTCTTACAAATAGTAAGATGTGTCTGCACGAAAAGTACAGAAGGCATGAAATAATTCAGTGTTAGCTGAACCAAATATTCCAAAAATAAAAAGGTGTAAACATTCTAAATAATCTCCTATTTAAGGCAGAAAATAGGAGGAAAGAGTTTTAATTATCGCATTATCCTGATACTATCCACTAACATCCGTAAAGCAGAACAGATTCTCTACCCATCTGGGCAAAAGGAAGTTAATTTATGGGTAGAACATGGCTGGTGGCTGAAGACCTGCTTTGCAGGGACAGGCCTGGCCGTGGGCTTCTCCAACCCATGTACTCCTGTGGTCCCACATGAGGTCTCCTGCATTTCAGGCTGATCGCCACCTCCCAGCCTGAACCTAACCTCACCCACGGCAGGAGGAAGGCAGGCTGGCAAGAAACCTAAACACACACCTTGAGCTTCCAGGAAGACGGGGCATAAAGTTTCCTGAGGCTGCTAGCAAGCCTGAAGGACTTCCATGAATACGGGAGGCCTGACATGTCTGGCGCAAATTCATTCTCCTGTCCCCAACCTGGAAACAGCCTTGCTCTCTGTGCAGTTTCTAAGGGCATCAACACCTTCCAGAAGCCAGGGCAGAAACACTGCCTTGGCTATCAGACAAGTCACAGGAACAGATGTGCAAGCCGAGGAACATCTTTTTTGGTTCAGTTCATGCTGTTCCTGAATTACTGACACTCCACAGCAAGTGCCCGCCTTCCCCACAGGAAGATGATGTCAGTAGCAACACAAAGTGGTAAGAACTTAAAAAGCTGCTTTCAGCCAGGCTCAGTGGCTCATGCCTCTAATCCCAACACTTTGGGAGGCTGAGACGGGCGGATCACCTGAGGTCCAGAGTTCAAGACCAACCTGGCCAACGTGGTAAAACCCCGTCTCTACTGAAAATACAAAATTAGCCAGGCATGGTGGCAGGTGCCTGTAATCCCAGATACTCAGGAGGCTGAGGCAGGAGAATCACTTGAACCCGGGAGGCAGAGGTTGCAGTGAGCCGAAATCGTGCCATTGCATTCTAGCCTGAGTGACAAGAGTGAAACTCCATCTCAAAAAAAAGCTGCTTTCCTCACATACGGGCAAGTTTCCCAACCTACCAACAGAAGGAAATGTCCCATGAAACCCTACAGGACAAACACCGAGAGAACTGGCTGGATCACAGGACAGCCAAGCTGCTTTCACCCATTTGTTAACAGCCAAGAGAAGTCACTCCTGTTCAACCTTTAGAACTCATTAAATCCTCTTTCTCCATTTTCCCCTTGCTGCAGGTCCTCCCTTAGGCAACTGTTCATCATTGGTTCATTCATGCCATAAACCGGGACACAGCAATCCCTAATACCTTCTAGTGAGCGCAGCACGGGCTGCCGTAACAGGCATGGCCTCCTGGTCGCCAGCTTGGAGACAGGTGAGCAAGGCACAGGAACACACAGCACTGTGTCCAGCCACCCAGCCAGCCGAGCAAAGCAGACTTGCAAATCTGTGGTTCTATGACTGCACTCTGAGTCTCCACCAGGTTCCTGGTCCCCTCACAGGAGGGCACAACACACCTGAGTGGCGTAGGCTCCTGCCCCACCACCTGTCATCTCCCATACTTAAATGTGCACTAGAGTTCACCAAACACTCCCTCAGCTGAGAACATCAACCCCTGCAAGGCTGACGCCAGGCAGGGCCCTCCCCGCTGTACTGCCTGACCTTGGTTTCCTTCCCCTCCCCCTGGGCCACAGGGCAGTTCCCCCTGCAGGTCTTTCTGGGCTACATACACTCCATTACTGATTCGCTCATTTCACACGCACTGTGTGTGGCTGTTACACACAAAAGAGCATAAGCAAGGTTCAAGTCACAGATTGTCCCACAGACCAGTGGAAATGTACTAATCTGAGCTGCCCAACAGGACGGCCACAAGCCACACGTGGCTACTGAGCGCCTGACTGACCAGAGTGACTAAGAAACCGAACTTTGCACTCCAGGTAATTTTAACTGAATTTAAATAGCTACGGGGCTAGTGGCTAACACACGGGACTGCAGTTTGATATTCTAGTAATTAACGCATCAACTGTGCCCCAATATACGATTCTAGGCTGCTGGGTGGGCATGAGGCGCTGAGGGCGCCAGGGGTGGCGCTCTTTCTCCAGGAGCTTGGTGTAGGTCGTGAGGCCTGAAGAGCAAGGCCAGTCCCCGCCAGCCTCAGGGCCTTCGTCTCTGTGTGCTTTGGAAGAACACGCTTCACCCACACCCCCCTCAGATCTTTGCTCAAACGCTACTTTCCCACAAGGCCCTCCGTGACTCCTGTGTAAAGTGGAATGCCCCCAGCTTTCCCATGCCACCTTCCTACCCTCACCCCCACCGCCACCCCACCCCTCTCCTCAGGGACTCCACCACAGGCCTCACAGCCTGGCATGGAACAGCCCTTACCAGTGTCTACAGTGCAGTCCCAGTAGACTCTCACGCCATCGGGTGCTTTGATTTGGAGAAGCGGGTGTACTGACCACTACATCCCCAGGCCTGGGTCCTTGGGTAGGTCACCTCTAAGGAGAGGGATGACGTCTGAATTAAAGCATTTGGCAAGCACTTACCGAGTTTTAACCAGGAACCAGCATAAAATGAGCAAGAGGCTGTTCCTCGAGGGGCGTGCAGGCTGCTGGGGGGCCTGGTCGGATGGCAATGCGTATGAGTGGCGCCCCAGCCAGAGCTGGGAGCTGACACTCGGCAAAGGGGGCCACTTTCCTGGGGGACTCCTGGGGGTTCTTCTCATTTATGCAGCAGGAAAAGCGGGCAGGAGAGCCATTCAGGGAAGGGTCTCCAGGCCCGCAGGAGGACAGCAGGGGCTGCAGCTGATTCCAGAAGGTTCTTCCTGCTGGAAGACGCCGAGACCACCTGATGCAACTCTGCATTTTACACATGGGAAAGCTGTGTCTGCAAAGCGACTTGCCCCAGATGCAGAGGGAGTGGGCTGCAGAGCCAGGACAATGTCCACTGCTAATGAGGAAGAGGCCACTGGCTGAGCTGGTGAGGGCTTCACTAGCATCTCTTCCCCATGGTGACCACAGCACTTTCTCATGCAGCACTCGGGCCAGCGCTGAGCCCAGGGGATGGCATGGCTGCTGCACTACTGCACAACCAGGACTTTACTCCTGAAGCCTGGACGGATGCTCCTCAGAGGGCGGCTGCAGGGGAGGAGCCCACAGACCTGGAACAATGGGACACTGGCCGCACCGGGAGCCCAGCCAGAGCCCCTGCACAGCTGTGGTGACACGAACGCTCGCCCCAGCATCTCTCCTGTGCCCCGTGTAAGCGTGGGATTCATGAGGCACACAGAACGCCTTCGAGGCTGGTCCTCACATGGAGGCTGGAGAGGGCTTCCTGGCAGTGGCTAAGCATCTTCAGAAATGATCCAGGGATGCGGATCTTCAGAGAAGCAGGGAGAAGGTGCCCTGAGTGAGTGAGCCCCACCTCTCTGCAGACCTGGTCCTGGGGAGGGCGAGCTGTCAGGCTGGTGCTTGGTGGGAAGGCCAAGGGGACACCCACAGTGGGCAGCCAGCTGGGAGTGAGGCTGGGGAGGGCCAAGGATGAAGAACAGGAAGTGATGCCTCACGCTCGCATGACCACAGTCTCTGCTCTCCCAGACATTTCCTCTTGACATTGACTCCCCCTTGCTATCGTGGACTGGCCCTCTCCAGAGGATCAAGTGCGGTTACATCCACCCAAGGGCAGAGTGGCCACTTGGGGCACTGTCCCATGCAGCTCCCTAGCACTGGGACTACCAGGGAGGCCCTAGAAGGCAGATCTGCACAGCCAACATTCAGGGCTGATCCCTGCAGTCCTTCCCCAGACAAGCTCTCCCTGAGGACGGGGTACTATGCACAAATGGGGAGGGTCTGTATTAGACCATGGGAAGCAGCTCTGCCTTGGCAAGGTCAGCCCAGCAAAGCAGTGCCCGCCACCAAGATGCCCGGACAGCACTACTGCCTCCCTTTCCCCACCCAGCACACAAGAGGAGCAGAACAAAGCCTTTACTTCCGTTCTCCAACCCTCCTGGACCAGACTCATCAGACAAAGCTCAAACAACAACGCAACTGCCATGGGGGGAGCTTACGTCTGACGGACGATGACCCTGCAGGCTCCACTGCCAGCTGGCTGGGTGACTAAAGCCTCGCCACCCACATGGTGAAGACCCCCACTGCCCTCCAGGCTTCAGTGTCTCCATCCTGCTCCTCTAATCCACCCTCCTTCCACTGCCTGGAGAATCCATGCCCTCACTGTAATCACCCTCACACGTCCCTGGGCCCTTTCTCTCTCTCCCTTTCCTGCACACATTTAGCACAAGGACAAGCTTGCCCTGCACGTGTAACTGTGCAGGAAACATGGCTGGAGAAAAACGCACAGCACATTGACTGGTCCCCAATTGCCTAGCAGGGCCCTTGCTGCCCCTGGCAACACTTCCTTCCCTCTCCATCCATTCTCTCACATGCCTAGAAGGCTTTCACACTGCTTCCAACCCAGCACTCTATCCCCACTGCTACAGCCCAAGGTTTGTGCCCTGATCCAATTCACATGTTGAAATAGTAACCCTCATGTTGACAGTATTAGGAAGTGAAGCCTTTGGGAGGTGACTAGGTCATGAGGGTGGAGCCCTCCCTAGTGGGATTAGTGCCCATATAAAAAATACATTCAGCCGGGTGCGCAGTGGCTCATGCCTATAATCCCAGCACTTTGGGAGGCTGAGGCGGGTGGATCACGAGGTCAAGAGACCGAGACCATCCTGGTCAACAAGGTGAAACCCCGTCTCTACTAAAAATACAAAATTAGCTGGGCATGGTGGTGCGCGCCTGTAGTCCCAGCTACTTGGGAGGCTGAGGCAGGAGAATTGCTTGAACCCAGGAGGCGGAGGTTGCGGTGAGCCGAGATCATGCCATTGCACTCCAGCCTGGATAACAAGAGCGAAACTCCGTCTCAAAAAAAAAATTAAAAAAAAGAGGCTGTTGCAGGAGGATCCCTTGAGCCCAGGAATTCAAGGCTACAGTGAGCTATAATTGTGCCACTGCACTCCAGCCTGGGTGACAGAGGGAGACACTGTCTCCAAAAAAAATAAAATTAAAGAAACACATTCAACAGCTCACAGACACCGAACCTGCTGGCACCTCGATCTTATGCTTCCCAGCCTCCAGAACTGTGGGAAACAATTTCTGTTGTTTATAAGCCACCTAATCTACAAAATTTTGTTTAAAAAAAAAAAAAAGGCCAGGCATGGTGGCTCACACCTATAATCCTAGCACTTTGGGAGGCCGAGGTGGGCGGATTATCTGAGGTCAGGAGTGTAAGACCAGCCTGACCAACATAGTGAAACCCTGTCTCCACTAAAAATACAAAATTAGCCGAGCATGGTGGCACACGCTACTTGGGAGGCCGAAGCAGGAGAACTGCTTGAACCCGAGAGGTGGAGGTTTCAGTGAGCGGAGATCATGCCATTGCACTCCAGCCTAGTCAACAGGAGTGAAACGCTCCCACAAAAAAAAAAAAAGCTCAAACAGACTAAGACACCCATACTCAGGACCCTGCTTCCTACTTGAGCAAAAACAAACCAAGAAAACCCAGAACAATCAAACAGGAACTTCCACTGACAACAACAAATGCTGGGGAGGATGTGGAGCAACAGAAACTCTCATTGCTGGGGGGATTCAAATGATACAGCTCCTTTGGAAGACAGTCTGCCGGCTTCTTATAAAACTAAACATACTCTTACCATATAGTCCAGACACTGCACTTCTTGGGATGTACCCAAAGGAGCTGAAAACTTACATCGACACAAAAATCTGCACGCAGACGTTTATGGCAGTTTCATTCATAATTGCCAATACTTGAAAGCAACCCAGGTGTCCTTCAGCAGGTGAACAGATAAGCTATGGAACATACAGTAAAAAGATCAGTAGTCTGCAAGGGTTAGGACAGAAAGACAGATAGGTGGGCCACAGAGGACTGGTGGCAGTGAAACTCCTCAGTATGATACGGCCATGGTAGATACAATCATTACACATTTGTCCAAACCCACAGAGTGCACAGCACAGGGTGGCCCGTGATGTAGACTCTAGACTCCTGGTGGTAATGACATGTCAGTCAGTATGGCATCACTGATGGTAACAAATGGACTCCTCCACTGTGGACTGCTGCTGGGAGGGCAGGCTGCGCACGAGGGTAAAAAGGAGATACGTGAAATTCTATCCTCTCTGCTTAATTTTGCTGTGAACCTACAACTGCTCTAAAAAAGTCTCCCCTCCACCCACGAGACGCAGTCTTGTTCTTCTGCCCAGGCTGGAGTATAGTGGCCCAATCTCAGCTCACTGCAACCTCCACCACCCGGATTCAAGAAAGTCTCTTGTCTCAGCCTCTCGAGTAGCTTGGATTACAGGCACCCGCCACCACGCCCAGCTATTTTCTGTATTTTTGGTAGAGAGACGGTTTTACCACGTTTTTTCATGTCTTGAGAGCTTGTCTCTTTTCACCATGCTGGCCAGGCTGGTCTCAAACTCCTGACCTCATGATCTGCCTGCCTCGGCCTCCACACCTGGCCAATCGTTTATTTTGTAAAAAGTAAGTATGTTGAAATTAAAAATATATATTCAAGCCAGGTACGGTGGCTCATGTCTGCAATCCCAGCACTTTGGGAGGCTGAGGCAGATGGATCACCTAAGGTCAGGAGTTCAAGACCAGCCTGGCCAGCATGGTGAACCCAGTCTCTACACAAATTACAAAAATTAGCCAGGTGTGGTGGCGCATGCCTATAGTCCCAGCTACTCAGGAGGCTGAGGCAGGAGAATTGCTTGAACCCAGGAGGCAGAGATTACAGTGGGCCAAGATTGTGCCACTGCATTCCAGTCTGGGTGACAGAATGAGACTCCGTCTCAAAGAATAAAAAAAACCTGTATTCACACACAAATAATGAAGCAACACTACAAACAATAAATTAGACTACAAGCAAGGAAGAGAAGAGAGGGAGAGGAAAAGGGTGAGAGGGAGGGAAGGAGAGAGAGTGCCCTCCCCCAGACCCTCCTCCCCATCCACCTACCTGTGCTTCATCCTCTCCCCAGCTGAAGCCATGTCCCTACTGAGCTCCAGATCCTGTTCCTTCAGATGCAACTCAAGGATAATGCTCCAGTGATTCTCTCCTCTCCCCAATATGCTCACCTCTTGTTCTTTTACTAGGTTGTTTTCAAAGTAAAACAAACAACAAAAAAAACCCTGCATTTCTCCAATTTTAAAAAAGGAAAAATAAAATCACATCACTTCTGCCTCCAGCTATCACCCCATTTCTCTGCTCCACTCTGCAGCAAACCCACCAAAACAATCACCTGCTCACTGCTTCCAACTTCTCTTCTCCCAGTCTCTTTGGGTCTCACGCTGTCACCCAGGCTGGAATGCAGTGGTGCGTCACTGCAGAAGACCAATGCAGTGGACTCCTGGTGACAATGATGTGCAGCTCACCGCAGCCTGGACCTCCTAGGGTCAAGTGATCCTCCCACCTCAGCCTCCCAAGTAGCCGGGACTACAGGTGCACGCCACCACACCCAGATAATTTTTTCTATTTTTTGTAGAGATGGGTTCTCACTATTTTACCCAGGCTAATCTCAAACTCCCAGTTTAGAGTGATCCACCCACTCTGGCCTCCCAAAGTGCTGGGATTACAGGCATGAGCCACCACGCTGGCCCCATTCTCTTTTAAATATTTACTCCAGTTTCGCTTTCTCTTGCACCACTCCACTAAATAGCTCTGCTCAAAGGTCACTGATGGCCTCCTCATTGCTAAACAGTCAATTCTTTTCATTTTCCGTTTTTTTTCTTTTTTTGAGACAGAGTCTTGGTCTGTCGCCCAGGCTGGAGAGCAGTGGTGCAATCTCAGCTCACTGCAACCTCGACCTTCTAGGTTCAAGTGATTCTCATGCCTAAGCTTCCCACGTAGCTGGGATTACAGGCACTCGCCACCACACCCAGCTAATTTTTGTATTTTTAGTAGAGACGAAGTTTTGCCATGTTGGCTAGGCTGGTCTCGAACTCCTAACTTGCCTCAGCCTCCGGAAGTGCTTAAACAGTCAATTCTGAGTCCTCATCTGCCCAGCCCTCTCAGCAACCTCTGCCCAGTTGCCCCTCCCCTCGGTGACGCCCATGCTCACTGAGCCTGCACCTGGCTTCCAGACCCCACACTCGTGCCCTCCCGGCTCACCAGCCCTGCCTTCTCGCTCTTGCTGCTTCCTCTTCCCCTCCCAGATCTCGTGGCGCTGGCAGACCTCAGGCTCACTCCTTGGCCGCCTTCTCTGTCCGCTTGTTTCCAAGGAGATCTCACCTGGTTTCAAACCACTTCCAATGCCAATGACTCAGTGTATACCTCCCATCCAGCCCCACTCTTGCCAGGGTCCTGTCTAGTCACCTACTCCACCTCCTTCCTGTAAATGTCTAAGATGTCTCAAACTCCACCCCTCATCTTCTCTCTAACTTGGCAACTCTATTTTCCACTGGCTAAGGCCGAAAGTCTTAGAAGTCATCTTTGCCTCCTTTCTCTTCTCTGCACCCACATCCATTCTTCAAATCACACCCTCCCCACAGCTACCACCCAGGCGAAGCCATCTGTCTGGACTCCTGCAACAGCCTCCCAACACTCCCTGCTCTGCCCTTCCCCTGCCCGAAAGCCTCCTCTCAATACGGCACCTCGACATTCTGTTTAGGACTGAATGCACTCGCTACTCCTATGAAAGGCAGAGTTCTAAGATCCCTTTCCTGGATGGTCGTACCCTGTAAATTCCCTCCCTTTGAACATGGGCCTAAACTAGGAACATGATGGGACAGTCACTCTGTGATCAGTCACTGTGTGGCTTTCTTTAAGAGAGGTAGGCCAGGCACAGTGAGTCATGGTGGTTCAACCCCAACACTTGGGGAAGCCAGGGCAGGAGGATCACTTGAGGCCAGGAGTTTGAGACCAGCCTGAGCAACAAAGTGAGACCATGTCCCTACAAAAAATTTTAAAAATCAGCTGTGTGTGATGGCTCATGTCGGTGATCCCAGCTGTTGTGGAGGCTGAGGTGCAAGGATGGCTTGAGCCTGGGAGTTCAAGCAGTGAGCTATGATGGCACCACTGAAATCCACCCTGGGTGACAAAGCAAGGCGAAAGAAAGAAGGAAAAGAAAAAGAGGTAATTCTCAATGGGCTATGCAATTTCTGTGAGCCCTTAGAAGCAACCAGTGGTCTTTTTGGAAAGAGATTTAGAGGATAAGACTGACTTGACACAAGAGAATCCTTGTTGCTGGTTTTCAGTATGGAGGGGCCACACAGCAAGGAATCTGGGTGACTTCTAGGAGCTGCTAGTGACACTTGGCTGACAGCAATCAGGGAAATAAGGGCTTGAATTCACAGCTGCAAGCTGCAAGCTGCAAACTGCGAGCTCTGCCAACAGCCTGAGTGAGCCTGGATGCAGACAATTCCGTAGCCAGACCTCGGACAGGGATGTGGCCGCCACCATGCTGGTTCATCCTGATAAGTGCCCGAAGGGAACCCAGCCACACTGTGATGGACAGTCATGTTGTTTAAGCCACCAATCGTGTGGTTATTCGTCACGCAGCAGTAGAAAACCAGGACAACTCCTCCACTCAAAATTCTGCAGCTGAGCCAAGCACAGTGGTGCAGTAGGCCCAGCTATTCTGAGGTTGAGTCAGGATGACTGTTTTGAGCCCAGGAGCTCAAGACCACATTGCACTATGACTGCACCTGTGAATGGACACTGCACTCCAGGCTGGGCAACGTAGTAAGACTCCACCTCGAGAAGACAAACAACACTCTGCAGTGGCTCCCCATTTACTCTAAGTCAAAACCAACATCATTCAGTGGCCGATATGCCCTTGGAGAACCTGGTCCCTCCGATGTGACGTTCACCCCTGGGGCATCAGGCCCGCTTTGTCCTCCCCTCACTGCATCACTCTCCTCCCAAGTACCTGCTTGGTTAACTTTGTGACCAACACCTTCTGGTCTCTCTTTTTTTTTAAGACAGTCTTGCTTTTTCTCCCAGGCTAGAGTGCAGTGGCGTGACCTCGGCTCACCGAAACCTCCAACATGGTTCAAGCTTGAATGGCTCAAGCTATTATCCTGCCTCAGCCCCTAGCAGCTGGGATTATAGGCACATGCCAACACACCCAGCTAATTTGTGTATTTTTAGTAGAGACAGGGTTTCACCATGTTGGCCAGGCTGGTCCCGACCTCAGGTGATCTGCTCTCCTTGGTCTCTCAAAGTGCTGGGATTACAGGCATGAGCAACCACACCCAGCCACCTGCAAGTCTTTGCTTCAATCTCTCCTCCTCCTTCAGGCATATCCTGACCAGCCTATTCACTGTGGAACCTGCCTCTCCGGCCATCCCAGAACCTCGTACCCCCCTCCGCTTCCTCACTGTGGAACCTGCCTCTCCGGCCATCCCAGGACCTCGTACGCCCCTCCGCTTCCTCACTATGGAACCTGCCTCTCCGGCCATCCCAGGACCTCGTACCCCCCTCCGCTTCCTCACTGTGGAACCTGCCTCTCCGGCCATCCCAGGACCTCGTACCCCCCTCCGCTTCCTCACTATGGAACCTGCCTCTCCGGCCATCCCAGGACCTCGTACCCCGCTCCGCTTCCTCACTATGGAACCTGCCTCTCCGGCCATCCGAGGACCTCGTACCCCGCTCCGCTTCCTCACTATGGAACCTGCCTCTCCGGCCATCCCAGGACCTCGTACCCCCCTCCGCTTCCTCACTATGGAACCTGCCTCTCCGGCCATCCCAGGACCTCGTACCCCCCTCCGCTTCCTCACTGTGGAACCTGCCTCTCCGGCCATCCCAGGACCTCGTACCCCGCTCCGCTTCCTCACTATGGAACCTGCCTCTCCGGCCATCCCAGGACCTCGTACCCCGCTCCGCTTCCTCACTATGGAACCTGCCTCTCCGGCCATCCGAGGACCTCGTACGCCCCTCCGCTTCCTCACTTTCTCCACAGCCCTTCGGTCAGCCAGCACGTACCCTTCATCTACTCACTGTGTTTATTGTCAGCACCCTCTGCTAGAACATAAGCTCTGCAAGGACAGGGGCTTTGTTTTGTTCACAAATGAATCCCAAGCACCTAGAATAGTGCCTTGGCATACGGCAGATGCTCAGTAAATACATTTTTTTAAGTATGTATGGTGAGAGACATATTTAAGAATATAGCACAGTGCCTGGTACACAGCAGCCACTCAAAAACTGGATCACTGCCGGGTATGGTGGCTCACACCTGTAATCCCAGCACTTTGGGAGGCTGAGGGGGGCGGATCATGAGGTCAAGAGATTGAGACCATCCTGGCCAACATGGTGAGACCCCCACCACCACCACTAAAAATACAAACATTAGCAGGGCGTGGTGGCACACACCTGTAGTTACAGTTACTCAGGAGGCTGAGGCAGGAGAATTGCTTAAAAACCTGAGAGGCAGAGGTTGCAGTGAGCCAAGATCACGCCTGGCAATCAGAGTGAGACTCTGTCTCAAAAAAAAAAAGAATCATTATTGTTGTGATTTGCTGCCAAGAGCAAACAAAGCCCAGCAAAGCACAGGGAAGCAGCACACCCTCACAAGCCCAGCTGTTCTTTCTGAACATGGCCTGACACTGGCAGGGTCTGCAAACAGCATCTGCAGCAGTCACCAGACAACCTCCTGTGTGTGTCCAGCGCACACACGGCTGGCATCCTATGGTTCCTTTAAGCCCTGTGTGCAGTGACACGATCAGTGGCACCTCTCCAGACGTGAACTGCAACCTCAAACTGAAGCTCAGCTGGATGTAAAGAAAGGTCTTGGGTCATGGTTACCAGTGAGCTCCCAGGTGCTGAAGCAACGCTAGGTAAGAACCCAGCTGTGTAAACCAGTGACTCGAAAAAAAGCACAGACACTCTGCAGTCGAGAGGTCATCAAGCTGCTGAATTCACCTGGCATGAGAACACACAACCAGGGAACTTCCACCCTTGGGACGGGGGAATCGAAACAGGGTCAGAAGACCCAGAGGAAGGCCGGGCGCAGTGGCTCCCTCGCAGATTTTTAGAGAGGAATAATGGGAAGCATCCTACAAGTTTCTTGCTTGCTAAAACCCTCCCTGCTTCTCTCCGGCTCAAGGCCTCCGGGAGGTACCTGCAGTGATCCTTCCGAATCTCCCTCCCCTGCCAGTGACCAGCCCATGAAGGCCACCAACCCAGCAGGCCTCGTGACACAGGCTGACTCCAGCCTCATTCCTGCCTCACTCCCACACTGTCAAACGCCTGGCGTAACTGGAGGAGGACAGCATTCTCAACCTGCTGGCCTGCGATGGACCAAGAAGCAAGTCTCCAACCGCCTTCCCAGGGAGGAGCTGCAGTACCCTGACAGACGCCACCCAGCTGGCCACCCTGACCCGGCTTAGAGCTCTGCTCACTTCCTTTCTTCCACAGAGTGTCAAATGCCCTACAGAAGTCCAACAATGCCCTGCAAAATCGCCACTGCACCTCTGATTTCCCGTTCATCTCCTTTTGCTCTCCCAGCCCCGAGCTTCCCCCTTTCTGATCATGGTACGCATGTTACGAGAGACA
Organism: Callithrix jacchus; assembly: GCF_049354715.1. Lineage (NCBI taxonomy): Eukaryota > Metazoa > Chordata > Mammalia > Primates > Cebidae > Callithrix > Callithrix jacchus. The sequence goes on along the minus strand of NC_133504.1, from coordinate 187,162,823 downwards.
GGGTGGTGTCTTCTGTAGAAACAGCATGCATGGACTTTGGAGTTAACAAGTGAATGTTCAAATCGCAGCTCTGCAGTCTGTGCCGTTAGCCTTTCTGAGCCTGTCTCCAGTGAGCTGTGAAATGCTTTAGAAAGAGACTGAAGTGCCTGGCCCAGAACCTGAGCTTGGAACAGGGCAAATGCCTTCTCCAAAGGGAGCTGCTCATCTCACGCTGTCAAGCCATCAAGTTTAACTCATTCTCATCAACGCAGCCCATCAGCTCCTGTGCAGATTTTCATCTTACCCTGTCTGGCTGTGACAGGCTTTGAGTCTTGAGTCAATGTGGTCCTCAAAATCGTGCCCCATCTGGGTGCCTACCACCTCTGGTCTCCTCTCCTATCCCTGCCCCTCCTGAGCACCTCACACTACTGGCACCTTCCCAGAGGGGCTGGGCTCTCCCCGCCCTGCTCCCCTGACTCTGCACAAGCTGATCCCACACCAGCTCCACCCTTGTGTGGGTGGAAAGCACTTTCCAAGTCCAGTTGGCATCTCAGCCCTGTTCCTTCTTTCCGGGCTCCCAGGGCTTCACTGCTTTGTTCACAAGTCTCATCACAAAGTAGAGGGACTGACCCAGTGGCCTCCAGCATTGGGCTGCCCCTCTTCTAATCTTGCTTTCCTACTGGCACTTGCAGCCCCACACCTTGATCAGATGGGTCTTTTCAACATCACAACTCTAAAGTAAAGTATGTACTCCTGAGCTCATTTTGCAAACAAGGGCACTAAGCCCCAGAGACTGAGCGCCTGCTTCACCCAAGACCACACACCAGCAAACATGGTAGATGTCAAGAGACCACCACCCAGAACTCTCTCCAGACCCAGGGAGTGAGCAAAGCAACACACAAGCTCATACATAGCAGCAGCAAGGCAGGTACACAGCAGGTGCTGTCTATATATCCAAAATGCCAGGGCAAAGTCACCAGCAATACTAAAGAACTGACTGCACAGAAAAGGCATAGTTACAGTGTTCCATCTCAATTCACTACTGCTAATTCTAAGACAGACAAAGCAGGAGTAAATTACAGTCAGGCAACAGGAAAACACAGACGAGACATTCATGTGCCTGTGGTGTGCCCAGTGCTTCACATCTATGTACACTCCCTCCCCACTTAATCCCAACAACCTTTAGAAGCATGAACTTATTTCTATTTCTCTATACCCTTGGGCAAAACACTTAACCACCCTTGCCTCCGTTTCCTCACATGTAATTGAGAATTCCTGGTACCTACTTGACTTAGCTTTCAGTGAAGGATACAGAAACCGCTCTAGGTATTTCAGGCAGAAAGAGATTTAACTCAGGGAATTAGACAATTTCAAAACTGCTGGTGGTCGGCTCTAAGCTAGGCCCCCAGGAGCGGCTCCCTGAACAGGAGAGAACTGAAGCACCAGGGGTGCTGCCACCATGGCTGCCTGTGACACTGGCTCCCCTACAGCTGCCTCAACACCCAGGGAGTGAAGACGGCCTGGGATGACACTGAAGGAGAGCCTCCCATCTCTATGACGTCACCAGGCAGCAGGAAACAGCCAGAAGGACAAGAAAAATGGCATCTGCCGAACTGCTGCCTCCAATCTCTCACATGGGAGAATCTGATGGTATCTACTTGATATCCAGAACCCTAGCTGCAAGAGACTCTGGGAAATGACTGTTTTTAACTCTCCGGCTGCTAGAGTACAGGAAGGCAGGAAGGAGGCTGACCCGGAGGATGGCAGGCCAGCCAGCAAATCCCACAGCACACTACTGCAGATGGCTGCTGAGGATCAAGCAAGGCAGCCTTGGAGAAGGGAAGAACAGCATCTAGCAAAAGCTGAACGTTGCCTGCTCTTCCCTGCACTGGGGGCTCGGCAGTCACCTGTTTCCAGCTGCATCCTGCCCCCCCCACTGGTGAGCTAACTCGCTTCCCCAGGGAGAAAGCCCCAGAGCAGGTTCCTTCCTTAGCACTGCTGTCACTTTACAAAGAATCAAATCCCAAAAGCCTAGCTCACTACAGGAACCAAAATTCTGGTTGACCTTTTATATCCAGACAAAGTACCCATGTGAAGATTTATGTTTCTTAAGTTAGTGGTTTCAAACATTTTCATACAGCTTAATCTTTAAAAAAAAAAAAAGTGAAATATTGTGTGAAACCCCACACAGAGAGTAGGGCCAGAAATCTAACCTACTCACTGGGTATCTGCTCTGCCTGGGGATTTACTTGTATTATCTGATTTAACCCTCACATTGACTCCTTTGGTTTTTTTTTTTTTTTTGAGATGCAGTCTGGTTCTGTCACCCAGGCTGGAGTGCAGTGGCGCAATCTCAGCTCACTCCAACCTCCGCCTCCCAGGTTCATGATTCTCCTGCCTCAGCTTCCCAAGTATAGCTGGGATTACAGGCGCCCACCACCACACCCAGTTAATTTTTGTATTTTTAGTAGAGACGGGGTTTCACCATGTTGGCCAGGTTGGTCTTGAACCCCTGACCTCAGGTGATCTGCCCACCTCAGCCTCCCAAAGTGCTGGGATTACAGGCATGAGCCATAGCACCCGGCCCCCTCACATTAACTCTTTACAAGAGGTGCAATTAGCCCCATGTCACTCAAGTACACACTGGGGATCACAGAGGCTAAGTGACTTTCTCAAGATCACACAGTATAAAAATGGCAAAGCTGAGGTTCAAACTTGGGTCAGAGCAGCCCCCACTCTCAACCACCACATTCCTCTCCGCCTGTGAACTACACTTGGTGCCAGCGTGAACCAGACACAGACTCTGCCCCCAAGGAGCTCCCAGCCACGTCTGGAAGCAGTCTGGAACAATCCATCATTCCAGTTCTTTAAACACAGCCAGGTGCCCCCACCTCCCAGCCTGCCACAAGCTGTTCCCTCTGCTCCACACCTTCGCTGGGCAAGCTCCTTCTCCTTCAATGCGGTTCAAACACCTCTCCTCAGCAAAGGGCACTCAGAGCATTTCTTCTGAGCGCTCCATAAAGGGCTACACAAGAGCCGATGTGCCTGATCGAAGCTAATTATTAACTTCTAGACCAACGTGGATTAGGAGATTAAACCCTTGGCATCACAGAACCCAACCCTATAATCCTGTGGAAAATACACCCGCCACAAGCATGTGACTTTCTCTTACACCTGCTGTCCAGGTTTCTAGATAAATACTATTAATCTACACTGGGTTCATATGATCCCTTAACATGGTCCTTCTCTTCTATACAAATGAAAATTGTCCTCAAGTAATGCTAGTAAATTTCCTTCAAAGAAGGAAATCCCAACATTTATTCTCAAAGGCTGAATGATTCTGCCAGCCCCTCCCTGGGGAACCTGGCAACGTCTGGAGACCGTTTTGGCTGTCACAACCGGGAGAGTGCTGCTGGCATCTCGTGGGCGGAGGCCAGGGAAGCTGTAAGGCACCCTCCAATGCACAGGACGGCTGCCCACAACGAAGCAGCATCTCTCCCACAAGATCGGCCCGGCGGAGCAGCCCTGCTCTGACTTCTTCAGCAACAGGTTGACGGAGACAAGCACAATATGGGAGAACTAGAGAAAGCTTTACAAAACGTATTTTTTAGAAATGATAATATTTCTGTTAGAACCAAAGAAAGCTACTACTTCTGGAGTGCCAGGGAGTTAAATGCCCTACCTATTTGATCCTTAACCGTATACAGTAGTTTTATCCCCTACTTCAGGCTCAGAGAGGTAACATGCCCAAGGTCACACAGTGATTAAACAGGAGGGCTCACGATGAACCCAGCCAGCAGGAACTCCTGAACCAGCACTCCCAGCTGCAGTGCCACCCCTCCCCGCCCTCAGTAACGGCACTCGTGCCCGCCCCCACAGCCCGTGAAATGCCTTGTCTGTCTACCCCATCAGACTGTGAGCTCCGTAGGGGCAGGGATTCTCTCTAAAGCTCAAGCTGGAGTCTGGGGCAGAGGTGCTCGTGACAGTGCAGGTGACAGTGTGAGTGAAGGACAAACGCAACCTGGGTCTGCAGCTTCTGGTCAGGACTAGCCAGTCCTCCTGTCACTTCTCTGCCCCCATCTCACCCAGGCCACCTCATCCAGCAGCCAAAGTCATCCCTGCCCATCTCCACCCTTCCTCCAAGAACGTTCTCCTAGGCTGCACTGTCCACAGGTCCTTTACAACCCAGAGACTGATCCACTGAGGACAAGGAAAACAGAGGGCAAGAGAGTGAGGGGACAAAGTGGGGGAACGGGATGGCTCAGAAGCCAGGGCTGCGAAGCCCAGAGGGCCAGCTCTAGCCCCAGTCCCGCCCTCAACAAAGGCTTACAACGTCCACAGCCTTCTGGGTACCTGCTGCGGGCCAGGCCCTGGACTGAGCTGATGAATATCTGCTGTAACTCTACTCACCTGTAAAATGTTTAGTGCGCTCTAAAGATTCGGGCACTGAAACCCTTTGCCCTCAAAGAAACTCTAGAAACTCTTCTCTAATGTTTTTTAAGACTCTAGGACAAAAAAACCCTAGACTCTGCCCATGTCATCACTTGTTTTGAGTCACTTTTCATTATATTCCATTGTCTTCCAAAAGGTAACTCAAAGAGGCTCACAATAACAATGTCACAGCTGTCAAAAGAAAGATAAGACGACAGGAACCAAGGAATAAGAGAAAAGACACTTGTGTTCTACGGCGCAAAGCTGAGTGTGACTTTCAAGAAAGAGAAGCTTTAGAAATGATCTAGAAGCTGCATAATCAGCGATGCTTCCTTTCAAAGGGGAAGAGGATCCCATACACACAGCTCAGTCAGCTGAATCGCAAAGGCGGCAGACATAGCAACGTGGCTATGACCACCAGAAGCAACCGATGCTTCCAAGTTTACTATATGTCTGCATCTGCGTTAAATTTCTCACATCCTAACCCACTTAATCCCCACTGCCACAGAAGGAAGGGCTCACTATCCCCCCTTCTCAGGCGAGGCAGCAGAGACAGAAGTGTAAGGACAAAGGTGAGCTGGTGACGTCTGTCAACAGCATAATGGGCACACGTGCCCACTCCTCCGTGCACTGTTTTCAGGATGAGAAAACTGACTGGGAGATGAAGGAATTTGCTCAAGGCCACAGAGCTAGACATGGTGCAGGTCGGGGAATTCCAAAGCCACACTCCTCCCACCATGCTGCTTCCTGGCCAACCCCATTTGCAGCAAGTCTCCCAGATTTGCCAAGAAGCCCAGGTATTCTGAAAACCCATCCTCAGGCCCTTCTCACTGAGCTTCTGATTCTTATGTCTGGATGGATCCTGAGGACCACATGGAACAGGGACCGGGTAGCATTCATAAGCAGGGACAGCTGAATGCACTTGTCTGAGCACAGGGGAGAGTTCTACCACACAAATCTAACCACAGCAACACCGCAATACAGCTACAGCCTCAGAAGATAGCGACAGGGTCTCCCCCAAAGTTCCCGGGTTCCTCCTACTGAGAGCAATCGCTGAGTTACTGAGTTCTGGGACCAGAAACTCCACTCATGGTACCAAGACACGTATCTGTCAGTACATTCGAGAAGACAGTTTCCCAACAAAACCACAGGCCACACCACAGTTCATTTTGCTCAGGACTGGTCTTAGGCTTGTTGGAGATGATCCCATTTAGCTGTTGAAGCAGCGGAGGCAGTGACACGTTAATGTGTGGCGCCACAGTCACAGAGTCTCTAGCAGACTCCAGCCAGCACACCACACCACCTCAAAGGGACATGGGTACTGCAATGTCTGACATGGGTTCTGCCATACACACGTATGGGGCAACCAGGGTCCACTGCAGAAATGTTCCCACCTGTCAAGCCCTGGCCCCAGAGACCTCCAAAGAGCAGCTATGGAGCAGACTGCTATTCTTTTTTTGTTTTGTTTTTTGAGATGGAGTCTTGTTCTGTCACCCAGGCTGGAGTGCACTGGCGCGATCTTGGCTTATCACAACCTCTGCCTCCCGGGTTCCAGCGATTCTCCTCTCTCAACCTCCCAAGTAGCTGTGATTACAGGCCCGCACCACCATGCCTGGCTAAGTTTTTTGTTTTTGTTGTTTTTGAGACGGAGTTTTGCTCTTGTTACCCAGGCTGGAGTGCAATGGCGAGATCTCGGCTCACCACAACCTCCGCCTCCTGGGATCAGGCAATTATTTTCCTGCCTCAGCCTCCTGAGTAGCTGGGATTACAGGCACGCGCCACCATGCCCAGCTAATTTTTTGTGTTTTTAGTAGAGATGGGGTTTTACCAAGTTGGCCAGACTGGTCTTGAACTCCTGACCCCAAGTGATCCACCCACATCGGCCTCTCAACGTGCTGAGATTACAGGCGTGAGCCACCGCACCCGGCCACACATCTCAATTCTACACATACTCTCCACAGCCCCCGTGTCCCTCCTCCCAGCACACCACAGTTCAAGAGTTCACATTTGCTTGTGTGATTGACTGGGTGTCCACTCCCACCACTCCCAGGCTATAAGCCCACCCTAAGTCATAACCCAAGATCATTTTTCTCACCATATCACCCGACCTGACTGGCCTAGAACAGGGCATAGGAAACAGGCACTCATTGAACAAAAGCATGAGAGCACAAATAAGAGGCAGAAGCTGAAGATGCAGCCCCCATGGGGCTTCAGGGAGACACAGGAACTCCAGCACCTGGGTGACAAGGTCCCATGGGGAAGGGCTGCATGGCCGGGCCCAGCACAGGTGGGAATGCATGTGGCTGCAGTACAGTGAAGCACACACCTCCACAGCAGAGGCAGGGCCAGGATGGGCACACAATAGCATAGCCATGCAGAAGCACGGGGACACAGCTGGGACACCCGAGATGCCAGCACTGCACTACACCAGTGAGGGCAGTGCTGGCACTAGGAATGGGAGTTACTGGCTGGGAGCGGTGGCTCACACCTGTAATCCCAACACTTTGGGAGGCCAAGGCGGGCGGATCAAGAGGTCAGGAGATGGAGACCAACCTGGCTAACACAGTGAAACGCCATCTCTACTAAAAATACAAAAAGTTCGTCAGGCATAGTGGCAAGCACTTGTAATCCTAGCTACTCAGGAGGTTAGGGCAGGAGAATCTCTTGAACCCGGGAGACAGAGGACGCAGTGAGCCAAGACTGCGCCACTGCATTTCAGCCTGGTGACAGAGCAAGACTCCATCTCAAAAAAAAAAGAAAGAAAGAAAGAAAAAGAAAAGCCTAACGCCCTTTTCAGCCTTAGCCCACCTGCACCCAGGTGAATTAAAAAAAAAAAGAGAAATGGGAGTTACCAACTGGCATCACCCTCATCAGTGCCCTCTGTTTGGCCCAAGAAACGTTATAAGTGTACAGGGCCCTGCAGAGGCTCAGGCTACTGATTTGCTAACACTGGCCACCTGTGGGACAGCCACACCGGGTTGGAGACAAAGAAGTGACAACAGACTGCAAATGTGCCGGGGACACAGAAGAGCAGAATCTGCAACAGACCAGTCCTGCACAGTCCCACAGGATCCCAGGCTACCGCGAAAAGGCCCAGTTATCAGTGTGAGACGGTGCCTGCCTAACACAGAGAGCACACAGCACATGTGAGAAGAGAACAAGACGACTGGCCAGGACTTGACAAGCAAGCTCTTCTTGAGGGCAAAGAGAGCATTACCTGGTGAAGAAGCTACTAAATGGGCCCAGTATTTTCAGTTTACTCCCCTCCTCAGCCTCATGGACACAGTCGTGCTGGTGTAAGCCACTGGTTTCCTTGACAGAGCTCAAGGTCACATTGGTAAACTGTGGGTCATCGTCATTCTCCAGGGTCACAATGGCACTGGAGCTGCTCGTGACCACAAGGTCCAAGATGTCCTCATTGCTGACAGACAGCGTGGTGGACAGCTCTGTCCCGAGACTGGACACGCTGCAGATGGAGACGTCATCGCTGCGGGTCAGGGCTTTGGAGGTTGGACTGTAGAGCTTCACTGAGTCATAGCCTGTCCTGGGGAACGTGGAGGACTTCCGCACGCTCTGTTCCCGCTCGGCACTGCTAGGAGCCGGTGGCGCGCAGGACGGCAGTGGGCAGGCACTCTGGAAGGCCCGCTCAGGGACGATGTCCGAGTCAGACTGCTTCCTCCTCACATGGACCGCGCTGCAGGGCACAGGCTCCGGGTTGCCGATCTCCAGGGTAGGAATCCCCGAGTCCACCGACTGAAGGCTGTGCCGATCTTCTAGAGCCCTGAGTTTCAGCTTGGGCCCGTACTCGGGCGCCGAGAGGAGTCGGGGCGCCTTGAGATGGACGTGTTGCAGGTTCTGAAGAGGGTTTCCTGGTCGACCATCCAGAATGCCCATCAAGGATACACCATTTGTAGAGGTGGAGAGTTTTCCATCAGTCATCTTGGTCCAAGGAGAAACTAGAAAAAACACAAACATGGAAATTAAGGGAGAAAGCCTTGAAAAGGTCCCATGTCCCCGCATATGAAGTCCAGAGGCCAGAAGGTTTTTTTTGAGATGGAGTCTCGCTCTGTTGCCCAAGCTGGAGTGCAGTGGCATGATCTCAGCTCGCAGCAACCTCCACCTCCCGGGTTCAAGCAATTCTCCTGCCTCAGCCTCCCAAGTAGCTGGGATGAGCACTACCACACCCAGCTAATTTTTGTATTTTTAGTAGAGATGGGATTTTGCTGTGTTGGCCAGGCTGGTCTCCAACTACTGACCTCGAGCGATCTGCCCACCTAGTCCTCCCAAAGTGCTAGGATTACAGGCATGAGCCACTACACCTGCCCCAGAAGCTAGAGTTTTAACATACACTGTCATGATATAACACAGCAGGAAGATAACCCAGACAAAGGATGTGCCCAAGATAACATGATCATCACCACCCCTACCAGTCACACCTCCATCCCCAGGACAGCATTGGGAACCTGAGGACCAGGCTTGGGGGGCAAGGGCTGGGATTTTTGGCGGGGGGAGTGGTTCAATGATAAAGAGAATATCTCTGTGAAAATATGTGAATCCATAACCCATATGTAAGTCAAGGATCTACTTGTTCTGAGACAGCAAAAAATCCTAAGATATCTTCATTAAGCTGGAAAACAACAACAAAATAAATTATGTAAGCCATCTGCAGCAGCCAGGCCTCTCCACAAATGTTTCAGTCACACTCACTCACATCTACAAATCTTGGCATCGTACCCCTTTACCATGAAAGAAAATGAGGCTCAGGAAGATTAGGAAACGGGTCTAAGATCACACTGCTGTGTAACAGCAGAGCTGGGATCTACGGGACCCTGAAGGAGATGAGGCGTAGGTTAGAAAGGCTTGGTTTAGGATTACATTAACCCAGGTTAGGAGGTCCGCTCAGTGAAGATAAACATCCACAAAGAAAGAATAAAGACCAGAACCTCAGAGCTTTCAGTGAGAGGAGTCAAAGCTGTCCATACAACCTGGGCAACATAGCAAGACCCTGTCTCTATAAAAAAACTAAAAAAATCAGCTGGATGTGGTGGCACATGCCTGTAGTCCCGGCTACTCTGGAGACTGAGGTGGGAGGATCACTTGAGCCTGGGAAGTTTAGGCTGTGGTGAGCCATGATTGCAACACTGCACTCTGGCCTGAGTAAAAGAGAAAGACCTACAAACAAACAAAATCCATTAATCACACACACACATCTAAGGCCATGTGTAAAGTTCTCTGGTATGGCCTGGCACGGTGGCTCACGCCTGTAATCCCAACACTTTGGGAGGCCGAGGCAGGTGGATCAAGACCAGCCTGGCCAACATGGTGAAATCCCATCTCTACTAAAAATACAAACTTAGCTAGGTGTGGTGGCATGCATCTGTAATCCCAGCTACTAGGGAGACTGAGGCAGGAGAGTCCCTTGAACCCAGGAGGCGGAGGCTGCAGTAAGCCGAGATCACGCCACTACACTCCAGCCTGGGCAACAGAGAGAGACTCCACCTCAAAAATGAAATAAAATAAAATAAAACGTAACACAAATTAGCTGGGTGTGGTGGTGCATGCCTGTAATCCCAGCTACTCTGGAGGCTGACGCAGGAAAATCACCTGAACCTGGGAGATGAGGCTGCAGTGGACCAAGATTATGTCACTGCACTCCAGTCTGGGCAACAGGGTGAGAGTCCATCTCAAAAATAAAAAAAAATAAAAATAAAGTTATTTAACCAGGCACAGTGGCTCATGCTTGTAATTCCAGCACTTTGGGAGGTAGAGGCAGGAGGATCACTCGGGCCTGGTATTCAGGAGCAAGATTGGGCAACAGTGGAAGACCCTGTCTTTAAAATAAATTGAAAAATTAGCTGGGCATGGTGGCACATGCACGTGTCTGTGGTCCTAGCTATTTGAAAGGCTGAGGTGGGAAGATCATTTGAACCCGCCCAGGAGGTCAAGAATGCAGTGAGCCCCGCTAACACCACTGCACTCCAGCCTGAACAACAGAATGAGACCCTGTCTTAAAAAAATAATAATAAAAAATAAAGTTCTCCAGCCCAAGGCACATCAGGAAGGGCGGGTATGAGGCACGCTAGCCTGGAGAATGCAGCCCCAACACACTGGGAACTCTGGCATAAATTGCTCCCTTTTATTTTTATTAAAATGGCCAGGTGTGGTGGCTCACACCTGCAATCCCAGCACTTTAGGAGGCCAAGGCAGGTGGATCACTAGAGGTCAGGAGTTCAAGACTAGTCTGGCCAACATGGTGAAACCCTGTCTTTACTAAAAATACAAAAAATTAGCCAGGCGTGGTGGCAGATACCTGGAATCCCAGCTACTCAGGAGGCTGAGGAAGGAGAATCGCTTGAACGTGGGAGGCAGAGGGTGCGGTGAGCCAAGATCACACCACTGCACTCCAGCTTGGGCAACAAGAGCAAAACTCCCGTATAAAAAAAAAAAAAGAAAGAAAGAAAGAAATCAGCCAGTACGTTTAAATGTGGTCCGTACGCGAGAACATAAAGATCAGGGCTTTGGACTCAGATGTTCCTGGGCCCGAATCCCAGCTCCACTCTATTGCCTTGGCAGAATTAAATTAAGTACCACAAGAAAAGCATTTAGTAGGCAGCTGCCCCCAGCAGGCACTTTGTTGGTAGCTGCTATCATCAAACCGAGAGGAACTGAAGGTTTCAAGCACAGAGAAAGAACGATAACCACTCCTTCCTGGGTGACATCTTAGCTTTTGTAAGGAGCCTGCATGTTCCTACTTCAGGAAGCCTGGCCTGCCTCTCAGTGTCCATACAGCAAAAGCAAACTAATTAAAAGCAGAAAAAGGGGAGCCACGTACACTGGCTCATGCCTGTAGTCCCAATTGCTTGGGAAGCTGAGGCAGGAGGACCACTTGAGCCCAGGAGTTCAAGGCTGCAATGAGCCATGATCACCACTGCACTCCACCTTGGGCAAAAGGGCACAATCCTGTCTCCAGAAAAAAAAAAAAAAAAAAAAAAAAAAGGAGAGAAAGGGAGGGGAGTAATCTCCCTCCATCCCAGAAACTGAAGGGGCCAGTAAGAGTGCAGCCCGGAAGCAAAACTAGAAATGTGAAGGAATGAAATGAAATGAAATGCAGAATTCAGAAATAGGCTAACTATACACAAATATTTGATTCGCCTGGGCAACACAGTGAGACCCCCAACTCTACCAAAAGTAGAAATTAGCCAGGCACGGTAGTGCACACCTGTAGTCCCAGCTACTGAGAAGGCTGAGGAGGGAAGATCTCTTGAGCCCAGGAGTTCAAGACTGTAATGAGCTATGACAGCACCACTGGACTACAGCCTGGGCAACATAGCCAGACCCTGTTTCAAAACAAACAGGCCAGGCACGGTAGCCCACACCTGTAATCCCAGCACTTTGGGAGGCCCAGGCAGGCAGAACTTGAGGTCAGGAGTTCGAAACCAGCCTAACCAAGATGGTGAAACCCCCCCTCTCTACTAAAAATACAAAAATTAGCTGGGCGTGATGACATGCACCTGTAATCCCAGCTACTCAGGAAGCTGAGGCAGGAAAATCACTAGAAACTGGGAGGCAGAGGTTGCAGTGAACCAAGATTGTGCCACTGCACTCCAGCCTGGTGACAGAGTGAGACTCCATCTCAAATAAATATAAAAAACAAAAACTTGAAATATGACCAGTGAGTAAGGAAGGACTATTTAATCACAGTGTTATACTAATTGATCATCAATTTTTCTTAGACATTAGAACCACACTGTACTACACTAAAGCAAAAATGCAGACAAAAGTAGGATTTAATACAAAAGTGAAATTACAGGCCAGCATGGTGGCTCATACCTGTGATCCCAGCACTTTGGGAGGCCGAGGTAGACGGATCACCTTAGGTCAGGAGTTCAAGACCAGCCTGACCAACATGGCAAAACCCATCTCTACTAAAAATACAAAATTAGCCAGGCGTGGTGGTGCACACCTGCCATCCCAGCTACTTGGTAGGCTGAGGCAGGAGAACAGCTTAAACCCAGGAGACAGAGGTTGCAGTGAGCTGAGATCATGCCACTGCACTCCAGGCAACAAGAGCAAAACTCCGTCTCAAAAAATAAAGAGGCGAAATTATACAGGTGCTGCAAAAAAAGAAAACGTTTCTCTAATCTATACAGCAAAACCTAGGCCATCGTCTGGAAGAATCCGGACATCGCCTCCACACACGTGAACGCATTCTCAGTGTTTCACGGCCCTCACCGCTCTTCCCCAGAGCCATGAGCCCTCCAAGGCAGGGCCACTGCAGACCCTCTGTGCCCCCTGCTTGGGAAGAATCCCTCAAGTTGCTATGTTAGGAAACAACAGAATTCACAAAAGTAAGATACAATCTAGGTAGATTCAAATATATACAAACCGGGAAGTGAATTAAAAGGAAAACAGAGTAAGAAACATTTGTAGCACACAGTTAAGAGCTAATCTTTGACAATGTCAAGGTAATTAGAATTATCAAAACACCATCAACACTCTAACAGATCAAACTAGCAAAAACCCATACATGCAAGAGGAAATCCTTACATTAAACAGCTGAGCACCTCTCACAGGACCAGCTGAAATTCTGGCTCTGCCACTTGCCAGGTAAGGCAACCTCAAATGAGGTGCTTAACCCTTTTGAGCCTTAACTTCCCTCTCCCCCAGCAGTAACATGGGGCAATACAGGTTGCTCAGCTTCTCTATTAAAGAGACCCGGGCTGCTGTCCCCAGTCCCCCACGGCAGAGAAGAGTAGTAGAGAAACGTTTTCTTCCTCTACCTAAAGCCAGATGGGTTTGGGCTCTGCCAGACCTCACTTTCTTCTTCCCTGTGCTTTCTTCTTGGTGGCATTTCAGGGAAGGGGTCCTTGGATTGCCATGAATGAAATCCTAGAGTTTCACCAAATGGTTTCCAATTCCAGGCATGAGTGGCTCCCAGGCCAGTCTGAGGATAAAAGAAATGAGAAGGTCCGGTGAAGGTGCTGACAAACCCAGCCCCTTAGTGACATAATAGGTGCCCAGTGAAGGTGTGTGCCTCCCTCTACTTCTTAGTACAGCAAAAAAAAAAAAAAAAAAAAAAGTCAGCTGCCACAAAAGAGATGTGGTTAGAACGCAAATTCTGCTAACAGAGTAGACAGGAACACAAAAAGTCTATCCTTCCTAGGAAACTTGGTGCCTAGGCAAGCAGAAGGCACCACTCATGCCTGGAATTGGAAACCATTTGGTGAAACTCTAGGATTCCATTCATGGCAATCCAAGGACCCCTTCCCTGAAATGCCACCAAGAAGAAAGCACAGGGAAGAAGAAAGTGAGGTCTGGCAGAGCCCAAACCCATCTGGCTTTAGGTAGAGAAAGAAAACCTTTCTCTACTACTCTTCTCTGCCATGGGGGACTGGGGACAGCAGCCCAGGTCTCTTTAATAGAGAAGCTGAGAAACCTCTGAGGCCTTTGCTAGTCCCAAGACCAGTTAAGTTCCTTAAACCTCAGGAACAGGGCGTCAGTCTTCAGGGAAACAAACCTAAAAGGGAAAATAGTGCTTCCGCTTGCAACATACTCTAAAAGCAAACTCTGCAAGGGCCAAGGCCACCTGTCCTCAAGCGCTTCCGCCTGGTGCCACCAGTGTCACTAGAGTAGAAGCCACATTCCAAGGCCACCTGCCTCCTGTTGGTACCCTTCGTGGGGGAAGCTGTACAAACAAGGTGTGTACCTCTGAAACAAGGCTCCTGGGTGGACTCTGGACGTCAGCCAGGAGATCAACTGTAGACAGCCTGCCTCCAAGTCCATGTTCATAAAAGACAAACTAAGCCTGAATTCCCCGAGCCGGCACACAGGGCCCTCGTGATCCGTCTGTGCCTGCCTCTCCAGCCTTGTGCAGTCACCCTCTGACCAGCCCAAACACTCAGATCTACTGTATTACCACCTGAGGTGCCCGCCCCAGGTAGGCCATCAGGGGCCTCAGAACCCAGGTAGGGGGTAACACAAAGACACTCAACTGGTGCTTTCAAAGGCCACCTCCTCTGAAAAGCCTTCCCTTCCTCTCCCAGAAAGCTGCAGGGCCTCCTTCCTCGTAGGCTCCTTTCGGCCACACCCCACCAGAAACAACTATTTCACAACTGCCTTCATGTCTCTCCCCACCGGATTCTGTTTCAGGCAGGCGCAGTTCTAACTGTTTCTAGGAATTATTCTCTGGTCAAATGCCTGGCATGGATTCTTCAAAAATCTATTTGCTGAATTAATCACTACTAACAACTAAGTTCTGAAGTAGGCAGGTTTCAGAGATGGGCCCATCCAAGACATGTCTGCTGAGAGCTGGACTGCGTTCCAAGAACTCGGTGAGCACCGGAGGTAGGAATGCAAGGCAGAACTCCCCTAAAACGGAGCTCCCCTGAGCGTGCACACAGCAGCTGAGCTGTGCCTGCCTACACACTGGTTAGATGAGGGCAGGATAGTGAGGATCGCCGTCAGCACGTGATGGTCAGCAAAGGGAAAATTCCTTCCTTCGACATTTGTTTTCCAAAATGCAAATCACTAACGCCCTAGAGACAGTATCCCCCTGCGGCAGTGACCACCGCAGCAGGTACCCACAGGTGCCCGAGGCACAGGAGGAACCGCCCCAGCACCTGGCCCAGCACCCTGTCATGGAGGCACGAACTCAAGTCAAATGGTGATGAGTCATCACTTTCCGGCCAAGAGGAAGACTAAATGTTCATTCCACGCCACGACGCCATCTGAATTGTATTTACCTCTCCCAAGACTCAGTTCTGCAGGAAGCAAAGAGGGCAGCTGCCCACGAGGGAGTCAATCAACCATCACTCCAACAGACCCACAATCTTCAACACAAGTCAGAAAGTAGAGGGTAGCTCTGCTGGTGACTCTGCATGTGGCTTTGGAAAACAATGCCGTCTAGAAGCAACTGCTTGATTTTCTCCTCCTCAAAAAGCAGTGGGAAAGGTCTTGACCAAAGTCTTCCTAAATAAAAGAAACTGTTTACAAAGGCCAAACCAAATGATGTAGGTATGTTCCCACAGGGGAATAAATCCACTCACAGTGGCTTCAGGGAGCAGGCATGCTGCCGTCTGTACAGACATCGGCTGGCAGCCTCTTCCGGGGCTGGAGCACGAAGGATTCCCTTTCCCAGCTCCTCTCTGACACTCCACAGGACAGCTGTCTTTTCAAACCCCAGTGGCAAGGGGGGCACCACTGCCCTATCTGATCTTCAAACAACAAGGCACTCACCTTCACTGCCAAGACTGCCATCAAGCTGTGGCCACTGACTTCTGGATTCTTACCCTTTTTTGAGATGGAGCTTCACTCTCATTGCCCAGGCTGGAGCACAGTGGCACAACCTCAGCTCACTGCAATCTCCACCTCCCAGGTTCAAGCAATTCTCCTGCCTCAGCCTCCCAAGTAGCTAGTATTACAGGTACCCACCAACACATCCAGCTAATTTTTTGCATTTTTTTTTTTTAAGTAGAGACAGGGTTTTACCATGTTAGCCAAATGGGTTTTAAACTCCTGAGCTCAAGTGATCTGCCTACCTTCGCCTCTCAAAGTGCTGGGATTACAGGCATGAGATACCACATCCAGCCTGGATTCTTATCCTTAAGGGTCAGGCCTACACAGCTCATTCCTACTCCGCAATGGCCTGAGGGTATACAGGTCCCAGAGCCAAGGTTCCCAGAGGGAAGGACCAGCCTGCAGGACCTAACCGCACCCCCAGGGCAGCACCACAGGATGGCAATGTAAGAACCAGGCACCGTCCTGAACTCAAAACACACCGATCTGCTTCACAGCCCCTCAGCAGCCCTGGGAGCCAGTTCGTATCCCCATTACCCAGAGGAGGAAGCCAAGGTATGTGGCCTGCCCAAGGTCTCCACTGTCATGTGGCAGAGTTGGGCTTGAACTCAAGTCTGTGGCTCCAAGGCCCCTCGGTAAGCTTTGCTGCTCACGAAGGCCTGTCTGCTCACCCTGCCCTATAAACAGCAGACTTCGTCCTACCATTTCCAGATGGGAATAACAAACCTGGGCTGAGCAGGTGCAGTGACTCCCCAACGCAGTCGCAGGGGGTCCCACCTGAGTCATCTGTCCCTGGCACCCACGGCATTCTCAAGGCCTCTCGGGGTCCCCCATGCTTCCTGGTGAGGATTCTGGGAGGACTAAGAACCTCCTCACAGGAGCAGCTGCTCCATCAGGCCTTCATCTCAGCCCCAGAGGGCAGGCGGAACTGTTCAAGAGAAACAGCCCAGTTGAGCCTCTAACACCAAGGAGAACCCACTGAATGACGTGGCACCTCCCTGAGAACCAGCCTGTCTGGCAGAGGGCGACACAAGCACCAACCACTGCATCTCTTTCTCTTTTTGTTCTGTTTCTGAGACGTGGTCTCACTGTCACTCAGTGCAGCGGCATGATCTGGACTCACTACAGCCTCTGTCTGCAGGGTTCAAAGCGATTCCCCCGCCTCAGCTTCCAGAGTAGCTGGGATTACAGCCACCCGCCACCACGCCCAGCTAATTTTTGTATTTTCAGTAGAGACAGGGTTTCACCATGTAGGCCAGGCTGGTCTCAAACTCCTGACCTCAAGTGATCCACCCCTAGCCTCCCAAAGTGCTGTTATTACAGGTGTGAGCCACTGAGCCTGGCCTCTTTCTCTTTAATTCAGGTCCTGGCTCAGGCAGAAAGGACCGGGTGCTTCTGGCTCATGAACATGAGCAGCTGCCTCCACTTCCTAAGCACAGACACACTTCAGGCACTGTGTCCATGTCTGTATCCACCAGAACTGTCACCTCCACAACCACCAAAAGAGCTTAGAGAAGGCTGAGGTCTAATGGGTGCATAATAAAGGAGCTGGGCGGGGCTGACCCCCGAAGCCGACTCCAGGGCGCTGACTCTTTCCACGGCCACACACAGGGCTTGACACAATGGAGTGCTTTGCATTATGTAAAATGGAAAAGTCCACTATCAAAGTAGTTTGGCTTTTTCTGTTTTCTGAGATGGAGTTTCACTCTTGTTGCCCAGGCTGGAGTACAATGGCGCGATCTCGGCTTACCGCAACCTCCGCCTCCCGGGTTCAAGCGATTCTCCTGTCTCAGTTTCCTGAGTAGCTGGGATCACAGGCATCCACCACCATGCCCAGCTAAATTTTTGTATTTTTTACTAGAGACGGGGTTTCTCCATGTTGGTCAGGCTGGTCTTGAACTGCTGACCTCAGGTGATCCGCCTGCCTCAGCCTCCCACAGTGCTGGGATTACAGATGTGAAACACCACTCCGGCCTAGTTTGGCTTTTTAATGGGTGATTCTTTAGGATAAAAACAGTCCAGAAAAGAATTTCCTAGAATCTCACATATTCCTCCAGAGGGTGAGAGGTGGCAACTTTCAGGAACTGTCACTTCATACAATGCTGTTTAAATAAGTTTCAGCCCATGAATGTTTCCACAAACCAGGCAGAAACTGACTCAAAGGCTCCTTCACAACCCTAATGAGCGGACACTTAACTTACACTGACCACTGGTTATGGAAGGCACAGGTGAAACTTCCTTTTTTTTTGAGATGGCGTCTCTGTCACCCATCTGACTGCAACCTCCGCCTCCCAGGCTCAAGCGAGGCTCCCACCTCAGCATCCAGAGTAGCTGGGACCACAGGCACAGGCCACTACGCCTGCCCAGCTAATGTGCTGTTGTCTTGGTAGAGACAGGGTTTCGCCATGCTGCCCAGATCCACCCCCGTCAACCTCCCAAACTGCTGCGATTAGAGCCACCACGCCCAGCCAGGACAAGTTAAATTTCAATGCAAAATGTTTCAGCTTCACTTAATGATTTGGTAAATTACTAATTAACTAATTTTCCTCAGTACCTGGGAAGTGACTGGGAGGCAAAAGGAACATCAGGAAGATGGACCACTCAAAGCCCGTATAATTTATCATCTTAACTATCAATAAGAGAAACAATGTGCTGAGCATTTAGCATGCACCAAACATGCAGGGTGCCAACACAGGCTCTAATAATCACAAGCCTGCCAAGGGCACTGAAGAAACTGTGAAATTCAGAGAGGCTAAGTTACTCTCCCAGGGTCACATGGCAACAGAAACTGAGTTCAAACCAGATCCGACATCAAAGTTCATACGTGGCCTGCCGGAGTTCCTACAAACACAGCCCCAAAACTTTAACTGCCTTCCTCTCAGCTCCCTTAATGTCGCCCAGGTGTGTTCACCCAATAGCCCTGCTCATGGATAAGCTGAACACTTAAGCACTCTTACATGTCTGTGTACGGACGTTAGGCTTCAAATGAAGTTTTGAGATCAAATAGGCTGGGAGTGGTGGCTCACGCCTGTAATTGCAACACTTCGCAGGTGGACCACCTGAGGTCGGGGGTTCAAAAACAGCCTGGCCAATATGGCGAAACCCCGTCTCTACCGAAAATACAAAATTAGCCAGGCACGGCAGAGCATGCCTATGATCGCAGCTACTCGGGAGGCGGAGGCAGGAGAACTGCTTGAACCCAGGAGGCGAAGGTTGCAGTGAGCTGAGATCCTGTGCTGTTGCACTCCAGCCTAGGCGACAAGAGCAAAACTCTGTCTCAAAAAGTAAACAAAATAATAAAATAAACAGGAGGGAAAAAATAATGCAGGGTTCCAGCAGCAAACTGCCTGGGTTCGAATCCCAGCTCCTCTCTTGACCAGCTGTGTGAGCTTGAACTCGCTTAACTTCCCTGTGCCTTGGTCTCCTTGCAGCAAAATGAAGACAATAAGAGACCCTATCTCGTTAGGCAGCTGACAAGATTAGGGGAAGAAATCCACATAAAGCCCTTAAAATCGTGCCTGGCACAGGTAAGCCTCGGGAAATGCTGACTGGTGTTATTCCTTCCTGGCCACCGAAGGGGCCAGCCAACTCGGCCCCACTATTTTAGCAACCATTTGCATAAGCAAGGCCAGACACAGCCAGTCTGTGTCTACAAGGCCGCAATGTACAGCTTCCTCCTGTCAGCACTCTCTCTTCCCACACCTGCCGTGTGATACTGAAGCAGCTCTGGGCCTCAACTTCCCATCTATAAAATGAAGTGACTACACAAGCTCCTAAGTCCCTGAGAGCCTCCCAGATGGACAGTCAAGAATACTAACCCACCCAGGTCCAAGAAACGCTCTTTATACCTAGTCCTAAAACAAATGTTAAGCCAGTTATAGCGATGTGTGCCTATAATTGCAGCTACTCTGCAGGATCGTTTGAGCCCAGGAGTTCAGATGCAGTCTGGACAACACAGCATAACCCCATCTCTTAATTTAAAAAAAAAAAATTTTTTTAAGTTAACAAACACATACTCACTTTCCTAAAATCCTCTTGTATTCTCTACGTATTAATGTTTACACTGACGACAACTCTTTTCCAAGATCGCAGATTCCCCAAAGCGCCCCCAACCTCCCCTGTGCTGAGGCTTGGGAACATCCGTAGCAGAGAGATTCAAACGAGCTGCTCTGATTAGCTGTGTCCTCACTTTCAGAGAGGCCTTCTACAAAGCACCAGCTAAGAAATCAACCAGAGTAGAGGACGGAAGGTGAGGGCATGAAAGACAGGAATTCACCCACTAAATGGGGAGTGGGGCAGGAGACAGCGCACCCAATGCGGAGGAAGTGCAGGGGCTAAAGGAGCATGGGAGAACAGCAGCAGCCCGGCGAGGCAGCGCCCAAGCTGAATGTGAGAGGGTAGGCTGTGGGCAGATGGTGAAAACGCAGTTGTACAAACAGGAATCAAGCCCAGCTCCGTGCAAAGTGCCGGGACAGCGGATGCCACAGAGGTGAGCAGAGCCTGGCCCAGCAGCCGGCCTCAGTGTGAATCCCATCTCTGCCTCTCCCCATCTGGGTGGCTCCAAGCCAGTTACTTTGTCTCCCTAGTCTCAGCTGACACCCTTTATGTTTCCTAAAAGGTGTTTCCGCCCAATGACCCCGAACACCAAGTTCACGCCAGGCTCTTCTTAGGACTGGGATCTCATTGGCACTGTGGAGCCCACAATCTCAAGGGGCCAAACATACAGCAAAGACGCGGTAAGAGGGTTGGTCAGAAGGAAGCCAAACCCAAACCTGAGGTATGGGTTGATCCTGGCCAGATCAACTGGGCAACAAGAAGCGTTCCAAGACTGCTGTAACCACTAGCCAAGGCAAAGCAGATAACAGTTTCCATCAGGCAACCCACCTCTATAAAAGCCAGGCAAGACAGCAACTAGGAGCTAACAGCCTGCAATACAGGGGACAAGAGAGTGAGCATTTGGTCCCCAAGACACCACCAGGGCCACCCTCCTCAGCTAGCCTCAGTGTATGAAATAACCAAGCTGATGCCCAGGGGCCAAATGCACCGGTGCCTATAAAACCTTCCCAAGCAAAGCTTCCAATTCCAAGCTGGAGAAAACGGCGTCCTGTGCAACTTTAAGACAGAAACGGCTTCACGTGGCCTGGTCAGGCGCAGTTACTAAAATACCTACTGCCCCGGCCTCGCGGTGGCTGGATCTGGAGTCCACAGGGCCATTCCCCTATTCTCCTGACCAGCCGCCCCCATCAGGGCCGCGCCCCACAGCCTGGAGAGACTCCTGGTGGGAGGGGGTCCGGGGTCCCGGGACTCACTCCTCAAGGCAGCTGTCCCCGTCCAGCGAGGGTCCCCCGGCCAGAGTCTCCACGGCCCAGGAATAGGGGGCTCCGAGGCAGAGGTAGGGGTATTCCCTGACCCTCGGGTAAGGTGGAGGTCCAAGAAGGTCAGGACTTCGAATGAAAGGGAGTTCCGGAGGCCAGGGGCTCCAGAGATAGAGCTGTCCGAGATGAAACGGGGGTCCGGGACTCCAAGGAAGAGAGTCCGCTGCCCGGGGACTGAGGGTTCGAGGTGGAACGGGGCTCCGGGGTCGGGGTCCAGCCCACTCTGCCGCCTCCTCTAGGGTCCGCAGCCCGGCGTCGGAGGAGGAAAACTTTTCGTCAAGTTCCGGAAAGGAGCCGGGCACAGCGCGCGCCTCCGCGAGGGCCGCCGAGTCTCGAGTGCTGCCCCCCGCCCCGGCGGCCCCACGAAGGCCCCCTCCGGGCGCCACGCAAGCGCTGCCCTGGCGTGCAGGAGCCGCGGCCGCGCAGCGAGGGGCGCCCAGCAGGACCAGCGCCCGGCGACCCTCCAGTCCCGGCCGCTCCCCGCCCCGGCCGTCGCTGCAGCAGGTGGCGGCCCCGAGCGCCCTCCCCTCCCTCGCGGCCCGCAGCCCGGCCCCCGCGGGAGGCCCTCAGTACCGGAGTTAGCGCGGCTCCGACGCCATCCCCGGGACCCGTGGGCCAGCAGCCCAGGCCGCGCGGGACCCGCAACTCGCACGGCGAGGACGCCGGGCGCGCGGCCGGCAGCGGGTCCAGCCCGCAGATGCGCGCGAGCCGCCCGCGGCGAACAGCGGCGCGCGCCCTCCCTTCGCCCCGCCCCGCCCCTCCCCTGAACACGCCCCCCACGCACTCGCGCCCCGCCCCCTGCCGGCCCGCGCCTGCTCTTCCGCCCGTCCCGCCGCGTCTGGAACTTGGCGCTTGCCCGGCTGTCCCTCTTCCGGAGATCGCCCGCCGTGGGCCTCCGAAGCGGCGTCGCCGGCCCTTTTCTCTCCCAAGGACCAACCGGAGTGGCGAGGGACTGCCTTGAGCGAGCTTTTGTGTCCGTAGAGCCCCCACGGACATCCGACAGGGTCCCCCTTTACCTGGTCGGCTCCACCCGCGGCCATCTTGGAAGTGGGAAGCGGCCGGGAGGGGGAAGGGGCTCGAGCGGGCAGGGCCCAGGCGTGGAGAGCCGAGCGGCGGAGCGCATCGATGGGCGCCCCTACCCGAGCCGGTGTGCGGGAGACGGCCCGAGCTCCGCCGTGGAAGGGAAGGTCTGCGTGAGGCCGTTGCTCAGGCCCCGCCGCCGTGGCGTCCTCCCAGCCAGCCTGTCTCTTAATTTGTAAAGGGCTTTTCCGAACGTTCTCTCTTATCGCGCTTTGACGGGTTGCCTGGCGGTGTAGTTCCCAAACTGGTCTGCACTTTAGCATCGCCTGCAGAGCTTTTAATATTCCGAAGCTCAGGCTGCGCCCCAAGGCCTGTTAAATCACAGCCTCGGAAGATGAGATGGAAAGCATCGTGAGTTTGGGAAGCTGTGTGATGTGCACGCACGTTTGGAAGCCACTGGCCTGGCGTTATGTACATATTTGGGTTCAGCATTGCACAGACTCCAGAAGCGGGATCTATGAACAGAGCCGTTGTACAAAGCGGGAAACGGACTCAGAGATGAAGCCCTCCGCCCAAGGACCCGCGTGGGTCATTAGCTTAGAGGGGCAGAAGCCGGGTTCCCTGCCCCAGATCCACGACCTGGTGGAGAGTGTGTGAGAAGCCCCTGTGGCTGGGCAGTTGGTCTTCATTCCCTTTCTAGACTGTGGCTTCCATGAGGCAGGCCTGACTGATCTTCTTTACTGCTCTTTTCCCTGGGCCTGGCAAATAGTAGGTATTTGACTGTTTATTGGGTTGTCCTTAGATTCTGGGGACTTGAGGGCAAGAGGAGAAATCCTAGCGGCTGGGAGCCAGAAGGCATGGGTTTCCACTCAGCTTTGGCTCCTGCCAACCAGGAGCCCTGAGGGTTGTCATTGGCAGATAAATTGCCAGAGAGGAAACCCTGGAGAGAGACTGATGACAGCCCGATCTAAAGAAAGACTCAGCTACTCAGAAAGGTGAGAGGCAGGAGGAGGAGCTTCCTCATTACAGGAAGCATCTGGAAGCATGAAATGGAAGATTTGTCTCCGCTGCGGTCGTCAGGGATGGGCTAGGGAACCCCGCACTTGTGTCTCGTCTTCAGCTCGTGGCTGTAAAGACCCTCAGCACCTATGAGCTATGACTCAGAAGCCAGAGAGATTTTTAAAGGCTGTCTCTTGAAAGCAAACATTAAACTCCCTCGCAGTGCTACGTAATAGAAATTTTACAAATGCTTAAATTTCTAGGGGTTTTAAGTAAAAATACGAGGCCTCCTTCATACCTCTTAAAACAAGGCCTCCCCAGCTTGTTCTAAGTAAACCCTAATGGAAAAGTACAGACTGCTTCAGTCGTGACTTAATTAGCAGTTTAATGCGTTGGATTAATAGATCTGCTTGCGGCTCCCAAATCCCTTCCAGCCCTAATTCTCAGTCTTAGGGTCTAAAACCCTACGATGACAAGGAACCATTGTTCTGTATCCAGAACCAAAGTCTGTGGTCCTGCAGATTTGCACCTGGCGCCCTCTGCCTGCCTTTTTCTCACTGGCCATCCTGTTGCGCCCACCCCATCTCTCCAGCAGCCTGTCATCACTTGCTCCCACAGCGTGATATGACTCACACCTTACCTGTTGCCCTCAGCGCCCAGAAGTGTTATAGATAAGTCATTGCACTTGAGTCTGACAAAATTGAGAACACAATGAACAGGATTTAGCCGTGTGGCTGTGTGCGGTCACATCACCCCCGGGCATCTTGCTCACTCCCATCTCTGACGTGCAGATAATTTCGGGATCAGGGTGGTCAGCCCTGGATCTCAGCTCCGCTGGCTACTAACTGGTCCTTAGGCGTCAAGCCCCATCATAACTGGCTAGATAAAGCCATTTCATTCCCCATGCAGAAACCCTACCTGAGGTTTTCAGAAGGATTATCTCTCCCTACTAAGGCCATCGCTTAGTGTGGACAAGAGCCAGGCCTTTTAGCTCCCTCTCATCAGTTCCAGGCACAGGACCTATGCAGGTCTCCAGGAAGCCTTCCCTGCTCCTCCCCAGCCTTTCTATCTGTACAAGAAATGTGGCACCTCCACCTCCCAAGTTGAGTTGTGAGGATTAAGCAAGTCTAAGTGAAATGAAAGTTTCTGCTGGCATGTTTGGAGAGCTCTTCACACACCTCCCCCCATCCTCAGACACAGACACCCATCAAGGGACCTTTTCCAGCCTGACCTCAGAGTCTCCCAAAGCTTGCTAGGCAGGAGGGGCCAGCTCAGCTTGGAGCAGGGCAAGGGAATGCCTTTTCCAGGGTGTTCACTGTCTATGGAAGCCAGTCCTGAGCATCTGCTCGGTGCCTGCTCCTCCTTGGTAGGGACACTAGGGTGACCCACAGCCCACAACTCCTGCTCTTTCAGGGCTTCCAGGACAGACATACGTGACATTGTGAAAATGCAGCCTTGGTGGTGGCTCATGCCTGTAATCCCAGCACTTTGGGAGGCCAGGGTGGGCAGATGTCTTGAGTCCAGGAGTTCAAGACCAGCCTGGGTGACATGGTTGCAAAACTCCCTCTCTACAAAAAAAGATACAAAAATTAGCCAGGTGTGGTGGCACACACCTGTAGTCTCAGCTACTTGGGAGGCTGAGGTAGGAGGATCACTTGAGCTTGGGAGGCAGAGGTTGCTGGGAGCCGAGATCACACCACTGCACTCCAGCTTGGGTGACCGAGCAAGACCCTGTCTCAAAAAAAAAAAAAAAAAAAGGAAAAGAAAAAGAAAAATGCAGCTTGTCCCCTTGCAAAGAAAATGGTTATCTGACCAGATGCATGTCCCAGGAGAGTCATCACGAGGTGTCAGAGCTGGCAGGATTCTTAGCATCAAGTCTCCTCTGACTATTCAGAGAACGGAGGCCCACAGAGAGGTGTGAGGAATGACCCAAGCTGGGGTGGGGTAGGGGATGGGAGGTGTACATACAGTGAGGCTAGAGGCCTCCTGCCCTGCCACACTCACCCATCTCAAGAGATCGGGATCTCTCTAGTTTCCCCAACACACGTTTTGCCCCAGCTCTTCCCCAGCCCCTAGATGTGAACTCCAATGGATGCGTGAATTACCTGGAGCCATCCCGGGTGCCCTGGGCTGGGCTGGCTGATTCACCTCTGTTCCCACAGTTGATCCGCACAAGCTGCCAATCTGGCACGTGGACTCTCATTTTCCAGGCAAGGAAATAGGTGCTGGGCAGTGAGGCCACCCAGCCCAGGGCTCCTAGCTCTGCCCCCCACCCTCCCGTCCAGAAGCTGCTGCCCAGTCTCCATCCACCCTCCCAATCCCCTTGCCCCAGCTCCCATTCGGAGCCACGAGGGGCCACAGCATGAATAAAAGTAATAGCAGCAGTGACATACAAGGAGCTCACCTGGGCAATGGGTCCATTGCTATGGGGCGGAGGCAGATTGAGAAGCATTAACTGATTTCAGAAGAGCTTCCCTCTGGCCCAGGGGCTCTCAGTAGTCCATGAAGAAGCGGTATCTCACAGTTAACCAACATTCTAACACAGAATCCCTTTGGTTTCATAACACAACCAAAGGAAGCCATCCTTACATGGAATTATCCCTGAGTTGAGGCAGAGTGTCATCAAAAGATGTTCAACACAGTTTTCCCATTCATAAACTGGGAGCAGCCTCATATTACAGCAGTAACCTGGACATCATGTAGATATCCCATTCATAAACTGGGAGCAGCCTCATATTACAGCAGTAACCTGGACATCGTGTAGATATCCCATTCATAAACTGGGAGCAGCCTCATATTACAGCAGTAACCTGGACATTGTGTAGATATCCCATTCATAAACTGGGAGCAGCCTCATATTACAGCAGTAACCTGGACATCGTGTAGATATCCCATTCATAAACTGGGAGCAGCCTCATATTACAGCAGTAACCTGGACATCATGTAGATATCCAGCAACGAGGGAAGGGGATGAACGGAGTAACACAAAAGGAGCCATTTAAAGAATTGACAGCACAGTGGAAATGCAGAAGCTAAGAGTCCCATCCGAATTGATTAAAATAGGTGAATGTACTCCGTCTACAGCAACTAAAGAAGATGGGAAGAATCACCAACATGGGCACACCAGCTCAGCCAAGTATCTGCTGCCTTTGGGGTTTTGTTGTTGTTTTGGAGATAGAGTCTGGCTCTGTCAACCAGGCTAGAGTGCAATGGTGCGATCTCAGCCACTGCAACCTCCACCTCCCATGTTCAAGCGATTCTCCTGCCTCAGCCTCTCAAGTAGGTGGGATTACAGGCGCGTCCCACTATCCCTGGCTAATTGTTTTATTTTGAGTAGAGACGGGTATTTGCCATGTTGGCCAGGCTGGTCTTGAACTCCTGACGTCAGGTGATCCTCCTGCTTTGACCTCCCAAAGTACTGGGATTATAGGCATAAGCCACCACGTCTGGCCTTTTCGTATTTTTTGTAAAGACTGGATTTTGGTATGTTGCTCAGGCTAGTTCCAAATTCCTGAGCTTAAGTGATCCACCCACTTCGGCCTCCCAGAGTGCTGGGATTACAGGCAATACCATCACACCCCACCTGCTTATATGTTTTGATGTTTAAATTTGCTCCCAGCTGGGTGCAGTGGCTCACGCCTGTAATCCCAGCACTTTGGGAGGCTGAGGTGGGCAAATCAGGAGGTCAGGAGTTTGAGACCAGCCTTGCCAACATGGTGAAACCCCGTCTCTACCAAAAATACAAAAACTTAGCTGGGCATGGTGGCAGGTGCCTGTAATCTCAGCTACTCAACAGGCTGAGGCAGGAGAATCACTTGAACCCGGGAGGCGCAGGTTGCAGTGAGCCGAGATGGCACCACTGCACTCCAGCCCGGGCAGCAGTGCAAGACTCCATCTCAAAAAAAACAAAAAAATTTGCTCCCAACAAGCATATGCTATATTTATGCTATATGCCACACTCACTGATGGGTCACCAGCAGGCCTAGAGAAGGACAGGAACCTAGGGCCATCGGACAAGGGTTCCCAGCCCTTCCCCCGACAGCCTTGAGAGAAGCAAGGCAAGTACTGCTCCCATTTTCTGAATGGGAAAACTCAGGCTCCAGGAGGTGAAGGAATCAATCCGGGGCCCCGTGACACTCGCCGTTGCTGGGAGTGAGGCCAGGAGAGCTGTGTGTCTGCTGGGCCATGTGACCCGCCCTCTCCCACAGCATCTCATTGTCCCAGAGACCCTACGCCTCCATTGTACTGGAGGTCTGGCTCAAAACCTAAGACTGAGTCTGTACTCAGTCCCAGAGTATCCCAAGTAATTAATTGGAAGAAGTAAGTTTTAATGCTACAAAGACCGGAGCCTATGGTCTGGGCTGGGGGAGGAGACCTGGAGGATCCCCTGTGGCCCTGGCTCAGCAATTCCTGAGAGGCCATGAGGCTCTGGGCGCTAAGAGAACAGCAAGCCCTTGGGGGCGGGGCTCCGTGTGACATCAAAGTGGAATTTTCCAAGTAGCCTTATTTTTAAAGGCATTACCCAGTTGCCTGCTGCCGCCACCATCACAAAGCAAAGCCTGATTTAGAAGCAGGCAGGAGTCAGGGCTCACGTGGAGCCGTGTGGGGGCTGAAGAGAAGAGGCGGGCAGGGGACTCAGGCCCAGCTCCTTCCCACTTCTGCTGGTCCTCAGCACGGACCCCCCTGCCACAAGTGAAGCCCTTTGTCACCAGGCCTGAGGTCTCCCCAGGCCCACAGAACCACCCGGGGCTCCCCAGAAGTCCCTGGAATTCTCTCGAATCCCTGCCTTTGCACCCGCTGTGCCCCCACCACACCCCCATCCTCCTCTCATCCCTCCTCCCTTCCGTGCTTGGCCGGTTCCCCCAGGTGCTCTGACCCTCGGGAAATCATTCCTGACTCTCACCCACCTCTCCACCCCTGGCTGCCCCTTCCCGAATTCTTGAATGCCTTCTTATTCCTAGACCTGGGCACCCAGCCCAGCCCAGGGCCCCCACGGGAGGGACCAGCAGCAAAGCCTTGCTGAGCCCCACGAGGTGTGTGCGTCAGCTCTCTTCACCTTCACACCCACCCAAGGGGCAGAAAGGAAGCAGGCTCAGACAGGGAAGCCTCCCTGCCCGCAGCCCCACAGCCCCTGTCTTCCTCCCCGCTGCAGCTGGCTGTTCTCAGATCCGCGGAAACACTTGGGTGCCTTCTCACCCATCTGCAGAGCGCTGCCCTTCCTCTTCAGGGAGGAAGCAGGCTTCAGCTTCCCCATCCATGCCCAGGGGCTTCACTGGAGCCCAGGCCTCCCAGGAGACGCCCCCTGCAGCTGTCCATCTGCCCACAGATGTCCTAAGCCTTTCCCGTGCCAGGCCTTGTGCACAGAGCAGTGGGAGGATAGAATCTGTTCTTGTTTTAATGGTGGCGGATGGGGAGGTGGAAGGGAGGGGATTCTTCGGCCTGGAAGGGCAAGGGTGAGTTGGCCAGAAAGGAGCAAGGCAGGGGCCACCCAGTGTCCCAGGAGGAGGGGCCCCATACTTCTGGGGCAGGCTGGGGCGATGCAATAGATGGAAACACCTCCAATGCTGCTTTACTTCCAGCCACCAAGGCCACCAGGATGTTCTGTGGGGCATCAGCCCCCATCCTTCCTGTTCCTCCCCCACATCTGGCTCCAGCCTAACCTTGCAACCCCGTCCTTCACTCTCGCGCCCCATCTGATGTGCGGTTTCCAAGCACATCAGTCTCAGATGCACTGGTCAGTCCAAGCTTCCCCTGTCCTGTTCCCCTGCCTCGACCTCCCATCCCCTCCCCTGACTGCTCATGCCTGGCAGAGCGGGCCATTCCCTCCAGGGGGGCCTCCAAGGCCCCTCATGCATTCCCAGGCCTCTCTATGGCTGGGGGCAGGCAGCAGCAGAGTTTGGGACTCCAGCCCCATGCAGCACAGCCAGCTGGGAAAGGTCTCGGTAGTAAATGTCTGAATAAATGACCAGTCCTCCTCCTCCCACATGGCAGGGAGCAGGTGGGAGTGCCTTTGAACTACAAAGCAGGCCATGAAGGTGCCGTCTGGAGGTGTGGGTGGGGCGGGGCTGGCCCTGTGGTCTCCAGTCTTTTCCAAGAATGTCCCTCTCCCAGCCCTTGGACATTCGCCTCCCCGGGTCCCACTCCGTGGCCTCTAGCATTGTCTGTCACTCTGTGTCCTCCATAAGACTGTGAGCCCGCCCTGGCACACAGGTGCTCAGGACAGGTGGAGGCTGGCGGTCCAGGTTACAGGATCTATCCTCCAGACATTCCCAGCCCCGGGGGTCCGGCCCCCCAGGAAGATCCCGGCTTCAGCCAACAAGCATGGAATCATCCTCCCCAGAAAGTGGAAACCTGGAAAAGGTGGGCCTGGGGTTCAGGGCAGGGAAAGAAGGAGCCCCTCACCTCACCTCCCTCAGGGTCCACCAAGCCCCTTCCCTGGATGCCCAGGGGACGGCAGCCTCCTCGCACTCACAGCCAACCCAGCCTGCCCACCCTGCCCCCGAAGCTCAGGCCTCTCCTCCTCACCAGCACCTGCCCTCAGCCTCAAGTCAGGCTCAGCCACTCATGCCTGGTGGAGAAAACCCCTCCAGGCTTATTCCCTGCCAGCTGCCCCAACTTCTCTCCAGCCCCACGCTGTCAAGATTCCAGAAAGAGTGGTCTACACACACCAGTCTACATTTTCTCCTACCCCTTGTCACAGCACTGTGTTTTTTTCTGTGGTCCAGGCTGCAGGGCAGTGGGGCCGTTGCAGCTCACTGCAGCCTCAACCTCCAGGCTCAAGTGATTCTCCCACCTCAGCCTCCCAAGTAGCTGGGACCACAGGTGCAAGCCACCGTGCCCAGCTTCATTTTTTTTTTGTAGAGATGGGGTCTCACTATGTGGCCCAAGCTGGTCTCAAACTCCTCCTACCTCTGTCTCCCAAAGTGCTGGAATTACAGGTGTGAGCCACCATGCCTGGCCCACACCGTTTTTTTAATGGGGGGCCAGACCCCCTCACCTTGGCTCCCTGCAGCATGCGGTAGGGTTTGGGCCACACACCCCCACCTTGGCTTGATGGAGTTTCACTCTGTCACCCAGGCTGGAGTGCAGTGGCATGATCTTCGCTTGCCCACTGCTACCTCCTGGGTTCAGGTGATTCTCCTGCCTCAGCCTCCTGAGTAGCTGGGAATACAGGTGCTCACCACCACATCCAGCTAATTTTTGTATTTTTAGTAGAGACGGGGTTTCACCACGTTGGCCAGGCTGGTCTTGAACTCATGATCTCAAGTGATCCACCCGCCTCAGCCAACCAAAGTTCTGGGATTTCAGGCAGGAGCCGCTATGCCCGGCCCATTGGCTCTTCTTGACTTTGCCCCAAGCCTCAATTTCCTCATCTGTAAAATGGGGATAACCATTGCCACCTCTCCGGGCTCTCAGAAGGAATTGGGAGATGTGGTTTCTGGGAAGAAGAGGCTGGAGTTGGCTCAGGCAAGGCAGGATGGGGGTCTTCGTGTGGGACAGGGGCTTGTGGCACCTCCCAGAGGAGGTCATCAGGTAGGTTCTAAGGGCACCAGATCGGGTCCATATTTTGGCAGGGTGGACTGAGCTGTCTCTCCCAACGAGGACACTGAAGCGACCAAGCCTGCCACAGCTCCCCATCCACCTGTTACCCAGATGTCCCCCCGGGAGATGGAGAGGATCTTGAAGGCAAGGACAGCAGCTGCTCTGTGAGAGATGCCAGCTCCTAGATTGACAGGTATGAATATCACCACTTTACAGAAGAGGCAGCTGTGATCTGGGGGACTTGCCACTTGCACAGGTCACACAGTCACAGAGTGGCAGACTGCTGCCCAGAAGTGGCAGCTACGTGCCCAGTCCAGGATCGCCATGTCCCCTGCACTGGATGCTTGGAAGCTGGTTGTGGCGGATCTAGGGCCGTCCCAGCTAGTGTGGGCCCCTCGTGAACTGGTTTATGGCAGGGGCTTTGCTCTTTGGGTGCTTTTCACAGATTAAACAATTTTGCCTTTATTATTAATCAAATACTTACCAAAGTGTCTCATGTGTGCTAGGACATGCGGTAAATGTTAACGACCCAGAAGTGACTCAGAAACGAATCCTCAGGCCAGGCACAGTGCCTCACACTTGTAATCCCGGCTCTTTGGCAGGCCGAGCTGGGAGGATCGCTTGAGCCCAGGGGTTCAAAACCAACCCGGGCAACATGGCAAGACTCTGTCTTTACCAAAAATAATGATAATTAAGAAAACAATTAGCCAGGAGTGGTGGCACACACCTGTAGTCCCAGCTACTTGGGAGGCTGAAGTGGGAGGATTTCGTGTGCCCAAGAGTTCGAGGTTGAAGCAAGCTATGATCACACCACTGTGCTCCAGCCTGGGCAACAGGGCAAGACCCTGTCTCTAAAAACAAACGGACAGAAAAGCAACCCAGGCACTCTCAGTTTACCGGGGAGTCAGATGCACAAACGGGTATCTTACCTTTGAAAAACTACTCTTTTTTTTCCACATTAAAGTAATTCATACCCATTTGTAAAAAATCTGGGCACAGAGGCTCACGGCTGTAATCCCAGCACCTGGGGAGGCCGAGGCGGGTGGACTGCTTGAGCTCAGGAGTTTGAGACCAGCCTGGGCAGGATGGCGAGACCTCTGTCTACTTCAGGTGCATGCCACCACACCCCACTAATTTTTTTTTTCTTTTTGTAGAGACGGGTCTCACTATGTTGCCCAGACTTGTCTCAAACACCTAGATTCAAGCAGTCCTCCTACCTCCATCTCTCAAAGTGCTGGAATTACAGGTCTAAACCCCCATCCCTGGCCCACAGCATTTTTTTTTAAATGGAGGGCCAAGCCCCCTCACCTCAGCTCTCCAAAATACGAAAAATAGAAAAAAATTAACCAGGTATGGTGTTGCATGCCTGTAGTCCCAGCTGCTTGGGAGGCTAACATGGGAGGATTGCTTGAGCCCCGGGAGGCAGAGGTTGCAGTGAGCCAAGATTGCACCACTGCACTCCAGCCTGGACAACAGAGCAAGCCCCTGTCTCAAAAACAGCAACAGCAGAAATGGCAAATTCAGATGCATCCAAAGAAAAAAACACATTGTGCTTGTAATACTGCTTTCTGGAGGCACCCACGGAAATCTGGGTAGATTTCCTTTCAGCCACTTTTTTCTACCTGTTATGCATATCATGAGATGGAACTTTAGAGCTTCCCCATCTGCGGCTTATGAGTGGTGCAAGCAGCCACTCTGAGCACTTTCCTTATCTCTGAAAATCAGCTTAAAAAACATTCCTGGCCGGGCGCGGTGGCACATGCCTGTAATCCCAGCACTTTGAGGGGGCGAGGTGGGCAGACAATGAGGTCAGGAGTTCAAGACCAGCCTGGCCAACATGGTGAAACCCCGTCTCTCCTAAAAATACAAAAATTAGCCGGGTGTGGTGGTGCTTGCCTGTAGTCCCAGCTACTTGGGAGGCTGAGGCACAAGAATCGTTTGAACCCAAATGGCGGAGGTTGTGGTGAGCCCAGATTGTGTCACTGCACTCCAGCATAGGTGACAGAGCAAGACTCTGTCTCAAAAAACAAAAGAAAAAAATCCATAGGCCAGGCAGGGCGGCTCACACCTGTAATCCCAGCATTCTGGAGGCTGAGGTGAGAGAACTGCCCCAGGAGTTTAAGAGCAGCCTGGGCGACAAAGGGAGACTCCATCTCTACAAAAAAAAAAAAAAAATTAACCAGGCATGGTGGTGCACACCTGTTATCTCAGCTACTATGAGGCTGACGTGGGAGGACTGTGTTGAGCCCTGGAGTTCAAGGCTGCCAGTGAGCCGTGATTGTGCCACTGCACTCGAGCCTGGGTGACAGAGCCAGACCCTGTCTTAAAAAAAAAAAAGCGAGGGAGAGAGAGAATGCTCACAGGATTAAGTGGAAGTGAAACGAGACGGAATGACATGGAGTGGTGAGTAGCCAGCCGGGACAGGCAGAGCCTGCTCTGTGATGAGGAGGAGAGTCTTTGTGGGTTTATTGATTTACAGCTACCACACGGCCAACTCCTCGTTTTCCAGATGGAGAAACTGAGGCCCAAGGAAAGGAAGTCACAGGGTGAGGGAAGACTAAGGCCAAGACAAGAACCTACCTTTATTCGCTCCCACCCAGGACCCGCTGGGAACCTCTCCTACAACCTGTTCTGTGCTGTAGCAAAAAGCAAAGGCTCGTGAATGTGCCTGTTTCTTCCAGGAAGTGCCTCATCTAGCTGACGTGGTTGCAAGCATCTGTTTATGCATAAATGATTCTGGCTATCGAGCTTAAGGGGGAAGAGCTGGAGTGTCCAGTAAAGGCGTGGCCAGGCGCCAGCCCTGCCTCGTGACAGGAAGCACGAGGTGAGAGATTTTATTATTTAATTATTTAACTTTTTTTTTTTTTTTTGAGATGGAGTCTTGCTCTTGTTGTCCAGGCTGGAGTGCAGTGGTGCGATCTTGGCTCACTGCAACCTCCGCCTCCCAGGTTCAAGCAATTCTCCTGCCTCAGCCTCCCAAGTAGCTGGGATTACAGGTGCCTGCCACCACACCCAGCTACTTTTTTGTATTTTTAGTATAGACAGGGTTTTGCCATGTTGGGCAGGCTGGTCTTGAACTTCTGACCTCAAGTGATCTGCCTGCCTCAGCCTCCCAAAGTGCTGGGATTATAGACGTGAGCCACCGCATCGGGCCAAGATTTTAGAATATCTTAATGGCATAAATGCCATGAGTTGGTTTTCTTTTTTTTCTTTTTTCTTTTTGAGACAGTCTCATTCTGTTGCCAGGGGCCAGGCTGGAGTGCAGTGCGCAATCTCGGCTCACTGCAACCTCCACCTCCTGGGTTCAAGCAATTCTCCTGCCTCAGCCTCCCAAGTAGCTGGGATTACAGGCACACGCCACCATGCCCAGCTAATTTTTGTATTTTTTAGTAAAGACAGGGTTTCACCATGTTGGTCAGGATGGTCTCAATCTCTTGACCTCGTGATCCACCCACCTCGGCCTCCCAAAGTGCTGGGATTACAGGCGTGAGCCACCGTGCCCAGCCCTGAGTTGGTTAACTATGTGAACTTCTCACTCATAGAGTAAGATGTAAAAATCAAACCCAAGGAATGCTGTCAGTTAGGAAAAACGTCCACAGAAGACAGCCCGTAGTAGAGTTTTTAGCATGTGTGCTTTACACTTTTTGTTAATTTTCAAATCTTCTATCATCTTATTATATCCTTTACAATCAAACAATTATATTAAAACAAGATGGTTTAGGAGACTAGAATACCAGGTTTGCAGGGAGAACATATTCACCCATTCACAAGTTCTCAGGGCTGCGCACAAGGAGAGCAAATGCAGGTGGAGGCCCACCCTTGTGGAAGTCCGTGGTCTCGGGGAGAAAAGGAGATAATGATCAAATATTCACATGACTCAGAGAGCTACTGCAACTGTGACAAATGTCATAGAAGCATACACTGGGGCATGGGAGATGGCTGGCTGATAGGGGTTGGCTGTGTCCCCACCCAAATCTCCTCTTGAATTGTAGTTCCCATAATCCCCATGTGTCATGGGAGGGACTGGCGGGAAGTAATAGAATCATAGGGGTGGTTACCCTCGTGCTGTTCTTATGATAATGGGTTCTCATGAGATCTGATGGTTATTTATTTTATTTTATTTTATTTATTTCTTTGAGATGGAGTCTTGCTCTGTTGCCCAGGCTGGAGTGCAATGGCATGATCTTGGCTCACTGCAACCTCTGCCTCCCGGGTTCAAGTGATTCTTCTGCCTCAGCCTCCTGGGTAGCTGGGACTACAGGTGCCTGCCACCACACCCAACTTATTTTTTGTATTTTTAGTAGAGATGGGATTTCAACATGTTGGCCAGGCTGGTCTTGAACTCCTGACCTCAGATGATCCACCCACCTCGGCTTCCCAAAGTGCTGGGATTACAGGCATGAGCCACTGCACCTGGTGAGATCTGATGGTTTTATAAGGGGCTTTTCCCCACTTTTGTTCATTCTACTTCTACTTGCGGCCACCATGTGAAGAAGGACATGTTTGCTTCCCCTTCTGCCATCATTGTACGTTTCCTGAGGCCTCCCAAGCCATGCTGAACTATGAGTCAATTAAACCTCTTTGTTTATAAATTACCCAGTCTCAGGTATGCCTTTATCAGCAGTGTGATAGCAGACTAATAGACTGGCCTCATGAGGGAAGCTGAGACCTGAAGCCTGGTTGGCGTTAGTTGGGACAATTGGAGAAGAAAGACACCCTTGGCAGCTAAAACAGGGTGTGCAAAGGCCCTGTGGTGCCAGTGTGTCTCAGTCCCTCGGGCTGTCCTCACACGATACTGCACACTGCGGAGCTTATCAACAGCTACAATCTATTTTTCACTGTTCTGGAGCCTGGAAGTCGAAGATCAAAGTAGCAGCGGATTCAGCGTCTGGTGAGGGTCGACTTCCTGGTTCCTAGAGGCACCTTCTCATTCTGTCCTCACATGGTGGAGGGAGGGGGGCCTGTCTGGAGTCTCGTTTATGAGGACACTAATCCACCCTTATGACCTCATCACCTCCCCAGAGCCCCACCTCCTAACACTAGCACATTGAGGTTAGGATTTCAACATATAAATTTGCAGGGTTGGGGGGGTATTAGATATTCAGGCCACAGCAGCAGGAGGGAGCGACACTGGGGAGGACCCATCTGCTGGGAGCTGAGGTGGAGGTATATGCGAGAGCATGAGATCAGATTTGTATTTTGCAAAGATCCTCCTGACTGCAGGGCAGAGAACAGCTGAGTGCCTTGAAAACTCAGGAATTCCAGTTTCCAAATGCCCAGAGCTCTTGTGAGTGGCAGCAGTCGGGGCTCATGTACCAAGCATGTAACTGTCTAGCTTCTCAATGAGGCATCTTTAGAGGAAGGAGTCTTTCTGCCTTCTGGAATGTTCTTGAATACCACGGCAAGGAAATCTCTTCAAGGGAAACCTCGTGATTCTATTTTTTTGCTTTTGTTTTTGAGACAGAGTCTTGCAATGGCACGATCTTGGCTCACTGCAAACTCCACCTCCTTGGTTCAAGTGATTCTCCTGCCACAGCCTCCCGGACAGCTGGGATTACAGGCACCTGCCATCATGCTCAGCTAATTTTTTTGTATTTTTAGTAGAGCTGGAGTTTCACCATGTTGGCCAGGCTGGTCTCAAACTCCTGACCTCAGGTTATCCGCCAGTCTTGACTTCCCAAAGTGCTGAGATTATAGTTATGAGCCATGGTGCCTGGCCTTTTCTTTCTTTTTTTTTTTTTTATGGAGTCTTGCTCTATTGCCCAGGCTGTGGTGGCAAGAGGAGGCCTGGGCAGATCTGTGGAGCTCTCAGCTCCTTCTCCACAGGAGCTCGGGGCTGGTGGGAGGCCCAAGCTCTGAAAGGAGGGGAGAGCACCTCTACCACACCTGCCCAGCTAGTAAGTTCAGCAAGGTTTTCAGCAACCCTGGGAGCATCATGGACACGGAGTTTACACTCCCCCAAAACAGGTGGTCTGTTTTTGGAAAGCACTGATGGAGAACCCTTCCCTGTCCCTCTGCCTCTGGGAGAGGGGTTGCCCTGCATGCCCGGCAGCCTGGGGATTGCTGTGGGATCCTGGAGAACTCACCGGGGCTTCCCAGGCAGTGGGCACCAGCAACGTCTCTGTCTCGTCCTCCCTCCCCTAGATGGCCACCAGGCTGTGAGGGGTGAGAATGGATCCCAGCATGTGCTGCAACCTTTCCTTTTGATTCTACTTGGGGTCTTCAGAAGTATGCGCCATTGCTGGCTGAAAGCTATTCCCATCTCTAACATTTTCAAATTCTTTTTTCTGTTCTTTTCTTTCTTCCTTTTTTTTTTTTTTTTTTTTGAGATGGAGTCTTGCTCTGTCACCCAGGCTGGAGTGCAGTGGCGTGATCTTGGCTCACTGCAACCTCCACCTCCCAGGCTCAAGCGATTCTCCTGCCTCAGCGTCCTGAGCAGCTGGGATTACAGGCACCCACCACGACACCTGGCTAATTTTTGTATTTTTAGTAGAGACAAGGTTTCACCATGTTGGCCAAGATGCTCTTGATCTCTTGACCTTATAATCCACCTGCATCGACCTCCCAAAGTGCTGGGATTACAGGCGTGAGCCACCACACTCGGCCTTCTTTCTTTCTTTTCCTTCCCTCCCTCCCTCCCTTTCTTTCTTTCTTTCTTTTTTTTTTTTTTTTTAAAGACAAGGTCTTGCTCTGTCACCCGACTGGAGCGCAGTGTTGCAATCACAGCTCACTGAAGCCTTGAACTCCTGGGCTCAGGCGATCTTCCCACCTCAGCCTCTGAGCCACCATGCCCAACTAATTTTTTCTTTTCCTTTTCTTGTAGAGATTGGAGTCTCTATATGTTGCCCAGGCTGGTCTTAAACTCCTAGCCTCAAGAGATCCTCCACCCTTAGACTTCGAAAGCCATTTAAAAAATGTTCTTTTTTTTTTTGGAGACAGAGTCTTGCTCTATCACCAGGCTGGAGTGCAGTGGCACGATCTCGGCTCACTGCAACCTATGCCTCCTGGGTTCAAGTGCTTCTCCTGCCTCAGCCTCCTGAGTAGCTGGGATTATAGGCGTCTGTCACGTCTGGCTAATTTTTCTAATTTAAGTAGAGATGGGGTTTCACCATGTTGGTCAGGATGGTCTCAATCTCTTGACCACCTGATCCACCCACCCGGCCTCCCAAAGTGCTGGGATTACAGGCGTGAGCCACCGCACCCAGCCTAAAACTCTTTTAATAGAAACTTTTATTATGGAAACTGTCAAATATATATGCAGTAGAGAGAGCAGCATAATGAACCCCTGAGGCCTACCTCAACAGTGAGCAGTATTCTGCTCTTCCTCCCTCCTCCCCATATTCTTCCTGTCGTACATTTTCCCGGATTTCCTGAGTATAGCTCAGATAGTCAGTTCATATGAAGATACTTCAGCTTTTCTATACATGCCTCTAGAAGTAAGACTGTTAGGACAGGCACGGTGGCTCACGCCTGTAATCCCAGCACTTTGGGAGGCCGAGGCGGGCGGATCAAGTGAGGTCGGGAGTTCGAGACCAGCCTGACCAACATGGTGAAACCCCGTCTCTACTAAAAGTACAAAAATTTAGCTGGGCGTGGTGGCACATGCCTATAATCTCAGCTACTCAGGAGGCTGAGGCAGGAGAACTGCTTGAACCCAGGAGGTGGAGGTTGCGGTGAGCCGAGATCACCCCACTGCACTCCAGACTGGGCAACAAGAGTGAAACTCTGTCTCAAAAAAAAAAAAAATAGTAAGACTTTTTTGGAAGCATGATACTGTCAGCACATCTAATAATCCTGACAATTCCTCAGTATCTTCTACGAGCCCAGTGTTTCTCTAGCAGTGTCTCTGTACCGTGTGTTAAACCTGGTCCCAAGGGGCCCACGCTGTGCTTGGTCTATATTAGGGTTGCACAATGGTGAGACCTGTTATTTTTTTCAACGGACTGCAATGATGACTTTGCTAATTCCTCGTGTACAGTTACAAAGGGCCTTCCCTTCCATCAATGAATAACCAAACTCACTGCCACGTTGGAGGTGGGGCGGGTGATCTCCATTTCCTCCAGACCAGGAGACTCAGGTCAGAGGAGGGCAGTGGCCTGCAAGGGACCCCAGCTCACCCCTCCCTGCACCAGGCCAAGCCCAGGCCCGGTCACTAGCCCAGTGCTGGGTTCACATTCACACACGGAGCTCATCCAACTGTGAGATGGAGAAAACACCATGGTGATCTTTTAAAAGCTACGGAAGTTCTAGCAGATTCTCTGCTGTGTATCAGTGGATTTTTTTCCCCAGACCTATTCAACAGGCAGTATTTTTTTTTTTTAATCATTTTTAAATTTTTAAAAATTTATTTAGAGACAGGGTCTCACTCTCTCCCTCAAGCTGTAGTGCAGGGTCTCATGGCTCACTGCAGCCTTGACTTTCTAGGCTCAGATGATCCTCCCGCCTCAGCCTCCCAAGGAGCTGAGACTACAGGGACGTGCCACCATGCCTAGCTAAGGTTTTGTATTTTTTGTAGAGATGGGGCTTCGACGTATTACCCAGGCTGCTCTCCAACTTGTGGGCTCAACTGCTCCTCCTGCCTCAGCCTCCCAAAGTACTGGGAGGACAAGTGTGAGCCACGGCGCCCAGAGGGCACCAGCAGATTCTAAAATCCCTAACTACTTGTCCAGGATACAAATGGTGCCACTGCTGCCTCCAGGGTGAAACCAGATTCCCCCAGGAAGCATTCAAGGTGCCCCTGCCATCCCTCTATTCTCCTCTCTTCCCACATCATCATACCCCCCCCCCAGAACCAGCTGTGACACTGAGGTCCGTATTCTGATAAACCACCAGGTATTTTTGCTATGGCTTGAGCAGCTGATTTTAGGGGGCACTGAGGGAGAAACTGGCACCTGTGGAGAACTCACTCCTGGTGGTAAAACTCCAATTTCAGAGGAGAAAACTGGCTTAGAGAGGGTAAAAGACCTGCCAAAGGCCACACAGGGGAACCAGGGTTAATTAGAGCCAGTCACTCTGGCCCCACACCCTGGGTTCTTCCTGCTCCCTCCTCCCACAGGGCTGGGAGTGGACTTGACCCTGGAAAAGGGGAGGGGGTGCATTTCTGTGTCGGCCAGGGCTCCCCTGCCACTCTGTGTTCAGCCTCGAAGTCCCAGGGAGGCTGTGTCCCGCAGAGGTTTCCGCTGCTTTCTTTGATCCGCAGCCACTTGCTGAAGAGCTGGACACTGCCCAGAAGGAAACCACACTGCCAGCGGCCAATCTGCAGAGTCAGGGGGTGGAGAGACCCTGCTGCGTCTCCTCCAGATGAAACACATAACTTATTCGCAGGAAGGGCTGCACCCCCTGAGTGTATAAACTCTGACTGTGCCTCCCTCCTTGGCCACCCTGTCCAATGCTGCTGGTCACGACGAAGCTGGGACCAGCATGCTTCGCTCTGCACAACCAGCCCGCTGACTTAATGAGGTTCCTGTGGGCCGCCAGGCTGGGGAATTTGGGGGCACGATAATGACACCTCTGCTCATGAAGAGAGTGGGACTTCAACCCAGATCCTTCAAACTCCTGAAAAGTTCAGAAAGGGGGTCCAGCAGCAGGCTGGAGAGGCCCTCAGAAGTTTATCTAGGAGAGGTTCAAGAGGAACCTGTGATGTCCTCACTGCTAGAGAACCAGAGCAGGGAAAGAGGCTGATTCAGAAAAAGAAAATGTACCACCAGCATCAGGTTTAGGGCCTAGTGCATAGTAGGTCTTTGATATACGTTGTTAAAGAAAGGAAAGTTTCCAAACTCTGTTTGCAACAGCTTATGGCCTAACCCTGGGGAGTTGCTATGGTGACTACCCCATTCTTCTAAATACTTTCAAACTGAGCCATGTAATTCCTTGCTGCCTACTCAGCAAACTGAAAGCAAACCTTAGTAACACAACCTCTGGACTATGGTACAGTTTGGATATTTGTTCCTGCCCAAATCTCTTGCTGAACTGTAATCCCCAATCTTGGAGGTGGGGCCTAATGGGAAGTGTTTGGATCATGGAGGCGGGTCCCTCAGGGCTTGGTGCTGTCCTTGCAATAGTGAGTTCTAGTGACCTCTGGATGTTTAAAAGTGTGTGGCACATCCCCTGTCCCCCATCCTCCTGCTCCGGCCACGTCTGCTTCCCCTTCCCCTTCTGCCATGATTGGAAGCTTCCTGAGGCCTTCCCAAAAGCCAAGCAGATGCCAGCCTCAGTGCTTCCTGTACAGCCTGTACTCGGCCCCAGTGCGTGTACTTGGCTCTGCTGCTGCCTTGGCCCCTGGGAACCAGGGACAACCAAAGTAGTTGGTTTCCTGTCTCGAAGAGATACTGTGATCTCCCTTCAGGTTGAGATGATGGTGACAGCATTGTGGTCACTCAGATGAACGGCCTCTGTGGGGCCTGACCAGGTGGACGGCTCCACTGACCTCGAAGGCCTGGAGCTGCAGACCCAACGAGGCCTGTTAAGCGCTTTGCTAGCACAAGGGAAGGGCAGGAAGTGAGGGGGCAGCCTGCAAAGATGTGCTTTTCCCCTTCGTTCTGGACTTGGTGCTGCAGCTTCCTTGCATTTCCGTTTTTGCTTTTTTGTGTGTCCAGTGTGAAAGGAAAATAAAAACTTGGGACCGTAATCCACTGTGCTAAAAGGAAAAAGCTGAGAATGGAGTCAGGCAAGAAGCTGTGTTTCCTTATGTTCCTCAGCAGACAGCTACAGAGAAAGGGCCAGACAGGCCAGGCACGGTGGCTCACGCCGGTAATCCCAGCACTTTGAGAGGCCTAAGCGGAAGCATCACTTGAGCCCAGAAGTTCAAGACCAGCCTGGGCAACATGGTGAAACCCTGTCTCTACAAAGAAAATACAAAAATTAGCCAGGTGTGATGGCGCACACCTGTGGTCCGAGCTACTTGGGAAGCTGAGGCCTGCAGTGAGCCAAGATCAAGATCACACCACTGCACTCCATCCTGGGTAAGTGTCAGACCCTGTCAAAAAAAAAAAAAAAGGCAGCTCTCTCCACAGGTAGCTACTCTATGCTCACTGTATCTTATGTAAAGTGAGGATTTGCTGAGTACAAGTATCTAACTGACTACTCCCCTACCTGTGCCTTTTCTCTCCCAACATTCAATCATGTGACCATACCCTCCCCATCTCTCTCCTCCAGCCCACTTTTCCCCTTTAAAGACTGAAGCCCTCAAAATCATCTTTGGAGAAAGGCACAGACCTCTCGGGTGTGCCCTCAACCTCGGCAAAACACAATTCTAAGTTGACGGAGATCTGTCTCAGGTACGTTTGGTTTGCACTCTAGCATGTATGCAGATGGACTCTTTCATGTTTACAACCAGCTCTTAGGATAATGGTCCAATTATGATCTCCATTTACATCTAAAGATACCGAAGTGCCCGACTGAGTAACTCACCCAAGGGTACGTAGCCAGGGCT
This sequence comes from Callithrix jacchus, assembly GCF_049354715.1. Taxonomy (NCBI): domain Eukaryota; kingdom Metazoa; phylum Chordata; class Mammalia; order Primates; family Cebidae; genus Callithrix; species Callithrix jacchus. The sequence goes on along the minus strand of NC_133504.1, from coordinate 187,120,751 downwards.
GACAGAGCAGGACTCCCTCAAGTACCCAGACAATACATAACTGGGTTTTGAGATGGAGTCTTGCTCTGTTGCCCAGGCTGGAGTGCAGTGGCACAACCTCAGATCACTACAACCTCTGCCTCCTGGGTTCAAGCGATTCTCCTGCCTCAGCCTCCCAAGTAGCTGGGATTATAGGTGCCCACCATTGTGCCTGGGTAAATTTTTTTCTTTTTTTGAGACAGAGTTTCATTCTTGTTGCCCAGGCTGGAGTGCAATGGCACAATCTTGGCTCACTGAAACCTCTACCTCCCAGGTTCAAGCGATTCTCCTGCCTCAGCCTCCCGAGTAGCTGGGGTTATAGGCAACTGCCATTAATTATGTCTGGCTAGTTTTTGTATTTTTAGTAGAGACGGGGGTTTCACCATGTTGGCCAGGTTGGTCTCAAACTCCTGACCTCAGGTGATCCACCCACCTTGGCCTCTCAAAGTGCTGGAATTACAGACATAAGCCACCGCGCCCAGCAACAGTACATAATTTACAATTAGTGCGATTGTGTGAGATGGAGGTTTCAGTGTTAAATGGACTATGTAGTCAGTGCCCAAGGTGAATCTAGGCTCCAGCACCCACCAGGTATGAGACTGCAAGTACCTAATGCCCCACTGTGCCTCAGTTTCTTCATCTATAAAATGGGGCAGCTATAGCTTCTCACAGGGTGGCTAGTTAACGCTCAGAGTGCTTAGAATGCATGGCAGCCAGTGGGCCCTCAGTATCAGCCCTTAGGATGATTAGCACAGACAATGCCAACACCAACCAAACGTTAGGGGGCAGCGTCAGTACCAGCTTGACAGTTAAGGCAACTGTGCCTGAAAATGAAATTAAACACACAGTGACGTGAGGCTAGCAGCGGGCTCTGAAACAGCAGCTCATTTCCCAATCTGTGTTCACAACAGTGCTCAGCTTGTGACGCCATCTGACTGGCTGCTTTTCAGAGGAACCAGGGGCAGGAGCTTCCTTTCCATTCCTGGACTGCTGGTAGATGCAGGCCTCCTGGGCACTGCCATAGCCACTCATGGCATGTGTACCAAACCTGCCAGGGTGGTCTCTGTAGTGGCAGTGGCAGCAGCAGCAGTCACATGGGCAAAGGCCAGAGCACTTTAAGTGAAACAGGCAGAGAGGCCTTTACACTCCACCCCAGGGTTGTTCTAAAAACACCCAGGGTTGTTCATCACACCCCGTGGAGTTTGTGATGTCAGATTTCCTCTTCTGAGATGGGAGGATAGCTTGAGTTCCAGGAGATGGAGGCTGCAGTGAGTCAAGATCACACCACCGCACTCCTTCAAATTAGTGGGTAAGGGCTTTAAAAATGGTATTGGGAGCTGGGTGCGGTGGTGTAATCCCAGCACTTTGGGAGGCCAAGGTGGGTGGATCACCTGAGGTTGGGAGTTCCAAGACCAGCCTGACCAACATGGAGAAACCCCATCTCTACTAAAAATACAAAATTTAGCCAGGCGTGGTGGCACATGCCTGTAATCCCAGCTACTCTGGAGGCTGAGGCAGGAGAATCACTTGAACCTAAGAGGCAGAGGTTAGGATAAGCTGAGATCATGCCACTGCACTCCGGTCTGGGCAACGAGAGTGAAATTCCATCTCAAAAACAAAAGGTATTATTGGGTGGTGGGCCAACTATGGCCTGTGCTATTGCCAGCTGCAATGGCTCAGTCCTATAATCCCAGTGCTCTGGGAAGCTGAGGTGAGAAGGATGGATTGAGGCCAAGCATTTGAGAACAGACTGGGCAACACAGGCAGACTCTGATCCTACACAAGGTTTAAAAATCAACTGGGCATGGTGGCCTGTGCTTCTAGTCTCAGCTCTTAGGGAAGTTTGAGATCACAGGGATCATGCCACTGCACTCCAGCCTGGGGGACAGAGGGAGACTGTCTCCAAAAAAGCGCTATGCTCAGGTTTCAAAATTTTCTTGCACGAAAATAAACTTGTACTAACTTGTTATAACATGTCTGGACAAGATCTAGTCTGAGGCAGTTAAGGGCATGACAGTGTTTAAAAAGAGCACCTATCAGAGCGACATGAATTCTGCTAAAAATGGAAGCAAGAACAGACATCAAAGTTACGGTGACACTGGGGTGGAAGAATGGTGAAAATCAATTTCTTACCAAAAAACCTATGGGGACAATGCCCCCACCCCCGACCAAAATCAGAGGTTTGCCAATGGGTAACTTGTGTTAAGAAGGACGAGACAATGGTGAAGATGAGACCTCCCCATCAATCTGGGAGGTAAAAATTAATCTGATTCATACCTGAATCAAAGAGGACCAATGATTAACAGCAGAAACAGCCAACACCATAGACACCTCAGGTGATTCCGCTTACATTATCTGACTGAAAAATGAACAATGAGCAAACGTGTCACTCAATGGCTGCCAAACCATTGCACCCAGGTCAGCTGGAGACAGGAGCGGAGCTTTCAAGGGAAATTTTAAACAAGAGAAGTAAAGATCCTAAAGCATTTCCTCTGAGAACTGTAACAGGAGATGGAACACGGCTTTACCAGCACAATCCTGAGACAAAGCACACTCACAGCACTGGCTCCTGAGAGGTGGGAGGGGTGCTGTCACAGCAATGCAGACGGGTCCAAAGCAGAGGTCGGACAGCAGTTTTCTGGGATGCTCAAGGCACCGTGTGTGTGTTGACTTTCTAGGTGACCAAAGAATGGTAACACCTGCTTATTCTAAGTGCTTTGTGAAAGTCAGCCAAAGCTAGCAGCGCAATGCCTGGGGAAGTTTCCCAGAGTCCTTTTCCATCATGGCAGCGCTCCTGCTCCATCAGAGGGCAACTTTCCAGGAGTTTCGATGGCAAGTCACGAGGCATCCACCTTACAGTCCTGATTTGGTTCCTGCTGACTTTTTGTTTCCTAATCTTAAAAATCTGCCGAGGGCACCCATTTTTCCTCATTAACAATGTGGAGACTACATGGACATGGATGCATTTCCAGGACCCTCGGTTCTTTGAGGATAGACTAAATGGTTGGTAGTATGGTATTATGGCTTACTGAAGTATCTTGAACTTGATGGAACTTATGTTGAGAAACAAAGTTTATATTTTTTGATTTTTAATTCCATTTTCCATGAACTTTTAAAGGTCCCCTCATATATGTTTACAGATGTCCACAGAAACGTTATTCAGATGCTGAATAAACAACCAAAAATAATTGTTTTATCAATGAGGAACCTGTTAAATCTACATAATACAGCTGTAAAAATAATTATGTAGTTCTATAGTTACTGCTATGAAAAGACACCTGAGTAGAAACCTATTTCTGATGTTACAGAAGAACAAGTAGAGTGCACTCTAATGTCAACTTCTCTATGTATGCATTCATATATGCCGTACATTCAGATGCCTGGAAAGGGCTGTGCACAAATGTTAGCAGTCAATGTCTCAGTGACATAAGTACAGGAGTTTTCCTTTTCCCTTATACTTCTTTAAAAACACACAGATTTTTTTCCCCCACAATGAATATCAATCATATTAACATATATAAAGATTTAATTTTTTCCCCAGAAGGAAACAAAACGATTGAGCTTTGTCCACCATCTATGGACAAAAATGCTATGTGTTCTGCAGACTCAGGTGGTGGCGCCATGTGTGCTAGGGAGATGGGGAGGCCCCACCCACTTTTTTCATTACCGTAGCTGCACGTTTTCAGCAGTGCCTGCAGGGGGAGCTAACGGACCTCCATGTGGAACAAATGAAACGTAGTAACCCGGGCACTTGCTCCTCCACTGATGCGCATGAGAAAAAGGAAGCCCGAGTTCTTTACAAAGGAATCTTTGCTATGAGAAATAAAAACAACAAACTCTTTTTTAAAATTTTTATTCGGTGTTAACTCCACAAGAAAACAAAAAAAAAAAATCAGTTACTCTGGTGTACGTGAAATCAGAACAATACAACCACGGGGAAAAAATCTCAGCCCAGGAATGGAAGCTGATGCTTCAGTGCTATGGATATGCAACGCGCTTCATACCACAGTGCGTTTCAGCGTTTGCCAACTTTTTAAAGATGCTTTTTCTTTGTGATCATCCATTCACAAAACTAAAAAAAAAAAACCACACTTTCATCTTTGTTGCTGAAAGCTTCTGAGCTTCAGCTACTTAACTATGAAAACAAATAAATACACAATTTGTGAATCCCTTTGCTCACTTCGAATCCATCCCATTCCCCTGTGGAAGGTGCTGTGTCTCCTCACCCGTGTCTGAGGAGGTCTGCACCTGTGCCACCTGGAGCCCTTTCCTAATCAACAGCAGCTGTCCAAAATCAACTGTGCTCAAGGTGGTGTCTGAAATCTATTTTTTGGTCTTTGCTACATAAGCAACGATTTCTAGAATAATCCTCACTGTAGTGATGTGAGGAATTTGCAACTTTCAATCCTTTTTTACCTTTGCTGTTAAATTTCAGTGCTGATGCTTATCAATTTTTAGGAAGCTCCAGAAGAATGAAAAATACATAAAAACGTATCTGAAGTTCGTAAATAAATAACAGCAACATAAAACCTTACACATGCACACACACACACACACACACACACACACACAATCCCACCTTAAAGTGTCAAAAGCTTTGTATAAAAATAAACCCTAATGTGGTAAGATCAACCTGGCGGGCACCCCAGGTCTCTCTCAGTGAGGACCCACAGAACCTCAGCCACTCCACAGTCTTTGATGATACGTTCTGTGTTATTGATTAAGAAAAAGGCAACAAAACCCAAATGTTCAAAGCAAATCATAGATTCCACAGCCAGTTCAGCTCCCAGCTAATAAAACATATGTGTGTTTACTGTCTGCCAAAATCACTGGTGAAGCTGTCCAGACCGTATCAGACTTTCCTGCCATTCCTCATGTTCCAGACTTAATACATTGATTTCACAGATTAGGTGTTGTTGTTGTTGTTGTTGGTGGTGGTGGTGTTTTGCTTTTGTTTTTCAAATAATGAGTTGGTTAAAAAAGAAAAACAATTTAAACTGTTTAGGTTTTTCAAATATTGCTCCTCCTGGCTTCAGCCTGCTGCACAATGCCATGAGAGCTAGAGGAGCGGATCATCGTGCCCAGACACGACTCAAGATGCACCGGCTCCCCGGCTCCCCGGCTCACCGAGGAGAGCTGGAAGCCAGTCCCATGGAGGACAATCAGCACATCAACCACACAGGGATGTGGAAAACTCATGACTCTACCCACCCCAACCCACCACACACAGAACTTGCCCAGAACATTCTCTCAAACACAAAATGAGATAGAAGCTATACTACATCACAGCCAAGGAGCAGCTAGCTGCAGCAGCCCACGATTTCTCTGGGTGACGAGGTGGCCTTTATTGCATGTCAAATATTCACAATTTCAAGTTTTGGGGGCTTCAATTCAACACAGGTCACCAGAAAATAACAATATGCAACTAAAGTCCTTACCGCATATGTAACACTCACCACAAAGAAGCCTGCATGGGACTTTGGTGGAAATGAAACTGCAGTATGAGAACAGTCATACAGGTAAGAGTGTACACCCTTACCCCACTGTGCCTCACATACGATCCCACACCCCAAATCCTTGGCTTCTTCAGTTAGCAAGAAAGTCACAAGCCATAGTATCTTCCATGATACTTTAGGGAAAAAAAATCCTAAGATAGAAAACACAGTATTTTGTAAGTCTCTAAAAGCACACCCTTGTGGTTCCTACTTCAAATGTACATGAGATTTGACTGAATGGAGACCACAGCTGAGTCACCCATGCTTCCCTCTCGCCTTCAGAAAGGCACTGAGCCACTGCAGGGTAAGAATGGATATCCCAGTTCTTAGAGAACAAAGCCTAAATGCTCCAAAGCTGAAGTCTCTGAAGAGCAGAAGTGGTTGTTGACACTGCAATGCTAATAAGGTCATAGTGATGTAACTGCAGTAGGAAGGAAATTAACTGCAGTTAAGATGCAAAAAGCAGTGATACTTCTAAGACAAGCACATGCACACCCATTCTTGATTTGACAACACAATCTAGTCTATTTCAAATAGCCAAGAATTTAACAGCTGGGAAAAAAAAAATCTTTAACAGGATAGCTGTCCTCAACTCTAAAATAAGCAAGAAGAGAAAGATAATGATTACCGATCTGAATCAGTTAATTGAAGAGGAAACCTAAGTTGTTTTAGATTAAAAGGTCTCACAGAAGAGTAATTTTCCATCACATATCATTTTTAAACAGTAATTTGTACTACTTTGCAGGTTTAGAGATGAGTTCGAGAAAAGAGCTCCTCTTCGCTAGGGCCCACCCACTCGCCTCCGCCTTCTGAGCCTGTCTCTTCTGAGGCGGCGCTGGCGCTGGAGCACATCTTTCTGCGGAAGCCGTCTGACTTTGCTCCAGAGTTGCTCTCTCCTGTACATCTTGCTTCATAAACAGAAGACACCTACGATTAAAACAATTTTGAACAGATCAAAAAGATCTTTTGTTTTTTGAAAAGGCTTAGATATTCTTTATTTATATGCAGAGAAGAAATAAATTATTGGTGTTTTCCTGTAGAGTTACAGAAATGCAGCGTTCCACTGTTTGAGAGCAAAACGGCCTTTCCTCTCTGATCCATTAAGGATCCAAAATCCTAATTCTACATGTTCAGCCACTTGGACAAAATGTTAGTTATGTTAGGGTAGGAGAAAAAACTCTTTCATTTTCCGAAGTCTCTGAGCACCTGCTACACACCAGGAACTGGGCACAGGCACTCCAGCAGTGGAAGGGCCAGGCTGTGCCCACCGGGGAGAGGAGTGAGCAAACCAACACGCTCTGGGTTGTAGTGATACAGCACAGATGGGGAGGGTGCACTGCAGACAGGCGTGGTTGGGAAGGTGGTTCTTTTGAGAAGAGACCTGCTCAGCTGAGAAGACAGCCATACAGAGGTGCCAACATTGCTGTGTGGGACTGTGCCCCTACACCACATGGTCAGCAACTCTGGACCCCAGGACACTAGATGCAGTGGTAGCTCTTCCCCAGTCACAGTCATTACCAAAGCTCGCCTTGCCCCTGGCATAGTAACTAGCGGCACTCCCACCCTATTTCCAAATGGCAGCATCGTCCCTGGTTGAGAACCCCTGAGGCAGGAGCACAGAAAAGCCACATAGTTGGTAAGGGGAGAGCAGAGGCAGATGAGGTCAAAGGCAGATAGGGCCAAAATTACAGGGCCATAGAGGCATGGCAGGGGGTCTGAATCTGTCTCAAATGCAAATAGCAAAGCAACACCATGGTCAGGAGTGTGGACCCTAGAGCCAGACTGCTGTGGTTCAGAGTTCAGGTCCACACTTAACATGCTTGATCTTTTTGTGCTTTAGTTCCCTATTCTGCAAAATAGGCATGACAACAGCACCTAGCTCACAGGGTAGTTGTGGGGACTAAACAAGAGACTGCTGGTGAGGTCATTCTGTCTGCTGCATGGAGAGAAGGCTGGAGAAGGGTGGCAGAAGCAGGAAGGAAAATGAAAAGACCATGGCAGCTATTCAGGAGCAGGGACAGTGGTTTGAACAGTGGGAATGATGGAGGAAGAGAAGTGTGAGGATGTGAAGTGGCTGGGAGGCGGAACAGGACTCGCAGGCGGACTGTGTGTGGAAGATGAGAGGGGGACTGAGGAACTTCTCAGTTTGGGGTTCGAGGCTGGGAGGATGATGTGAACTATTCACTGAGGAGAGAGCTGGGGGGGGCCTCAAACATCTGCCTCAATGTGTGGAGCAGGACAGGTCCCTGGGCAGCAGGACGTGGACAATGATGCTACAGGGTACTTAAGACAGTTCTCACAGGATTCGAATGAACACTAATTGTGACAGTTAACACTGGGTGTCAACTTCATCACATGCCCTGTGATTAACGTCAATAAGAAACCATGACGGCCCAATCCAGGCAGGACTACAAGTGGCCCAGACCCTTCAGGAATGAAAGTTTGGGTCACTCCACTGAGTGGCGGGGCGGGAAACACAACCTGCTGAGGTACTTGCTGAAGGCAAAGGGAAAACAGAATGCGTGGGAGAAGAAGGTCATCATCAATACCAGCTACGACCACATGATCAACTGTAGAAATAAGGACTGTAATCGTCATGAGCATTTCCTCCTTCTTTTGTTAACAACATGTTTGTGCATGTATACACTTATACTAAGAAAATCTCATTTTATTTTTTTTCTTTTATCATGTGACATAAGATTTATTTATTTATTTAAGATGAAGTCTTGCTTGCTCTGTCGCCCAGGCTGGAGTGCAGTGGTGCAATCTCAGCTCACTGCAACCTCTGTCTCCCAGGTTCAAGTGATTCTCCTGCCTCAGCCTCCTGAGTAGCTGGCATTACAGGTGTGCAACACCATGCCAGGCTAATTTTTGTATTTTTAGTAGAGACAGGGTTTCATCATGTTGGCCAGGCTGGTCTCGAACCCCTGACCTCAGGTAATCTGCCCATCTCAGCCTCCCAAAGTATTGAGATTATAGGCATGAGTCACTGCGGCCAGCTGACATAAGATTTATTGACTTCATATCAGCATTTAAGTACTGTTAACTTTATGTAATAGTATTTGGGTTGGGGATTGATTTGTTTCAATAATGAAGGACAGTTGTATTATGTTAGGTATAATTATGACATTATTGTCTTTATTTGAAGATTATGTATATTCTCAGGAGATGTGTATGGGTTCAGGTTGACAAAGGGCGGACTTGTGATGGTTAATATTGAGTGTCAGCTTGACTGGGTTGAAGGATGCAACGTACTGATCCTGGGTGTGTGGGAGGGTGTTGCCCAAGGAGATTAACAATTGAGTCAGTGGCTGGTAAAGGCAGACCCTCCCTTAAGCTGGGTGGGTACAATCTAATCAGCTGCCAGCTCGGCTAGAAAAAGCAGGCAGAGAACGTGAAAAGGCGAGACGGGCCTAGCCTCGCAGCCTCCATCTTTCTCCCATGCTGGATGGTACCTACCCTCGAACACTGAACTCCAAGTTCTTCAGTTTTGGGACTCAGACTGGCTCTCCTCACTCCCCAGCTTGCAGATGGCCTATTGTGGGACCTTGCGATTGTGTGAGTTAATACTTAATAAGCTCCCCTTTATCTATCTATCTATCTATCTATCTATCTATCTATCTATCTATCTATCTATCCATCCATCCATCCATCCTATTAGTTCTGTCCCTCTGCAGAACTCTAATACACTGACAATCCATACTAAAGAAAAAGAATTTTCCTTAGGTTCATTTGCCTGCCGACCTGCTTAACTGGTGAGAGTCTGAGACTAGAGTAAACCAGGCACAAGCCCTGCACCAGCCTTCACAGTGCCCACAGGCTTGTGGAAGAGGCAGACATGCAGAAATCCAACGCAGCTCAAGGCTCTGGCTGCAACAAGAAGAGCTGTACACAGAGTGCAGCGAGGACACGGGAGGGGAGGGGTCGTCCTGCAGAAGCCAGGACAGCGGCAAAAAGCACTCGTGGTGTACTTTGAAAGATGAAAAGGTTAGGTTTCTCACTTAATAGGTAAACACACAAAAAAATGAAGAGGGCCCACCCGAGGAGCAACAGGGTCAGCTCTGCATTTATAACAGAATGCCCTCCAGCAGGAGAGTGGAGCCAGGACTGGGGAGGGGGCTGGGGATTCTTCAGGAAGCGCTGTCGGTCAACAGTCAAGAAGGTTAGGGGGGCTGGTGCAGACCCAAACCAAAGGCCAGAGAAGAGGAAGTCTGCACCCACAGACCTGGCTGGTTCCTGGGAGAGGTGGGTCCACTCACCTGACTCCCAGGTTTTTGACTAGAGTGACAAGTGGAGGTAGTGGCCATTTTTAAGTTAATAATGAGGAGGAGGACAGTCCACTTACCCTATTAAAATCTAACAGACGTTCTTCATTACTGGGTATTTCTTTAACATCTGGATATTCTTCTATACCATTCTCTCCCTTGGCATTTGTATAACATTCTTAATCATTTTGAATGGAGAAGGGAAAAGAGGGAAAGGGGGAAATTCCATTAAGACACAGTTATGAAACATACATTCTTGTTTCACTTTTCACTAAAAAGTTCGATCAGTTATGTCTCCCAACCCTTTGGAGATTTCAAGTTGTCACTAAAAGCACAGCCAGGCAGGTGCATAAGAGAAAAAAAATGCTATGCTGACAAAAAATTCTTAGTTTAGTGAGTTAAAAAAGAAATAGGCCAGTATAACCAGACATTGTTATTCTACCATGAGACATTCAGCGGAGAAGCTTATATTCACACCTAGAATGTGACTGGCCATGGGAACACAGGAGAGACCAACAAGGCCCCTGCTGTCCACAACAAACGAGTGGAGGAGACAGATGGTGCATTGCAACATGCTCACAGAACAGAGGACAGAGGAGGTTCAGACAGCAGGAAATGCAATGGAGAAACAACACAGGGCACGTCCTTGTGTGTTCTTCCTCAGCTCAACAACATACTCAGCTGTGTATCATGTCTATGGAACAGGGAAAAGAAATGGCGCTAGTGATTCCATTAGGCAAATGGCCCACAAAACGGGAAGGAAATTGGGACGAGAAGAAATCAAATAAATCCAATGATCCCAGTGGTTCTCAACCCTGGCTGCATATGCTTATCATCTGAAACTGGGGCAGGGGAACAGAGGGCTTTAGAGAGGCTTAGACTCCTGCCAGAGATTCCAGATGAACTATCCTGGGCAAGGGCTGGGCACTTTCTGAACAGCAGAATGGCTCCCAAGCAATTCTAATGCACTGAGAACTGCTGGTCTTCATCCAGAACAGCCTCTTCTTCCCCTTAACTCCATGAGGAATGAAGCTGGGGCAGAGGCGCAGTGTGGAGGAGGAGGAACCTGGTCAGGGTTCTGGACTCCGGCTCTGACAGTCACAGTGCATTAAGCCACCCTTGAGCGTCTACTTCCTCAAAACCAGGTCACCTCCCCGATCCCTTGCCATAGAGTTACCACAAGGTAGTTCGACGAGATGATGTGCCTACCCCTGGCACAAAACCCCAAAGGACAAGGCAGGCACAAGTGGCTGCTGTACCCTTCACCTTGGCACAGGGTGGTGGGGTTGTGCCAAGGGTAAGGCCATCTGGGCCCTGCTGGGCTGCTTCCTACAGCTGCACTGGCCACATGGAAGACTCTCCACAACCTTCTGCTCTCTCTGACGGCTTCAAGAACTCCAAGTGTAGTTGACGTTCATGAGAATAACCCCAGCTCTGGAATTACACAGACTTTGCTCAGTTCCAGCTTATGCTGTGTACCTGTGATGTAACTTTGGATAAACTATTAAACATCTTTGAGCCCTAGTTCCTTCATCTCTAAAATGAGAACACCACCATTTTCCCTCCTGCATTTCTGTGCAAATTCAAAGAGAAGAAGTCACAAGCACAGTGCCTGGCACACACATTGCACCTGTGACCGCTGCTGACCAAAGCCATAGGCTTAGAGGTATGGTCATCCTAGGGCAGTGGGAGGGATGCCATGTGCCCTCTGCCGAGGCTGGGAGAAATTCTTGCTTCATTCCTCCTAAGGAGGCGTCTTTTCCTTGGCTGACCTCACCAAGCTCCCACTCACTCCATGGCCCACTCCGTTTGGTCACCACTTAAGACTGGCTGAGGGGCATGCAGTGGGGAGGGGGAATGGTTTCCTTGACGAGGATATGCTCAGAGGCAGGCAGGTCCATCTCCACACCCCACTCCCTCATTTCCTCTTCCGGTTTTGGGAATTCTGTATGTAAAAGGGAATTTTGTTGTGCCACAGGGCATTTGGAAAAGGTGATGCTGACCTGCTATTGATAGTTTTTATGATGCTCCAGTTGACGGCTACTCTGTTTCAGGCACTGTTCTAGCGCTTTACCCTACAATGAAGGCATTCCTTTAGCCTCCTTTTATACATACAGACTACAGAGGCACAGAAAGGTTCAGTCACCACCCAAAGCCTAATAGCTGGGACAGAGGCCCTGGATTCCAATACGGTTTTGTCTCTCAATCCTGAGCCCTTCACTGCCTGTTTATACTGCTTCCCTACAGGACTCTCTGTCTTTAGGGCTAAACTTATCCAGACGCTTACATTACTTGAGTCTTGAAAGCACTGAAAATCCAGGGGTGAGAGCTGTGGAGACTGCTGTTTGGGACAGCACCCCCGATATACATAGTCTACAAGGCCCTCTGTGGTCTGGTTCCCTGCTGCCTGGCTGGCCTCATCCCTGCCACACTCCCATGCCATCCTCTCTTTGCCAGTCATGCTGGGGCATACCAAATGCATTCCCGCCCCTGCACAAGCCACTGCTACCTGGTACCTCTCCCTGCAGGCAGCCCCAGCTGTCACATCACATGGTCTGTGCCATATTTCCTCAAGTCCCTGTTGAGAAGGCACCTGATCAGGAGGAGGACAGGGACACGATCTGTTTGCCTATGCATTCCTGGAGCCTAGAACAGTGCCCAACACAAAGTAGGTACACAAGTGCTGAATGGATGCAGAGGAATGCACAGCAAGGCCAGCAGGTGGCAGACTGCAAAAAGCTTGGGCTCTTTTATCACATGGGTGCCTGAACAAGCTGCCTCTCTTCTGAGCCTGTCTCCTTGCCTTACTGAAAGTGGACAATGCTGCTCTTCCTTTCCAGAGATGCTGTGAGCTCCCGCGTTGGCCCCTGGCTCAGAGCAGCACCTGCTTGTGACTAACCATTTGTAACATTAGAAGCATCAGGAGTCCCCAGCCACTTCTGCTGAGCAGGTAAGTGACTATCTGTTTTCTTGGCTAACCTCCTGAGACTACATGCCCCAACCCACATAAGCTACAGAAGGACGCTTCATGATGCTACAAGGCAAATATGCAAGGATTTCACTCACAGTGTGAGTTAAAGGTCATTCAAAAGAAAGAATTACCAGTGTTTATCCACTGAGAGTTTCTCCATATACCACTTCACAGTAAAAAGAAAAGCATTATGTACAAACACCAGTATCTACCAAGAGACTGTACAGATAACCAGGAACCAGTTAAGAGTTGGAACTGGATTCTTTACTAACTAATGGCAGAAAACTGGACTAAGGGTGCCAAGATTGCCCTTTACTAAAGAAACATGAACTCAGTGTGTTTGAAAATCATCCTATGCCACTGCAAGGAATTGGTTCTTTGCCACAAGGTGGCATCCTCCTCTCCCTTCTAGCTTTTCCTGAGAGGTCCTCTTCGGCACAGCTCTGGTGGCCCCACCTGCATTCCATTAACTGTCTGTGTCTTCCACTTGCCTGGTTTACCAGACTGGACACACATGAAGGCAGGTCTGTGCTTCCACTGCCCTGGCATCTACCTTGGTACCAAGTGTAGGCAGCTGCTGTAGAGGGCAAAAATTCTGGACCACAAGAGTCCCAACCTGGATTCTAGCCCACGCTTAATAGTTAACTGCATTTCAGGCAAATTGTAGTACTAAACTTGAGACTCAGCTTCCACATCTGAAAACTCAGGGGGACAACTCATAAGGTTCTTGTGGGGATTACATAAAAGAAAAGCTTGAGAGTACCTTGCAAGTCATCAAGGGTGTCCAGGTATGAGCTAATGCAGCAGCAGGCTTTTAATAAACAAAGATACTAACAGTGAAGACTCAGCCTTGCACGCTCCTTATGACCCAGTGGAAGCTCTAGGAAGGAGGAAGGCAGGGTCTTGGCAAGCTGTCTGTGACTACAGACCAGAAAAGCAAAGGCTCCACTCCTAAAGAGTCAAGCTGGCCAACCTGGCCTTCCATCTCATCAGCCACAGCCCATGCTGCCAGGGAAGGCCACACAGGTGGGTGCAGGGCACTGAGGCTGGTGAGAGAAGTCACTTGGCTCCACACTAACGATGAATTAGCTGAGGGGACGTGACAAACACGTGAACCTGTAAATACCAACAAGAGATCTGCATAACCCTTTCAGGGCTCTGACAGGGTACTCTTGTCACATAAATGTGGTAGCCGACAGAAACCCAGGAGACCGCGATCTGGACAAGCTCAACTTCCTGAGCGAATGCATTCCGGCTGCATCCTTAGTTCCTACTTCTCCCGAAATTTCAAGTCAGGACTTTTTAACAGCTTCTGGGTGTCTACCTGGAAGGCTCACAGACTGCTCATTCAAAAAATACCCCAAACTAAAATCTTCCTCACCATATCAGCGCTCACTCCTGTCTCCCTCTCTACCCAGACTCCCAGAACTACTCACAGAAAGTAATTCAACTCCTCCTCTACAAAATCTCTCAGTCCTGTTTCCTTTTCTGTCCCTGCTATTACTGCCTTAGTCCAGGCCTTTAGTTTATGGCTCCCAAATTACTGCCAGAGCCTAAAACCCTGGCCAGTGCCCTTCAGTTTTTCAATTTCATTTCCATTCTGTTACTAGAATTGTTCTAAACAACATCTCACCCTGACAACTTCCAACTTGAGATCCTGTGAATGGCATTCCTGTCCTGTGTGTTCAACACTACCTAACTTAGCCAAGCCCTCAAACCTTCTGACAAGCTCCTTCCTTGTCTGTCTCTCTGGCCTCAGCTATGACCCAGCTGAGCCATGAGGCCCTGTGCTTTCCCCTGGCTGTGACCCAGGAGCAGGCAGCTCTTTTCATAGGGGCAGCTGATCCTTCCTCCTCTGTTACTCAGTGGTGGCTTATCCATATCTCGCCCAAGGTCAGTGGTACTTTTACGTGTTTCCATGCCTTTCCCTCCATCAGGCTGTGGCTGTTGCAGAGTGAGGTCCAATTCTCATTCCTCTCTGTGTCCCCCAGTGCATGACAAAATGCTACCCACAAAGAAACCTCTTAGTAAATGTTTCTTGGACTGATACTCATAGAAAAAGAAAAGTATTAATAAATTAGGAACTGGAATGAATAAATGAACTAAGAGAGGTCTCCTTACCTTCACACTCTGATGCAGGAAAAAGAGGAGAGTACAAGGCTTTTTCCCACCAGGTCTGTTTTTCTTGGCTTCTATTCATTCCTTGTATATCAGTGTTCAATACAGGGAACTGTTTAGATTAAACCAAATATAGAAAAAGTTTATAAACTTTCAGGTTAGAGGAAAAAAATTCAAGCATTATTAACTATGGATTTTAAACCCAGGATTTTTAAATTGGTGAGGTTTTTCGTTTTTTCTTTTTGAGATAGGGTCTGACTCTGTCACCCAGGCTGAAGTGTAGTGGCACAATCGCGGCTCACTGCAACCTCCACCTCCAGGGCTCAAGCAATGCTCCTACCTCAGCCTTGTGAGTAGCTGGGACTAGAGGCGTGCACCCCCATGCCCGGCTAATTGTTTGTACTCTTTTGTAGAAATGGGGTTTCACCATGTTGGCCAGGCTGGTCTTGAACTCCAGAGCTCAAGCAATCTGCCCAGCTTGGCCTCCCAAAGTGCTGGGATTACAGGCATGAGCCCACCCAGCCAACTGGTGAGTTTTTATACTCTTCTGAAAAAGGTGCATTTTAAAAGCCAGTGTGTTCATAGTGTATAAAGCAAGTGTTTCTTAAGAAGCACTTATGGTGAAACGCTGTCTCTACTAAAAAAATACAAAAATTAGCTGGGCTTGGTGGTATGTGCCTGTAGTCCCAGCTACTGAGGAGGCTGAGGCAGGAGAATCACTTGAAACTGGGAGGCAGAGTTTGCAGTAAGCCAAGATTGTGCCACTGCACTCCAGCCTGGGCAACTGAGCAAGACTCCGTCTCAAAAAGAGAGGAAAAAAAAGCAGCACTTATATGGGAAGCGACATGAAAGGCTTAACCAAAAAAACTCTTACGAGCCCAAAATTTAACGTTAATAAAAAATGCTCCCAGGTAAGGCAAACTTCTAGATTTCACAAGCGCAGAGAGGTAACGGGGCAGCCCTGTGCCTCTACGGGCATAAGGTGCTGTAAGGAGAAGAGGGGGAACCCAATTCTCCCTCATATACTCAGGCAGAAGTAAGTAAAAGAAGAAATTGAATCAAAGAAACTTCCTTTTTTTTTTTTGAAACAGAGTCTTACTCTATCACCCAGGCTGGAGTGCGGTGGCATGATCTCGGCTCACTGCAACTTCGGCCTCCCATGTTCAAATGATTCTCATGCCTTAGCTCCCAAGTAACTGGGATTACAGGCATGCACCACCACCCCTAGCTAATTTTTATATTTTTAGTAGAGACAGGGTTTTGCCATGTTGGCCAGGCTGGTCTTGAACTTGTGACTTCAGGTGATCTGCCCAGGTCAGCCTCCTAAAGTGCTGGGATTACAGGCGTGAGCCACTGTGCCTGGCCCAAAAGAAATTCTTATAGGAAGAATTTAATTATTCTTATTATCTTCCTTAGGTGTGAACCACAAGGAATTGAAGGTTAAAATCAAATTACAAATTCAAATTCCGTGATTCAGATTTAAAATAGGAAGTAGCCATCCAAATGAGATGAGAGAATGATTCCTGACAGCAGGAGAGACTCACTCACATCCTTCGCATCTGGAAGTTGCCCAGGCCCAGAAGAGGGACCCAGCCTGAACTCAGGCTCCATCCTTTCTCCGTGAGATTCTCAAGTCCTGGCTGGGCCCCACCACCTGCTTGGCCAGTGAGGACTGGACAGTGTGGCCAAGGTAGACAGGTATCAGCTGTCATCAGTGACCAAGGAGAGTCATTATATTGTGGTCAACAGAACACTTGTGACAGCTTCAGTCACTATGTATACCTGGCAGTCTGGCAGTCAGGTCAACCCCCTTCTGTGTACCTTCCTCACTATGCCTGAGAGGGTGAGCCTGCCACCAGCTCACCCAGGGTGTGGCTTGGCCAGTGCATCTTTCTATCTCCCACACCCCCTAATTCTGTGTTCTCATTAGACATCTGTTCAGTGGAGAGGCCTGTGGAAACTGCATGCATCTTCGTTGGTTTAAAAGACATTTCATTATGTGTTCAAGTTTAAAATCTGAAGTGTTTTAGAAACAAATTGATCATCAATTTCCTAATAGGATTTCGTTATGCTTTCAACTTAATTATTTATGGGTCTAAAACTGTTCAATTCAGCAATATGTGTTTATTATGTAACTCAAAAGGAAACACTTCTTCAAACTTTTGTTTTCACTTCACATAACTTTTCAGAAATACTCCTAAGTTAGAAACGGAAGGAGAATTGTACTGTCAGTTAACCTTTGCTATTTTCTCCTATCACTTATCCTAATAGTATAAACTGGTACCGCTGTTAGATAAACAGATGCTAGGGCCAGAGGAACCAAAAGGGCTGGGCTTCCTGCAAACAAAGCAGCACCATGCGAGGTCTGTGGTCCTTCCAAGGTGGCGAACGGCATGTGGCATGCAAGTCCTGCACTCTAAGACCTCTTTAGAAAAGCCTTGCCTGGCCTGTGAGATTACTTAGTGCTACTCAGGGGGAGCAGGGAAGGTGTCCCAGCCAGAACTCTCTCCATCACCTCCTTAAGGTGCTGTTGAAGAGATATGGATTTAGAGGTTAACAGGTTCTTATTTGAGAGGGAAAATGCTCTGCCGGAATGATCGGTTTAAATACACTGCTTATCTTTTCATCCTTTCTTGAGGATTAAAATCAAGAAAGTGAGTGAGTTCATGGTGGGGGGTGGGAAAGGTCAGGGAAAGCAGGATGGAGGGGCCAGGAACCTGGGGAGCAGGTGCAGCATGAACCAAGAGGAGTTTAGATCCCAGCGGAACCAGAATGGAAGCTTCCTAAGGGGCGGGACCACGTCTTCTTTACCTTTGCATCTCCAAGTACAGGGCCCCACACAAAGTAGACACTCAGTGTCTGCTGACCTGAAGAAAAGTTTCCACCAGGCCGACAGTCTCTGACTATCTTCATGCATCATTACTTCTCTGTCTCTCGCTGAAACCACTGTGAAGAGCACACCAGTTTCTACCATAACTTTAGGAGTCTTTTTCTTCACCCTCCAGTTGAATGTCAATTCCTATGGCAGGGACTTATTTGTCTGTGTTATGCTATAGTAAACACATTTAAGGAATGTGCATCCTGTTACGACATCTCTCCACTCAGTCATTTGGAACTTCTAGGCTGGATCATGCTATCATCATCTAATACATCATCTAATGTATTAATTCAACCTCTGGTTTAGCTGGGAATGAAAAGAATGAAGAGAGAATGGAGGAAACTGAAAGCAGATCAGAGTGTCACTGTCATGGATGGGCAGGTGCAGCAGCTGCCTCAGCACTGCACTCCCTCCCTCTCCTGCCAGGCATCCTCTTGGCTCACTCTCTTACTCTTAAGTATTTCCTCAAATTGCACCTTGGCAAGGAAGCCTGCTCTCACACCATCCATAACCCAGCAAACTCCTGCAATCACTCCCAACCCCAACTCCCCTTGTCTAGCTCGCCTCCTTTCCAACAGCACTGATACTGTAACTGCATAACTTAACCTGTTCATTGTCAGCTCTCCAAGCACCAAGCCGAGAGCTTTGTTACTTATACCCAGCACCAAGAGTCATGCCTTTGATGAATGAATGAAACAGTGAAAAGAAGACATAAACTTAATCCAAAAAGCCTAACCGGAAATGTTTTTAGCAACAGATGTAAAACTCATAAATTCTGTAGAAGACGGAAGTTAGGGGAAGAAAACGAAAGCTTCACAACTGTAAATTCTCACAAAACGCTCCTACTTTGGGTAAAGAGAAAGGTGCCTGCCCCTCTGCCAGAGTCAGCTCTCATTTGGGCCACGCCAGGAAAAGCAAGCCTTCTACGTATCTTGTTCTTTGGAATGGAAGAAATGAACCATCAATGAAGAGATACTGAATGCAAAAGAGACAAACAAGAGACACAGAACTGCTGGTTTAAGTATTCCTTTGTTCACAGAGGTGCGGACTGGTGGAAAATGCTTTGCCTGCCCCTCACACTGGGATCTGGGGCAGCTGTGTCACCTCTTAGAGCATATATGTCTTCAGAAGTGGGGAAAAAGACATACTGCATGAGGTTTTCATGGACATCCAGTAGGACAGTAGTGACAAAAGTCCCGACATAGATGGGCCAGGTGCCACATCACCAGGATGACCCCGGACCCCACTCCTTCTCTACTCATCTCAGCCTTCCTGTCCCTCCAGACCTGCCGACCTCCACAGCACAGTGACCTCCTCTCCTGAGTGGACTGAAATTCCTTGAAGACAGCAAGTACGCCTTCTGCTTATTTTCTGTGCCTCAAGCCGCTTGGTACTAAGTTGGTAACCAAGGAAACGACAAGAACATTTTCACCACAAATATATGTACAGACACCAAGGCCCACTGTGCTTCAGCTGTGCTGGTCTCAACCTTACAGTGTATACTCCACAGACGGCGAGATAACTGTTACAGCCACCCTGCATACATCAGCAGTTTTCAAATCTCTTTACCCTTGCTTCTGCTGTTCCTGCTGCCTGGATTGCCCTGCCTCCTCCCTTCTATCCCCGACACTCAGGTATGCTCAAGAAGCCTTCTTCAACCTTCACAGGCTGGGAGGGTTCTCCTGCAGTTTCCCACAGCCCTCTGTGCTCCCCTCCACCATTCTACCTACATCACCTAAAACTGCATTGGTCAAGTGGCCTAAAAGATAAAGAATTAACTAGGTAGATTACGGTATATCCAATCAATGGAATGGTATGCAGAAAATAAAAAAAGGAAGGGTGATTACAATAAACTATCATTTCAGTAAAAAGACAAAATAGGAAGAAATACATGTGAATATTTATTTGTTCACATATGCAAAAAATGTCCTTGGAGAATACATCAAGACTCACACTAGTGGCTGCTGCTGGGGAGGGAGCCTTTCACTGTGTATGTAGGTATACACTTGCAACTTCTGGATTTGAACCATATGAATAAACTACTTATTTCAATTGAAATGAGTAACATGCTACAAGTTGGTCGTCTTCATTATACTGAATTCTGTGTGGGAAAGGACAAAGTCTTACTCACCCAAGACACCTACTTTAGCAATAGGCATGCAAACAGGCATTCAATAAATGCTGAACTGAACCAAACTTTTAAAAATAATCAAATTCTTTTCCTACTCTTAGAACCAGTTCTATTAAAAATCCTACATTTTCATCATCTTGGTCTCGAATAGATGGGGTTCTACTGATCTTTAAACAGGCCTCCCAGACTGCTTTCTGAAAAGACTGCACTGACTCAGGAAAAGGGTTGGAAGAACACCCTTTTAAAAGCATCTTATGACCTTGACCAAGCAATGCGACAGAACAGAAAGATGCAAGTTCTAGTACCAGGCTGGCCCCAAACTGTCCCTTCAGGTCACTCTCTCAGTGTCCTCCGTATCTCAGATCTAACCAATGAAGTAAGCTTGAACCCAGCTTCTAAACTATAACAACACCACCCAGAATGCTGCCCAGAGAGCAGCGCCGACAACACCTAGACTATCAGACAATCCCAAAATGTCCTCTGGGAATTTTTTGGGCAGCTCAGACGTTTCAAGGAAACCCAGATTTCTGATAACACATAAATACATCAACATACTAGAAAGCGAAGGAATATGGTAGTGGTATGGTGTAGAATCTTGCTTCTTTCCTCTTTTTCTTTCTTCCCAATCTGGAACCAGGTGAAATATAAAGTACATAAAGGAATATTTAAGGATGAAAAATGGGGCAATAAACAAACAGAGAAAGGCTAACAACATTATTGGGTTTCTTCTTAGCAGTGTTTCAGTGGGATTAACTTTGTCCTCTATGGATCTCTAGGCCAGCTGATTAGAGCAATGACTCTCAAGTCACTTGGGGGCTTCCTATAATCACAGGCACTCTGATGCGACAGAGTAAGGCATGGTCCACGGCCACAAGGAGCTTATCGTCCAGAATATAAATAACTCATGAGAAATGGAAAATGCGATCAAAAAGAGGCATAAAGTACATGAAAATTAAGAGAGGGGAAGAGATTAATTCTGATGCAGAGTGGGGCTGGAGCCGGGGAGAGAGGGAATTAGGGAAAGTGTCAGTGAAGGAGGTGGCATAGGAAATAAGTCTCACGGTATGGGTAGGATTTATATGTGCAATGGTGGGTAGGGTATACAGGACAATTGGGAGGAAGGGAAATACTCATCGCTCTCTGGCCACAGGTGACATGACTTCTAAACACCTGCAACTCTTTTTTTTTAAAATAAGCTGGGCTGGGCGTGGTAGCTAAGGACTTTAATCCCAACACTTTGGGAGGCCAAGGCAGGTAGATCACATGAAGTCAGGAGTTCAAGCCCAGCCTGGCCAACACGGTGAAACCCTGCCTGTCCTAACAATACAAATAATTAGCTGGGCCTGGTGGTGTGTGCCTTTAATCCCAGCCACTCGGGAGGCTGAGGGAGGAGAATCACTTGAACCCAGGAGGTGGAGGTTGCCGTGAGCTGAGACCACGCCACTGCGCTACAACCTGGGCGACAGAGGGAGAATCCGTCCCCAAAACAAAACAAAAACAAAACCAAACAAACAAAAAATTAAATAAGCTGCTTCTGGAGAAAGGCCAGGCACTTATATTTCAAAAACGACTGAAAAGCAGGCAGACTGCTGTGCTTCTTTTGTGCAACAGGTTATGTCTTAAGTGTTAGTTCTTGTACAATCCATTTAACCTCAAGCCACTTCTTGGCAATAACAGTGGAGGGGTACAATGACTCTCATTAACAAAACTTCGTATTCTCCTCATTCCATAGCCTTAGCATATAATCCACACAGCTTCTGGAATATATAGTTTGCATAAAGCAAGATCCATCTATATAGGTTCTGTAGAAGCAACTGTGTTGCATTTGGGCTGTGGGTGAATTTCTACATGTACCACAATGGATTTTTGAGAACTCCACACAGATAGAATTTGTTTTCTATGTAAAACACAAGTTTTGATGGAGTGACCGACGTCTAAGAGTCACTTAGACAGGCTCGCTACACTTTAATGGCAGCCACCTCCTGGTTCACCAACTGTGAATGCCGGAATACTTGCATGTTAGGGTTATGCTTTAAGCATAACACATGCATATTAAGACAACACCTGGGAATCTTACATCCTGTGATTTTTACAAAGCTTTTTCTCTGCAGAAAAAGCCAACTGCCTAGTTTAAACTTATAAATAACAAGTCCTTACATGTAAAATTAGAACAATTTAAGTTTTAAGACATTTAAGCTAATTTCCCAATAATTTAACTCTTTCATTGCCTGACGTGGCTCTTCTTGGGTTAAACTCTGATCAAATCCTTCTGTCAAATACCAACATGTAGACACATACCTCTTCCAGCTGTCCCGAAGAAACTGGATTATCTTCATAAGCAGGAAACTGACAACCTGCTTTGCAACCACAAAAATTATTAATTTCTTCCTCGCATTGTGCCATTATTTTACAATTTGCTTCTGAGCTTTCTAAATCTATTTCCAGGGACTCATTCATGCTACATTCCAAACACTGATTTTGCTTTCCTACTGACAGAATCCCAGTTGATTCTTCCTGGGAATCTAGTGATGTCTGAGCACTCTTTTCCATCCCAGATTTTTTTAACCTGGGAAGGAATTTTCCAGACTCAAGCTCTGATTTTCCATAGTAATGGCCTTCTTTCTCTGCATCTTCCTCCAGAGGTTTGAGATCTGCCTGCGGATCTTCAAATATATCAACTTGAGAAGGAATGGGAATATTTGCTTCATCTTTCTCAGATTCAAATTCTGACTCGCTTCCTCCTCCTGGGGACAGTTCGGATGCAGAAATTGGGCGAAAGTGAGTCCTAGGAGAGATCCGAATAGCCCTGTATTGTGTTCTGTCAACACCGCATATCCTGGGGTGAAGCACTTCACTGTCTGAATCAGAACAGAGAATTGATTTCGGTTTAAAACTGGGGCTGAAAGACGCAATCCCTTCAGGTTCAAATGAGCATTCTACATGAAGAACTTGTGAAAATGGATTGCTTACGTCAAAGGAAGAAAATGAGTATTCAAGCCCAGGATCTTCGACTTGAAAGTTGCCACAAGCTCCTAGGAAGTCTTCATGGAAGATAAAAGAAAATCCCTTATTTAATCCATTTTCCCCACTTTTTGGCTGATCATTCTGTTCAAATGACACAAAGGGTTTCCATAACTGCCTGTGCCCAGGGGCAAAGCTGTTTCCTGGGGTCATGAAGACATCGGTGCCAGCTATTGTCACTACATCAGAAGCTGCACACTGCAACAGGCTTCCTCTTGTGTGACTAGGTGGTACGACTGCCCATTCCCCATCACTGTTAAAGGTTTTGAGTTCTCCGTAAACTCCTCCAAGAATGAATGTGTTCTCTTTATCTTGGGCTACATCCCAGGGTTTAGAGGGTGTTGTATAATCACCACCATCGACGTTTGATAGCTCACTAGAAGCAAATGCCCTTTTCTCCAGGCTCTCTTTCTGTCCCTCCCACAGATGGTACTCTGACCTTCGCACAGCCTTATCAGGCTCCTGGAGGGTCTCCAGTTCAGCTTCAGCATCTAGACAGCAGCAGTAGTTATTTACATCAGCCGAAAACAACTCGGCATCAGTTCTTTCTATTTCTACTGTAGCCACAGAATTTGTGTCTGCCATCTTTGTCCAAATGTCTTTAATAACCCCTGAGCTGTAGCCATCTCCATGTGGATTTTCATTATGTACTTGCGTAGTTTCAAAGTTTTTGTTTTCTGTTTTTTGTTCTAGCTGAATACCACAGACAGATTCTAGTTTAGATGTTTTTTTGAAGACTAATGTAGGAATCTCACCTAAAGTTCTATTGTTTTGCTGGCAAGTTTCATCTTGCAAAAAATCTAGAAGTTCTTCATCTACGTAATTTGACGAGACTCTAGGAACTACATAATTAATATCTTCGGCATTAAACTGTGTGGATTCTTCAAACTGAATATTTAATGTTTCATTGTCTGAACGTGTTTCTTCTGAATGGGACCATGGACTACAAGTTCTTGTTGAAAGATTAGAACAGTGTTCATTTTCTTCAAAGGCACTATTTTTGGTCCATATTAGCAATCTAGACTGTGTTTTCCCAAGCATATTAGCACTAGAATCTGTATTTTCATTTCCCAAGTTGAGTGTTTCAAAAGAAAATGGTAAAACAGAATTACTGCATTGCACTTCAAACACTGAAAAACAAGAGTTTATACCAGATCCTTCATTAATATCTGAAAAGAGCTCTTGATTGCCAGCAAGCAGGTGTGAATTAAGCACTGTGCTGTCTAAGATGGGAGAGAGTCTAACTGGAGAGTCTCCTCCAAAACTCTCCCCATCAGCATCACCGGAACTGGATGAACAGCACTCCCAAAACTGAGCCAGATTGCCAAGGTCCTGCAGGAATAAGCCCTCAGCACCCACGGAGCTGGTAGAATCTGTCCATATTGCACGTTCCCCTTGCAACTCCATACCATCTAACACTATGCAACATTCTGCCTCAAAATCTGTGTTCTCTTTGCTTTTTTGTCGAATCATATTCAAAATCCGACTTTCTCCTTGCATTGTTTCTGAGGCACCAGGATCCAACATGGATTGATCAATATCCACTTCATAGAAGTGCGTTAATTCTGATAGATGAATATCATCCAGGTATTTATTGTCCTCTGGTAGAGAACATAATGAGGTCCCAGTGAGGTCAATATCCTCATTTATAACTGCAGGCATTTCTACAAAATGACCATCAATGAAAGTACCTGCTGCGAGGTATGTTTTATGAAGATTATTGTTGCTGATACAAAGACCATGTACTGATTCAGACAATTCTTCCACTGCCTCTGATGTCAGATCACTTGTATCTTGTCTGTTTCGGTATGTGGTCTCTAGTTTACTTTTTCTGCTCAGAGGAACAAAATATTCAGCAATGGGCTCGGTGTACCACAAGGGTTCCTCTTTGTATTCTGTGTCGTTTCTGTTCTCCATGTGTAGGTCTTTCCCTTCAGTGCTCCCAGGATCTTTTCTCCCTACTTCTTTTAAAGGTCTCTTACCCCGCTTGCACAGCTGTTTGACAGAACCACTGCTGCTACTGCTACTGCTTCCAGTATGAACGTTTCTTTCAGCCTTTTCACCATGCCTCAGTGAAAGCCTGCTTTGCCCATTCCGCCCTTTTTTGTTTCGAATCTCTCGTGCCTTGTGTCTTACTTTAACATACTTCATGGATGCTTTTAATTCTCCCTGATTCCCACTGGAACTTGAGCCTGCTTCACTGGAGCCAGAAGACCACGAGCGAGGGCGAATCTTTCCTTCAGGTTTATGCCGGATCTGCTTTTTGTACAAGGCAGGCTTTTCTTCAATTGTGCCATTACTAAATTTGTTTTCTTTCTCATTTTTGCTTTTGCTCTGGGTTTTCTCATGCACAGTGGTGGGTACTTCACTGCTTCTTTCCTTGGTGACTTCACTTTCACTGTTGCAGTCCTTAGGAGAGGAAGTATCTGTGCTAGCTGGTGGGGCTGTGGATGATGATGAAGAGCTAGAGTAAGAACAGACTTTAGACTTGTTCCACACAGTCATGATTTCTTGCAGGCAAACTGGTTTCTCAGAAAGTGGTGGAAATGCTTCATAGTACCTGAAAAAGAGTAAAGAGTTCAAAAAATGACTATGCAGATTTTTTAGATACAGTAAAACAACATTACCAACCGGATGAATGGGATACTTCATTTTAGTAGTGTCAACAGTCACATCATCCAAGAATCATTCACATTACAATAATTACAAAGCATATATTTTTATACAGTCAAGTACAAAACTAGTCCCATTAGTCCCATGCATCAAGCACCATTTTGCTCAGCACTGTGATAAGCACTGTAAGAATACTAAGAAAATATGTAAGATGCCAGCTTTTATCTTCAAAGTTTGCATCGTAATTAAGAAGTGAAAAAGGGCAAAGTGTAGTAGAAGGAATGTAGTCTCTTCAGTCAGCAGAGACTGAACTGAAGTCTCAGCTAAGTCACTCCTGCTTGCAACTTTAAGCTCATTATTGGCTGCTCTGGACTGTTTCCTCAACTGCAAAATGGTGATCATATGACTTACTTCCCAAAGTTGCTGTGAGCACTGAAAATATATGCAGATGAAAAGCTTGACAGCAAATCAGTCAACAGTATGAGCTCTAAAGCCATGTTCTCTGAGGTCAAATCCTGGCTCTGCCTACTTCCTAGCTGTGTCACCTTAGGCATGTTACTTAACCTCTCCAGAGCTCAGTGTCCTCACCTACAAGATAGAGCTAGTAATATTTACCTCACAGAGTTGTGAGGAGTAAAGGAATTAATGTGCAAAATGAGTCAGAACAGCACCTTCTTAAGGAACCGCTAGCATACTGCCTGGCATTTAAGCAGGCCCTCACAAATGGCAGGAATAACCACATTCAAGTATTCAAAAAGGGGATGCTGGTGAGGCCTAGAACAATTAGACAAAATGGGCCACAACTGAGCCTTGAAATTCCAGATTTATTTCACAAATTTAGTGAAATTCCACAAGTTTGGTGAGTACTACTTGTGAGGCCTGAGACCCTGTGTGAGGACATGAAGACACACATTATGCTCATGGAATGTAAAACTAATTAGAGCAGAGATTACTAGAAATGCGGGGTAGGAAAACCAGGGAGGCTGGTTTCAGTGGGCTTGAAAACGAGAAAGTGGTTTTGATTTTCTAGGAAACTGGGAGCCACTGATGATTTCAGAGCAGAACAGACTGCAAAAGGAAGAATTTAAACTCAACACTGGCTGTGGAGGAGGGGACAGTGTTCAAGGTCACAAATGAAGTGGTAAAAGGCCATCTTTTCCAAGGGCCTGAACTTGATTCTCTTGCTCAGTCTATGTCAGAGTTGACCAACAGAAATATATTTTGAGCTTCATACATAATTTTAAGTGTTCTAGCAGTCACATTAAAAACGTAAGAATGGGTGACATCCACTTCAGTAATATATTTTATTTAACTCCTGATATTGTCATTTCAACATGTAATCAATATTTTAACATGTTTAATCCTTTACATTCTTTTTTATATTAAGCCTTTGAAATCCAATGAGAATTTACACTGACGGCACATCACAGTTTGAGCCAGCCACATTTCAAGTGCTCAGTAGTCATACGTGGCTTGCAGCTACTGTGCTGGACGATACAGGTTTATGCAAACCAATGAAATGTTGTTTTTTCTTAGGTTTCAGAGGTTCAGAAAATTAAAATAAAATGTATAATAAGGAAGCCTGCTTGTAATGCAGATTATTTGAAGAGCAGGTTTGGCAGGTCAAGGGTTTGCCTATGTTCCCTTTGCAGTAAAAAGTGGGAACTCAGTGTTCTTGCTTGCAAACATGGATAATCATTTCTTTATTTCTTTTCTCTCTTTTTTTTTTTTAAGTAAGACAGTCTCGCTCTGTCACCCATGCTGGAGTGCAATGGCACAATCTTAGCTCACTGAAACCTCTGCCTCCCGGGTTCCAGCAATTCTCCTGCCTCAGCCTCCTGAGTAGCTGGGATTACAGGCACGCACCACCACACTTGGCTAATTTTGTATTTTTGAGACAGGGTTTCACCATGTTGACCAGGCTGATCTCAAACTCCTGACCTCAGGTGATCCACCCGCCCTGACCTCCCAAAGTGTTGGGATTACAGGCATGAACCACTGCACCAGGCCGATAATCATAATTTCTTACAGCTGTCTCAAAGGGCTGTACATGCATAGACTTAGCAAACAATAACCTTCTTTGTTTTACTCATTCATTTCACAAATATTTACTGAATATGCACACCAAGGACAGAACCATCTTACTCTCTTTTGAATTCTCAGTGTCAAGCAAATAAGTGCTGGATAAATGTTTCTTAAATTATACACAATGAAACTAAACAAGATGACAAACAAAAAAATGGAAACCATGTAGCAGTTATTCATTTGATTTTAACAAATGCACACTTTATTACTGAATACAATCTTACATACATTTCCACTTGATCCTTTGCTGGAGGGGATAATTCTGCCTCTGGAGAGGGAGACCCCTCTAACTTTTTGTGAATCTTCTCTTCTGTTATGAAACAAAAAGTCAGAGAAATTCGTCTTATATCTAGTTAATAAATGCCCATGTTTTTTCAAAGTTTCTCAACTAATTTTAATAAGAATACTCATGCTTAAAATGCAGGCTCTATACCAATCTGTCTTTTTTATAAAAATCTATTTTTTCAGTGTGTCAGAGGGAATTCTCTGATTAAACCACATTAGCATTAGGCCAAGAGGTGAGAGTTGTTCATCTCATCACTGATGCAGTGCTCTAGAGGCACTTAATTAAGAGACTGAAGTCCCCTGTGAACTTATTAATTAGACCAGAAGGACAGAACATCTGTTTAGATTCCAAAAATATTTTCCCACAAAATTCTATACTCATAGACTTTACACTGACTCATCTTGACTAAAACTAATCCACAAAGAATATTCTTTATTACAATTTGCTCTATTACTTAACATGCAGGTGAGCAAGAGCTATTTCAACTAAAATAGGAAAAAGGGCTATCCCTTTAGGTGAGCCTACGATACTGCCTTCGTTTACAAATAAACTGTGCCCTTTAAGAGGGAGGCTCAAGGCTTCGTGTGCAGCGAAAGGACCACGAAGAGGGCAAGGAAACAAAGATCCTTATTCTTAATATGAAGGCCTCATTCTTAGGGACTGTAGAAAAAGTATGAGGAGGGTTCATATATCAAAATGACTAAATAAGCTTGCCAAGTCTGTGTTTCCAAAAAAGTTGAGTCAAAACTAAGTCCCTTCCAAACCTGAAGTAATTCGTGTCAACGTCTTTAGCGGTCTTAACATTAATAGGCAAGGAAAGAGAAAATATTGTTCCTGATCTCTGAGCTTCAACTTGAAGACAAAAAAAAAAAAAAAAAGAAAAAGAACAAAAACCCACGAAGTGTTTCCTCTCTCTGAGAGCCCCTGTGGACTAAGTCCCTCCCTTGGTCGCAGGAATCTGTGTGACTGCTGGGACTCACACAAGCCACTAACAGAGCTGCAGATGGAGCATGATGCTGGCCTAGTGACACATACTAAACACAAACACTTTGTTCTTGTTGTTTTCTCTTCAGATCAATTCTAAGATTCTCCCCAATCCAGATTCCTCAGGGACCTAATCCTGGCATGTGTGTACACAGTGCTTTTGACCTCACCTTGCTTACTCTGAAGGTCTTTCAGTCTGGAGCAAAGCTCCTCCACTAAAGTCTCGATACCAGAGCTCTGCATGACAACAAAAGACACATTAGGTTACAGTCAGGTATGTAAAAAGCAGGTTATTTGTATATTTTTGTTTAAATACACAGCTTTTACAAATCACCCATGTTCCAAAATATATTACCAATATTTAAATGTATGCTAGAGTTTAAAAATTATTAGGTTTGGAGATACAAATTAGCATATATGCTTGTTACTAATAAAGCATATTAAATAAAACTCAGTAATAAAATGTGAATATATTCATGTGATTCCCAGAATAGCTTGTTTTCCAAAGGTGTGTCATCTTGTTCACGAGGCATATTTAAGGGCCTAAATGTCCATCATATGACCAAAAGTCAGTCCCATCAAAAATAATATTAAATATTTATATGAGCAAGGTCTTGTACGAGACTTAAATGAAAATCACAAAACTTCATCTTAGTTCTCTAGGAGCTCAAACTCTGAAAAAAACAAGATGATTTTTTTTTCTATTTTAAAGAAACATGAACACATGATTGCAAGAACAACAAAAGTCCAGAAAACTAAGCCAATGTTGCGAGTGTGAAAGCTTTGTCTTCCTTTCAGCATCTGGACCGATTATCAACTTCTATACAAAGCCTGGGAATTCAAAATTTAAGGAGAGTGCATAGAAGAGTCTAGAATTGAGAGGGTAAAAATAAGAGTTAACCTTTAAAGAAAAATCAGTGTTGAAAACAGGCACAAGCAAATAATCTCCCATGTAGACTTTAAGATTCTCAATTTGTCATAGGAATAAATTTTTTTCTTTTACAATGGACAAAAAAGTGAACGCATTTCTCACTGATTTACCCAGTGACCAAAGTCCTATTTAAACTGGAATCAAGTCTTTTTTGGTGGACATAACCCAAACTGATGCACACGACAGAGTTCTGCTAAGCCAGTGTCCTCACTAGGCCTTTAAGGGCTAAAAATAGAACTTTACCCCATTCACTTAACTCAAAATGACTCAGCACAAATATTAAAGATATCCTAAATAAGAAATCCCCCAGTAACACAGTTTGAGTAGTAAGAAACAGATTACGATGAAAACGGTTAATTACAAACATCCAGAGTTACATTCTGTCCACATCATACCACAGCTTTTAAAAGGAAGACAGAAAAATATGCCAGACAAGAGCTGCTCTTTCCTTTAAAAACACTCTTGGAAAGCATGGCAGATATCAGTCATAAACACCGCTCAACCACACAGTTCCACCAGAAAGCATCTGCTTACCATAATGCTCAAGGTGTGACAAGGACGGCAATTATATTCCATTTCCTTCACGTCGTGAAACCAACACCAGTGTCAGCTGACACACTGCATACTGTTCTGTACAGCAAGCCTATGTCACTAGGTTTTGAAACTTAGGGCTAGTCTCTAATGCAGAAGAACACTGAACCTCTAGGGATCACTTATTAAACATCTTCCAATACTCTAACATGGGGTCCTATTTAATCAGAATGGTCATTACAACCTAGTGACTACGTATTTTTTCATGCTTTGTCTTAGAAATTATTTACATATATACACATATATTTATTAATATATGAGTAAATATGCATACTATATATGTGATATATATATTTGCTGTCATATATAAACATACGTTTTTTTGCTTTCACGTGTAAACAGCAAAATAAACTAAGATCCTACTCCTTACTCTGTGTGTAAAAGCAAGCTCTATCAACCACATTTTTGTGTTACTTTCTTAACTATCTGTAGCATCTTATATATTTTTTAAAAATTGTCCAGGTGCAGTGGCTCATGCCTGTAATCCCAGCACTTTGGGAGGTCAAGGCAGGCCGATCACTTGAGGTCAGGAATTAAGGACTAGCCTGGCAAACATAGTAAAACCCCATCTCAACTAAAAATACAAAAAACTAGCTGGGTGTGGTGGCAGGCACCTGTAATCCCAGCTACTTGGGAGGCTGAGGCAGGATAATTGCTTGAACCCAGGAAGCAAAGGTTGCAATGACCTGAGGTCACGCCACGGCACTCCAGCCTGGGGGACAGAGCAAGATTCCATCTTTAAAAGAAAAAAGATCATGAGAACCCTGGGTCACCATCACAGCACGGTGGGAAGCACAGAGGCACAGCAGCAGCTGTCATCACCCTTTGTTGTCTCCTGGCAGGTGTTCCAAAGTGTCAATTTACAGCTTTAATGAGAAATTTCTATTCACTTTCCTAATTATTATATAAACCATCAGAAAATATTAATAATCAGATTTCAGTAGTATATCATATCTATAAGGCCATTCATTAATATTTTGAGAGCCTATAGTATCTTTAAAAACAAAGCAAGATTAAGTTACATCTTATTAACAACTCTAAGGGAACACAAGCTATAAGTGAAAAAAAATGCTACCACTCCACCACTGAACTCACAAATTGCTTTTCCTAACTGTAAAATGCATAATACACACCTACCTTCCAGTATCCAACACATGTAAAAACACTGCAAACCTAAGAGCACTCTGAAATCCAAATTATGTACTCCAAATCTGCAAAGGGGTGAGCCACACACAGACACTGGCAAGTTTCAGGACACGCTCAGTGAGCAACCTTCAGAATACACGGCCGGCCATCCACTAGTTTACCACTAACTTGCTCCTTCACTCACCCAGTGAACAAATGGTTATAAGGACCCCTGCCCTCCCGAGATTTACATGATAATCACTCTAATTTCTCTGAGAAGAGGACTGAGTGGAATGTATTTGGGTTTGCAGTTGTGCGGGCCTGCAATTCTTGCCCTGTTACATTCACTGGACAGCAAAGGGCACATGTGCCACTTCCTCTCTCCAAACCCAGGAACGCCACCACTTCCTTCCCAAGATTCAGCAAGATAAACATGACACATGTGAGGCACCCAGAGTCCCTGTCACTTTACTCACTTAAATATTGGTGTCACTTCTAGATTTTGTAAGTCTTTAATTTTCTACAATCTCGTTTTTTGATTCATCACTTCAAAAATGGCTTTAATTTTTGCTCTGACTTGATTTTGAGGTTGCAGGAGTAAAAAGATAAGCTGATGCATACCACCAGAACCCTTCTGGATTCTCCCTGGACTTCACAGCCTGCTCCTTCTCACTCTGACCAACACTAGGTCCTTGCCACTGCTACACTCTCTGCTCCTGGCTGTGGGGTGGCGCTGAAGAGTTACACGATGACGGAGACTGAGTCCCGGTCAAACAGAGCAACTGGCGTCCCATTACTTCACTTCACGAGAGTCTTATGTATTCCCTGACAAATTCCAATCACTTCCCATCCCTATGACATTTCCAGTATTTCTCCATCTTCTCCATACTTCCCATCCTTTTAAATTTGGACCTTCGCTATTAAGTATAAAGTAAACAAGGGCAATCTGACTGAATCTGCCTCATCTCTCCTTTCCATACTCAGAGGTTTCCGTGCCATATTAATCATCTTGCAGGCTTATCTTTTATGGAGAATTCATTTAGACTGGATATTCCCTAAATGCCAAACAGGTGCTGCCATAGTGTGATTACTAACCTACATGATACTCAGTGTCACTTAACTGCCTGTTCCATTTGCACATAGCTCAATGGAGTCAAAAAGGTCTGGTTCTAAATTTCACCCGAGGGTTAACCACATGACCCTACGAAAATCATTTACCTATCAAAGCCTCAGTTTCAACATCTAGAAACGGGTGCTAGTATTATAGACACATATCCTAAGAGCTACCTACTGGATTCCTGTACTGGTCCCCTAATTTCTTCTGTCTCCTGTTTATTCATCTTTTGTTATACTTTCTGGAAGATTTCCGTCTTCCAAACGGTCTACTGAGTTTTTTATTTCTATTATCATGGTTATAATTTTTAAGATATCATCTCGTCCCTCAAATATTTCTTCTTTACAGCAACTTCTTCCTCATCAAGAAATCCTCCCCACATTTTTATTTTGAGACAGAGTCTAGCTCTGTCACCCAGGTTCGAGTGCAGGGGTGCGATCTCAGCTCCCTGCAACATCCACCTCCCGGGTTCAAGTGATTCTCCTGCCTCAGCCCCCCAAGCAGCTGGGATTACAGGCACCCACCACCACACCCAGCTAATTTTTGTATTTGTAGGAGAGATGGGGTTTCACTACGTTGACCAGGCTGGTCTTGAACTCCTGACCTCGTAATCCATCTGCTTCAG